>NC_046335.1:58017665-58317665 GCF_000738735.6 Corvus cornix cornix | reverse complement strand
AATAACATGCAAACAACATTGAATATAAATGGGGAGGAACAGACAGAGGAAGCAGAGACTACAGCAAATACAGTAATAATTGAAGGGCTATAACCACATTTTCTCTCATTTTTGTAAACAATTTTTCAATGCTTTAAGTTTTGGCACTGAGTTCTTTTAAACCAGGCCTTACCACTGTTGTTTATATAGATTTATTATAGCTGGTAACACTAAATTATAGATAACAATGTAATTTATGTGCCACAATCTACATGTTAACTCAAAAGCTCTCGAAGTCTAATTCCACAGAGAGAAAATATGTCATTTTAAACATACCTGCCCCTTTTGCATGCACGACTCTCTCAGGAATCCTCTCTCTGTCAAAGTGAGCCATCTCATCAGTGAAAACAACATCTTGGACAAGAAGAGGTCCACGTGGCCCCACTGTCAGGATATTCAGCTTATCCCCAATGGGGTTCCCAGCACCGGTGGTCAGGACATCTGGTTTCTGAAATCAAGAGAAAGACACTAGCAACACCAGATCTTAAAAACCCTCTGGATCTGAGGCACACAATGTGCATGACTGTTCACCCATTACATGTCACGAACAGATCAGCAAGAAGTGGCAAAATGACTTCAGATTCTGCAGGAAGTTACAGCAAATACAGACGTTTACCTAAACCACAGAGCTAGGTTTAGTGCAATTTAACAAGGGGAGTTCAACTCATGAAAATCCAGGAATGTTTTCCATGGTTCAAAAATATTTCTTCTTCAGACTACTGATCTTGCTTCAAGAAAAATATGGGATAGAAAAAAAAACACAAAAAAGGAGCAGCTGCTAGAAAATAAAGGAGAAAGGAGAGGAAGAAGTAATGTCAGCACAGGGCAGAGGCATAAGGAAAGAGCTCCAGCCAGACCAAAAGGGGGTTTCCATGATTACTGTTGGTCTGGAAGAGCTGTGGAAAATAAGAGAAATAGGAACACCTGAGGAATCATCATTTTAGACTCCTGGACCACGGAAGGACTAAGATGAACACAAACCCTAAGAAGCTCTACTGCCAGGAAATGTCCTGCAACTTCAAGAAACACCTGCACTATAATTGAGTGTACTCCTACTTTCTCTTAAAAAGATTCCAGTAGAAAAGACTTTATCTGCATCACATGTGGGGTTCTATGCTCCTCTAAGGCAATATTCCTATTTTACTGGGTGCTGGAGAAAATGTACTGAGAAAGGTACATCAGTTTTTCCTGGAGTACACTTATTGTTAGGGGCCAGTTGTTTGTGAAGGACTTAGAAGAACAGAAAACGAGTAAGGACAAAGGGAAAAAAAATGAAGTAAATAAAGAAAAAATTTGCACCAGGGCAAGCTCAAATAGCAGTCACAGATTACAAGCAGCTAAAAATAAATCCACCACACGTTGCACTAAACTGACATAATTCCATATGGGCTCTCTATCCATACCATCCTACCTGAAGCCTCCACACACCTGAGCCACGCTAGCACAAACTCCCTCAGCCCCTCCTGATTAGTTCTCCTCCTTTTAAAGTTCTAGAAATGAAAAGGGATGATGGAGAGAAGGAAGAAGCAATTCTTAATGAGAAAAGCCTTTACTACTCTAACAGCGACTTCATGGGGTTGCAATTCTTACACTAAGTTCTGCTTTAAGGGGTTAATTACTGCAAACAGATAAAATTCCCACCTGATAGAAGACATTTTTCCCCCCCAAGAGGCAACCCACAAAGCAGGGAAAGAACAATTATTCACATCCATGCCCAGAGCTCTGGATGAGGCAGAGAACACAGGGAGTTCCTGACACCTTCGTTTCACTCAGGTCCACGAATAACCACATAAAAGACATTTGACAGGATAAGTGCATTTCCACTGTGTTCCTAGTAATGTGCAACACACACTACTCCAGCTGGCTTGAATTCCCAAAATAGCCAAGTTCTTTATTCTTCCTTCACCACTTCATTAGCATAAAGCTTTAAGCATAAACCCAAGTCCTTTGGGATGCCTGGAATCCTCACCCACACTGCAATCTGTACAAACATTTTAAAAGACAATGTGTAACTGGTTACAAACATGAACACGATGTTCAGAAACTTACAGGAAAGTTACTGTAAATAAAGCTAAATTGGTATTTTAAGTCAAAAAAAGTCTGCTGAAATCAAAAGGTTATCTATAGTCTGTCATAGGAAATATGCAAGAGTAGAAATTGTTCTCAGTATATTTTCCACTGCTTATTTATTACAGGCAAGACTATTCTATAATGCCAACATTTAAGGCCACCAGAAGCAGTTGCTAAAACCACAACTTGTTGACATTAAGACTATAAAAAAATTAACAGCTTTGTGGCTGTTCAGTCTCTCCTGTGTACGCAGACTTTCTAGTGTTCACGTTAGAAGTAAAGAATATTCATTTATTTAATGGTAGGAGATACTCACTTCAGTTTCAGGATAATGTTATGTGCGGCACACAAAGGAATTTCCAGAGAAGTAAAAAAAAAACAACAGCATAGTTTAAAGAAGAATTCTCATACTACTTTTGGACCTGAGTTTGATGACTGTGTTTTCACATGGTTGGGAGCTGCACACAGTCCAAACCTTGACAGATAAGAACTTTTGAATCTGTATTTCATTACAGCACCAACCTGGCATGACAGAACGAAGGGAAGCAAAGCCAGGAGAATTTTAGTCACTGCTGTGGTAAACAGCACACATCAAAGTACACACTTCCAGGCATTACTGATACTTTGTACCTTATACAGCTCACTTTAAAATTCTAATAAGTCCTCCCTACTTTCTACCTTAAAGTCTCATGACTCCTTATGCAACACAGACTTTGGGCTGCCTCCCAATCTCCAAATTAACCTTGGCCTCTTTTCAAATACTGCTTTCCTACAGAAAAGCCGACATCCCTACAAAAAGAATTACTCATGGATAAAAAAGGAACTATTATGACACACGCTAGGACGTGATGGAGTCCCAAGTCATCAGGTAGTTTTCACACTGTACCTTTGAGAACATAGAGAAAAAAAATAAAATTAAGATGACTTAACAGCTACAGACGGGTGAACTGAGGCATCCACTTGCCTCTTGTAAGACTGCCACTTAAAACCAGCAGAAAGCCTATTTAGTGGCAAATACACGTTTCTGTCAGAAGCTACATGTGGAAACTGTCACAGTGATTTGATGAAGGAGAAGGGAACTCAACTCTTGCAACATTTATACATTAACTCGAATATTTTGGGGTCTATTCTACATCTTCAGATGACGGAGTGCCATGCTGTTGATTACATGCCCTTACGATTTCAGTCAACTACTTGTCCCAACCCACTTCATGGACTCATGGAATGGTTTGGGTTGGAAGGGACCTTCAAGGTCATTGAATTCCATCCCCCTTGCCATGGGCAGGGACACCTTCTACTATTCCAGGTAGCTCCAAGCCCCATCCAGCCTGGCCGTGGACACTTCCAGGGATGGGGCAGCCACGGCTTCTCTGGGAAAACTCTGCCAGGGTCTCACCACCCTCACAGGGAAGAATTTCTTCCTAAAAAATTCACTTCATTTTGGTCAGCAAGTCCATGCAGTATATGCTGAGTTGGAAGGGAGCCACAAGGACCATCGAGTCCAACTCCTGGCCCTGCACACCCTGCTGAACGTACTTTATCCTTTCTTTTACTCCCTCGCTACATTTTCACAGGGCTCTACCGCCGTGGCAGCAAACCGAACCGCACACTTCTGATTTAAGACGGAAACAAATCACCACCGTCCATCCCTGCCCGCGGACCCGCGGCTTGGGCGCAGCCCCACTGCTGCCTAAAAGGAGAAGGAGCAGGAGCAGCCAGGGCCAGGCAGCGCTGACCGCCCCTTGTCGCTCCGGGCCAGCTGGCAGCCTCCATCCCTCCGTGCCTCGGTGCTCCCGGGCACAGCTCCAAGCCGTGGGGGCGAGGCCGGGACGGGGCCAGGGCGCCTCGCCCTCCGCCGCCGGTCCGGGGACGCCCGGGCTCTCGGAGCGCCGCATCCCGCGGAACCCTGCGGGGCTCTGCGCTCTCCGGCGCCGAGGCTCCCCGCTCCCTTCGCGGTGCGAGGCGCGGGGGTACCGGGGATGCCCGGCGGGTACCTGGGAGCCCCGGTGGTTCTTCCACTGCTTCAGCTGGTCCGCGGCGTCGTCCCGCCCGTCAGCCATTTGCAATCTCCGGCGACCCCCGAGGCAGGAAGGGCGGCGCGCGGGGAAGCGGGAGGGGCTGTGTTCGCTCCCGGTGAGGAGGCAGCGGCGGGGAGGTCAGGCCGTGGCCCGGTCACGCTGTCACCCCGAGGGACCCCGCGCTGCGACCGCGTCCCGCCCGCAGCACCCACGGGTAGCGGGAGGCACCGCCACTACAGCCCCGGCTCCCGCCTGCGCCCGCCCGCCCCGCTACCTCCTCGGCCAATAGGACCGTGGCCAGGGGCCACCGCGAGTTCCGATTGGTCTAAGGGCACGTCAATCAGGCGTGGTGAGGCCCCGCCCACTTCTCACGCTGTGGGGACGGGGGCCGGCGGCGCTGTCGCGTTCCTTTGCAGTTCCAAGGAAATTAACCCGTATGGCGCTGCGAAAGGGATTTTTTGGCTGTAATTCCATTGTTGGGATGCCGGAGCTTTCTAAAGCTGCTGAGATGCCGGAGCTTTCTAAAGCTGCTGATGGTGGAGGCGTTGTTCAGTGACAGACGAAGTTACAGGCTCGGCACTGTGAAAACTGCACGTACTTACGGAGCTTCTGAGGCAGGGTTTGTTTCAGTGGGGAAAAAGATGTCTTTAAATCGCAAAAATCAAAGTGACCAGTGTATAACTATATAAATTATATTAGCGTGTAACTATATACAGGCTCATTCTTGTATTGGTGCCTGAAATGGGGTACAGGTGATTAGTTAACTTCGGTCATAATTCATATGCGCTCAATAGTAACTAGCATTTCTTTGGAGACGGGAATTTTTAACCTTAAAAACCCATCCACTTCTGAATTATGTGGTTATACTTACAAATTATGAGTAAAGATGACATCTGTAGTTTTGATAATACTGCAGGAGGTCCCTGGCTTGGTGCCTAATACATGTGCTGTGGATGATAAAAGTGGTAAAAAGCTGGTTATCTTTCTTATTTCTGAGGTAAAACCTTTGAACAACACGAATAATCCATCTTAAACTCCTCAACTGCAAGATTATACCTACATTCTTTCTCTGAATAGATACAAAGAATAGTCTAACTCATTATTTCAAGTAGACAATTGCTTTATCTAGTATGTGTTATTATGGATTAGAGGGTTACAGCTCTCAAATTCAGGTCTGTACTGTACAGGGAATATCCCTAGTTCTATTCCTTTTCCTCAGAACTAAGAACAGCAAACTTTTTTTTCTGCTTCACCCTTTATTGGGACATTCTTTCATGTCTTGAAGCCTCATAATCTTTTCTTCTTCAACATGATAACCAACATCATGAAGAAGAGCAAGGAAGATCACCTATGTTTCTCATATTTTTACACAAAATATACATCATCAGGCTACACCTACCACGCCTAGATTTAATATTAGGATTGCCCACACACAGTTTTTTTTTAATCAGTAATTGCTGTTTCAGTTTGCTTAACCAGCAAATTGGGGGAAATGTGGACATTTTCATGAACAGTTAATATTTGCTTTTCCTTTAAAGTTTAACACTTTAAATGTTAAGCAGGCCAACATGTTTAGATAAACTCGCTGGTCACCAGTCTGTTTCAAAGTAAGAGTAACTTGCAAAAACTTCTTCTCTTTCCTATCAACCCTTATTATATGCTAAAAGAAAGGATATATGTGCATATACCTACATGTATGCCTGCATAAAACAAACAAACAAACAAGAAGAGATTAAATATTGGCCAAGAAAATATGCAAAACCCAAAATAAAACCCAGGGGAGAGCAGGTGGCAACACCAGTGGCACATATCGCAAGCAGTGTTTGCACTTTAGCTTAACTAAAACCAAGTGACTGCATTTCATAAGAAAGGTCACACACAAAGCTCAGTGTGACACCAATACTTTTGTCTCTCATCTTGCTCTAATTTTATGTCTTTTCAGGGAAAAGAACAGTGGATGCTGGTTTGAATTCCACAGGTATCTGGCTGTGGGTGTCTTCATTTGTTTCCTTTTTCCCTCTCTCCTATCTTGATATTTGTTTCCTGCGGCACCTTATTTGCCTGTGTGAGCCTCCTGTTATGTATCTGCATTAGGTAAACAAACTTCAAGCAATTCCAAATTAATCATCTTTATTTACCTGGCAAGACTGGTTCTCCGCTGCCACATGACTTTCTGAGGCATGATCCAAACCACACTTTGCCCTTAATTAAGATTTGGGGAGATTAAAAGACAGAGTGCTTTGCTATTTGTGTTTTGTTGTATTTAAAGTGAGTTTAAACACAAACTACAAGGTCAGTGTCACACACATGATTGTGCTGTAAATAAAGTTTACACATAGCTCAGTGATCTACACCCAAGGGAAGATCGAGAATTGGTTGAGTAGCAGGTCAGCAGTGCCTGTTTTTTCACTAATTAAGTTCCACAGGCACCCCAAGCTTTCATCCTACATCTCTCAGCCCTCTCTGGCTGCCTCTGTCCCTACTTCCTGCTTGTGATAAAATCAGAGTTACAAATGTTCCCATGCTCCCTACAACACCTGTGCACTCTGAGTGCCTCTGCTACAGAGCCAAAGCATTTAACTCCAGCACAGAGCATGGGGGACAAAGTGACCTTTAAAAAGAAAAGATCAGAGAGTGTGCTCACTTCTTAATTAAACTGATTATCGATGAGAACACTTAGCAGAGCACTGGGAGACTTACTGACCCTTCTACTAAAGGTGTTGTGTCTTCCAGAGGATCCAGATTATGTACCTAGAGATGAGGCTTGGATACATTTCCTACCCTGAGCCGCAAGGAATAAGGTCAGAAAAACATAAAAACTCTGGTTCAGGCTCACATACTAAAAATATAATTGATATTACTGAGTATATTTTCAGTCACAAAGCAAATTCAGCTACTGCATGTGGACCAGGTACGAAGTAATATAATGAATCTATTCTCAAGACCTGAAATAGTAATTGGCCTTTATAAATATCCAATATTTGTATATTTGGAGTAGCTCAGGAGCCTCTTCCACTCATCCTTCTGCTGTCATGCCTGCTGTAAACATCAGGGCACAGAAAAAGCATGGAAAGAGCAACAAAGAACAGTAACATGACAGAGGATTGAGGGGTAGGTATGGCAACTACAGGCAGAAGAAGTAGGTTGCTATTATATTTTAGAAAGAAAGCAGAGATTTTTGAATAGAAACAACAGATAAATGTCCATTTTAATGTGATAAACAACAATCTGCCTGTGCTGATTCCCAACACACACCCAGGGCAATTTTGTATCTCAGCCTGGCAATTACACAGACACGAAGTTCATGCTGTGAAAGGTCAGCCAACCTCTACTTGCACTGTATGTAGCCTTTTTAATGTTGTGTTTTCAGTCACTGGATCTAATGGAAAACATGGAAAACACTGAAATACATCTTCAGCATCTTCAGAAGAGGTGGGCTTAAAGGGATCACTGAGGGGACAACACGAGTGGAAAAGGTAATAGTAAAGGTAATTCCTCCCTAGGGGAGGGAATAAAATCTGGATTTTGTGGGAAATAGCACATTGGACTGTCATTGGACACAGTGAGATACTGAGATGCATAGAAAATTTGAAAAAATCATGTAGAAAAAAATCAAGAAAACGCAGAAGGGAAACCTTACCTTGTATTCATAATTTTCCACCATCTTCTGCTGTAGTAATTAGGGCAAGGTCTCAATTTAAACTACTAGAAAAAAAAAAATTAGCCTCAAATATAGAAGAGTGTGTTATAATATTAATAATTTGTATGTTTCAAACATGTTTTTCTTTGCCTCTCTCATTCTCCATAGATGAGAATGACTTCAGTGATTTTGGAGCAGTTGTCTTCAGCCTTTGTGGTTTGCATGGGGTTAGTAAATGCCAGTGGTCCTAGACCTAGTCCTTTTTTACCAAAACGAGAATTTAATTAATCTATATTAATTGTTTCTAATAATGTATTGCTTTTCATAAACAGTACTCGTGATCATCATTATGAAGAAGTTGTGTTGCATATTTAGTGCTGGAAAAACAGCTGCAATCTACTCCTTGAGATCAGTGAAGGAACAAAAATAGAGTAAGAAATACAGCACTTTTCAGGTAGTGGGGTATTCAAACATCTTTAGCATCCTGGATACCTCAGTTCTGTGTTTTTACTCCCCAAAACATCATCATTAAGATGATTCCACATCAGAGACACACAGTTTTCTTTGGTTAATGCAGATTTGATTTCCTTTCAAGTTAGAGCACCCGCATGAGTGTTTTTCTCCATTTGTTCTCTGTGTTATTAGCAGCATTGTCTGAAGCATCTACCCAGTGGCAGTTAATAAAACCTCCGTTTTGGAACCTGGTTTTGCCCATTAAAGCTTCATTCTGCTTAAGAAAAGATTTAAAGCTCAACACAGCCATATTTTATTCTGTTGTTACAATCAGAAGCTCTTAAGCTTTTAAATGGGTCAACCACCAGTATGACTTAGTCACATGTTCTTTAAGTTAGTCAAATGCTTAATTAGCATGCTGGATGTTTGCATGTATAAATATAGATGTTTGATCCAAGAGATACCTTGATACAATAGGTGTCATTTCATGGGTTCCAATTCCACAGAAAGAAGGGAATCCTAAACAAACTGAGCTTGAATTTGCAGGAAATGAAAGGCAATTTAAAATGTTGTTTGCCCAGCAGGACTGGAGAATCGGGCTCTTATTGCCAGGAAAAATCAGATACATGCCTTTGAAAATTTTGGAGATACATGTGTATCTAAATGCATCAGTTGGCTCTAGGCTGACACATGGAGACTATTGATAAAATTCATTAACACTGGTGATGATGGATTTCAGCATGGCTCATACCTCAAATTTCAGTTAGTTTTGGTACGGAAACAATGTTAAAATTTGCTCTTTATAGCGGTCATTTCTGAATTTCCTTGTGAATATGGTGCTGACTGGAAAATAAAATATCATCATAGGCAGCTTACAGGGAAAAAACAACAAACACAGCAGCCAGTGGAATGACAACAAACCAGATGGATTTGTGGTAACCACAGCAAATATGGATGCTGGGAAACAAGGAAAGGCAAACGAACAGATTTGTGAGGTGCTAAGAGAGGAAATGTCACTGTCTTTGAAACCAATAGGCAAGGAGGTAGAAATTCTCCACACTTGATCTACTCCCCAAGGCACAACTGAGAGATTTGAGTCAGGCAGCCAATGGTGTTTGGGTGTCCTGAGAAAGGCTGTTTCAGTGAGTTGGGAAAGATGGGACGCCCTGCAAGCAGAGGGCATCCACGGCCCTCACCGTGCACGCCACAACAGTGGCAGGCACACATGGTGTTTGTGTTCCAGAGCATCAGCAAGCACTCCACCACATGTGTAATAATCCACTCTGCTGACTGGATGGCTCAGGTTCCCAGGGAATGGTTCCCAGGGTATTGCTGCAAATTCCCAGTGTAGAGACAGCCTGCAAGATCCCATTAAAATAGCATTTTCTAGGCGTTCATAATCCAAATGTAGTTTAATATGTTTTCTCTTTCACTTTTTTTTGTCCTCAAAATACACACACACTTTAAAATATTTAAATTGATTCATTTCCAGTGTCTCTAGCTGATCAATAGATGCTAAACATAACTGATTTTTTAAAGATAATGATTGTGAAATAAAGGAGTTTTTAAAATCTGCTTTATTGCAGAAGATGGATGTAGCTGTCTCTTGAGGAGCCTTGTTTAAGAGCAATAACAGCCATTGAGGTTTGTCCCTTGAGATGGTGGCAAATAGAACCCAGGGAATAATTAATCCTAGGGCACCAGCACACTAATTACTATTGCTGGAATTGATAGGAGTTTCAGTACCTTTGAAATCTGTTTGTATTTTGATGTGAATATTTTAGCCTTTTTTTTTTCACTCGAAGTAGCCGCCATTCTCAGTCTATTTTCCATCATAATGGGAGACATCTAAGGATGGGAGAGTGGCAAAAAGCAAACCACCTGCTTAACCATCTTCATTCTGACAACATGAAAGCCTACAAAAAACCCTGGGGTTAGTAGCATATTACATAAATATAAAATAACTCTTCCAGCCTGGACTAATTGATCCAGACCAGTGCCTGCCATCTGGCCAGCAGTTTGCTGGTGCCCTTTGCCCCAGCTGTCAGCTTGTGAGTTGTTGTTGCCTAAAAGCAATTTTTCACACTGCCTGGTTCTATATCATTATGGGTTGCAAAGATGGCCACTGTTTTGTTTAACATGTACACACTTGCCAGGGACCTGCTTCTCAATTAAAGTCCTGGACAAGCCCTTGGCTGTTGTGACCACAGGTAGGTGTGTGGAAAACAAACAACAGAATTTTTTTCTGCTCTTTAAGCCAAAGTTCTCTTCTGTACATTTGACCTCATTTTTCTGTTCACAGAAAATTCATTGCCTCAAAAAGGTAAGTTGGAATTATGGAAGCTTGAAATATACTTTAAAAAAGGCAGAATAATTCCATAACTACAAAGTCTTTACGGCATTTAGTTAGACATTGACTTCAGTTTTAGACATCCTAAAGATTGTCAGCTTTTTATCTGTTTAAGAGCTGTGTTTCTAAAATGTTAATCTTCTTTACAGAAGTTGCTAAAATAATTCTTTTGACCTATCATGGAAAATGTAACAAATTATTAGTGTGTTTTGGTTTTTTTCCCCCTGGAGAGCGACACTAAGCTACCAGGTTAATTGACATGTTTCTTTCCAGCTCCTAATTGCTGCCTGCACCCTGGCTGCACATTTATAAGATATTTACGAGAGGTTTGCAAGCCCTTTGCACTGCCAAGAAACCTATGATGTAGGGATAAAAATGAGATACAGATCATAACTTCCAAACCACCAAACTTATAAACACACTAAACCCTCCTGCACAGATCTACGGGGATCTATCAGCATTCCTACCCAGCTTTGGTTATGTGCATTTCCTATTTTCCTTGGATTGAGGGCAGTGGTTGAACAGTACAATTGGGTCTTGACCTATAGGGGGGACTTCCAAACAATTTGAAGAGGAATACACATTTTTGCACTTCATTTTTTCAATATTTCTAGTCTAAAAATGTTGGATAAATTTTTACAGCCACAAGAAAGAGTGCTACATCATATTAGGCATGGAAATTAGGCCTAGTTTTGACCACCAACTACTTTTGATTCCCCCAGAGTGAAAACAACTCTTTTTCAGTAGTCCTCTGGTTATCATATTATTGGAGAAAGTTCTTTTTTTTTTACCTTTTCTTTTGCTGTTAGTATGGTAAGGAAGTTCTTTACTTGTTTTCACAGTGTGCTAATCCCTCTTCCTTTTGGTGTTTTTATCCATACACATTCCTGAAACTGAAAATAGTTTTCAAGATACGGAAGGCTGAGATATCTTGATTTTCTGCCTGCATGACAGATTCCTGAGGCTTTTCACTGTCTTCTTCCACCACGATGGTTTCCTCCTTTTCCTCTCCACCACTCACAGGGATTGCAACCAGTATTTCCTATCCCACTGTACTTGACAATTAACTGTAAGTATTCCCCTGTGGCCTGGAGGCAGACCTGGGTCTATCCCCCTCTATTTTGCTATATTTGAACGGGGAGGTTTTGCTGTGATCCATAATGACTTATCCTACAATATCCGCCCTCCATTCTTCATTTCATTTAATCCTTTTGCCACCTTCTGATACATTTCTGACTCACTGTTTTATTGACTGCTGATGGCTCCTGGCACCAGCCCCCTTTTACTGAATCATCCAGACTGTTCCTATATATTTTGGGGATCGGTTACTGGCTGTGCAATGCACAGAACACTACAGAGCACTCTGACACTTCCACCACAGGTGAGGTGTCCCGGGAATGCCTTCCCAATGACACAGGCAGGGGGGACAAAAAGGGAGTGGGTCATTATCTCCCCATTGCTTCCAGCATGTGTTTCATCCTGAGTGGCAATAACAAATTGGCCTGTGTCAGCCGCCTCCTTGTTGGAAAAATATTCCTGGGATATGTGATAACAAGCAGCCCTGTGTCACAACTGGAATTAGGGATCCAAGGAGGTGGATGGCGTTATGTTTATCCAGGCTGCACGTTGACGAGGTGGTTCCTGAGCCAACAGTGCTAATTAACAATGTGTGCCTGTACTGAGCTGACAATTAGATTTGAAACCATAGGATGGGATAGTTTCCCTAATGTTTTTTTTCCCAGGATTTTACTTTTTGAGGTTGGAAGTCTGCCTGCTCTTCTGCTGCAGGAAAACCATGGCGGGATACACATTCTGCATCTTCACAAGATGGGTGAGATGGCAAAAGATTGTTCACTCACATAAAAACTGGGAAGGAGCATGCTGGAAAAGTGTGACCAGTGCATTATCGAAGGTACCTTCTGACCAACATGTTCACTCAGAAAGTTTCCCTTCATTACTACACTCATTTGGTAATAAATGTCCAGCTACAAATTCCTGCTCCCAACATACGGAGATTAAATCTTCTCACTGAAAAAGGTTTCTAAAATTCTTAGTAAGGGTAATATAATTTAGTAGTGAATACTAGAATACCGTTACAATATTACATAGAACAAAAAGATTCCTTTGAAACTTTTTTACAGATTCTTTGAGAGAAAAAGACTTTTCCTCTATCTGAAACTTTCATGTTTTAGTGGCCTACTAGTGGTACAAAACTGGGGTTTCTGGCTTGTTTTTCTTTCTAAAAAAAGCAAATATTAATGACCATGCTGGGTGAGCTATATCACATTTTTCACATAGGACTTACAAATTTTAGATGTAACTCTATAAAAAATTCAGCCTAATTTTAGGCAACTAAATTAGAATTATATGCTCTTGGTTCTGAGGTATTTAAACAATGTGAAATATACCTCAAACTGAAAGTTTTATAGCATTCTCTTGTAGGTTACATGCAGGTAAGCAAAGTTTTCTGGTGTATAGTGGAAAGGGTGAAGAAACTCTTGAGTGTACCAGAGAAATCAGAGAAAAGAAGATTAGGGGTCATGAAGTAAAAGGTGAGAAGTTCTTAGTGAAAAGAGAATTCTGCAATTAAAGATGTTTTGTTATGGGTTTCCCCCTTATTCTCACACGTTTGGCTTTTTTTAGTAATTATTTTGTTGCTGGAAATACTGATTCATTGTAGTTTTTTCCCACAAACATTTGAACTTTACAGAATATATTCCAATTCAAGGTGAGGCACCTGAAGCCTCAAGGATTTTTATTCACTCCTCACTTGGGGCAGGGTAGAAAGTGGCAAAGTTTCACTACCACACTGCACTTGCCTTTGTGGAAAAATCTCTGCAGCGGCGCTGAGTCTGTCTTGGCAGTGAAGACAAAGGCGTGCTCCCCCTTCCAGAGGCTTCAGGCTAAGGATGAGGAAAGAAAGCAGATTTCTGTTGTGAGTTTTAGAAATAGAAAGGTCGGGATGTTACTCTGGGCATCCTGCAGCTCTTCCAAGCAGTTAGGTGAGTGAGGTGCTGCACATGCTGGTCCCTCGGTGAGGCGAGGAGCTTGTGACGGTGTCACACCGTGGGGACACGATCACCTGGGCCACGTCGGCAGCGCCTCCTCAGAGCTCACACACATCCCCATCCCACGAGGAGCGCCAGACAGCCCTTGTTCACACGGCTCTTCGCTCATCTTCCCCCCGAGCATCCCTCATTTTGGTAGTTTTGGAGCTCCCACACGTTTGACGGACAACCTGGAGCAGTTGGAATGCGGCGCTGTTGCGGCATTGCGGCCTCAAGAGGGAGGCAGCGGGCTATGTGACACGGCAAAGCTGCTGATCCTGTCAAGTTCGGGATTCCGTGGGAAAAGAAAGGTTTAAGCACGACCAGAGGGAAGCAGAATTTAGGCACAGCCGGTGTAGATTATGATGGAGTAGTAGCTAGGAAGCTGTTGCTACACTGGTGTATTTCAGTACACAACAAACACTGCAGCTGTTGTCCTAAGGTTCTGAATGATCCCAGGCAAAGCAGACGTGGGTTTTGACCTTGAATGTCCTCTGTAATTTGTCTTCAATTCTTTTCAGCACTGTTTGCCATTGTAAATAACCACTGATCTCAGCACGGCCTGATAAGCTTTGGGACATCCACTTTACAGCACCCTTAGAGGGTAATACTTCATTTGGTTTCTTGGCAACTTCCTGACTGTTCAGGATTATGAAAAATACAGTATTTAGCTGTAATTCTTTCTCTGGGGCTATTCTTTCCATTGGCTTTGTAATCACACCGATTGACTCTTGATAATCTCCTTGTCAATACTGTGTCCCTGGCTAATAGGGGAGAGCTGAGGATATGAACATTATTTCAGGAAACATGACACATATCCGTTGCAATCGATACACGTAATTTGCTCTATCAAGTGCCTCATGAGACAGGTTGATATTACAGCCAGTGAATGTAATAAGTAGTAATAAGTGCTATTTTGACATGAACTTCTTCCAAACATGTGAGTGTTTTGGCACACAGGACTGCAGCAGGTTTCCACACAGACATGATCTAGCAGAGGATCCTGTGACCAGATATCTGAGATTTCAAGTGCCTCCAGAGAGTTATTTTACACTGGTAGTTAATCATACAGAGACTTGGCAGGCTGGGTGTTAGATCAGAGCTGAGGATCTGGGTGACTGGGGAAGTTTATCCTGCCATAACTTTATAGCTGGATGTTACAAATTAGAAGCTGCTAAATGCTGAAGAACAGCATCATTATCTGCCGCTATTTGGTAACGCCTGATGGCTCTTGGAATGTTCTGGTTGTTTGATTCCTGCATAAGGAAGAAAATGCAGGCACTGTAAAATTGTAATTAATAGCAGGAGTGAAATGAGAAGAGGAGGAGTGAGAGAACAGGCCTCAGTAAGTTTCTGTAAACCTTTTGTCTTGAATATTGCTGTGTGATGAAGTAAATACTCTTTTATTCCCTTCATTTGATCCGATTCCAGGTAAAATATGATTCCCCCCACCAACCCTCACTGATAAGATTTCTGATAGTGCTTGAGACGGTCTGATATTGTACCAGGTTTTTACCCAGGAATTTAAGGCATTCTAGTCTAATCTAATCTAATTCAATCTTTCTTATTCTGACAGTTTTCTCCACCCTTTGTCATCACAATCATTTTATTGGGCAAATAATCCAACCTAGTTCCATAATCTTTGTAGTTCCATAACTTTTCCAAATAAGGCCTACTATAACACTTGCTCAGTTGTCTGGTGCACTTAAAAATAAAAAAAAACATTTTTATGTCACCCCTTGTCTCCATACACTCCGATTTTCAGGACATAAATGTTCAATGCTTGTTGAGCACTATATTTTAAATTAGTAAAATATCATTGATTATTTCCAAGATTAGTTTAGCTTTTTTACTTCAGAATGTTTTCAAAACAAACATGGAATAAATGCATTATAGCTGCTGGGGAGGGAGCCTATTTCCTGCCTCTAAAAAGTGTAGGAAGCATCTTCAGTACTACTTTCATTCTTAGAAAGTGTTTGATTTAAAGATGTCTTAACCTGTACAATGTGTGCTGAATTGAGAGAGATTGAAAACTAAATTAAGGATCAGAGGATTCAGCAGCCATGCTGAAAGTTAGTGAGGGGAGGAATTCCAAACGTAGGCAGACTTTGGAAAGGGGGAGTTGTGTTGGAAATGGTGCCTCTATGTATCCTCTGCAGTGGAAAGAGCAGGATTTATGGAATCCTTGTGGTGGTTGGAAAGCACCTCTGGAGATCATCTAATCCAACCCCCAAAGCGGGGTCAGCTAAAGCAGCTTGTCCAGGATTGTGTCCAGTTGGGTTTTGAATATCTCTGAGTATGGCGATTCCACAGCCTCCCTGGGAAGCCTGTTCCAGGTTTTCACCTGTTTCACCTGTTCCAGTGTTTTACCACCCTCACAGTAAAAGGTGGGGCCGTTAAAGTTTAAACTGAGTATTTTGTATTTCAGTTTGGGCCTACTGCTTCTTGTTCTTTCCCTGGACACCACTGAGCAGAGCCCACCTGTCTTTTTCCTTTTTCATTCAGCAGGTATTTATACACAAAGATACTGTTCCACCTTCTCCAGAACGAACAGTCCCAGACCTCTCAGCCTCTCAAATGACAGAAACTCCAGTCCCTTAATCATCTTTGTGTCCCTTTGATAGACTAACTCTAGTTTGTCCACGCCTCTCTTGTACTGGAAAGCCCAGAGCTGGACTCTGACTCCAACCGAGTCTCATCAGTGCTGAGCAGAGGGAAGGATCACCTCCTCCACCTGCTGGCAGTGCTTTTCCTGGGATGCTGCTGGCTTTCATTGCCACAAGGATGTATTCCCAGCTCATGTCCAATTTGTTTTCCGACAGGGCTTTTTATCCAAAGTTGTTTTCCACTTAGATTGAAAAGAGCCACTTATCCAGACAAAAATTGATCAGCTCGTCAGTGAGGATGTCGCAGGAGCGAGTGTCAAAAGCCTTGCTGCAATGAAGATAATATCACCTGCTCTTCCCTCATACCCCTGATATCGTCATGGAAGGCTGACATTAGTCAGGCATCACTTCCCTTTCATAAATCAATGGAGAATGGATTGAGAGCAGCCTGGAAAAGACTTGGGGATGTTAGTTAATGAGAAGCTCAACAAGACCCCACGATGTGCACTTGCAGCCCAGAAAAACAATGGTATCCTGGGCTGCATCAAGTATTGGGAGTTAATTCTTCCCTGTGAGGGTGCTGACACACAGGCACAGGTTGCCCAGAGATGATGTGGAATCCCCATCCCTGGAAAAGTTCAAGGCCAGGTTGGATGTGGCTTGGAGCAACCTGGTCTGGTGGGAGGTGTCCCTGCCCATGGCAGGGGGTGGAAGTAAGTGGAAGGTCCCTTCCAATCCAAACTCGGTGATTCCAAATCACCTTTTTGTCCTTAATGCTTTCTGGGGTTATTTGTTCCACCCCTTTCCCAAGGATAAAGGTGATGCTGACCAGTTTGTACCTGACTGGTACCTGACCAGTTTGCTCTGAAGGATCTCTGAAGAAGTTGTCTGTACAGCAGCAGCAGCAGAAAACCACTTATTTGTTCATCTTGGGCAACTGATGTACACCTGCAGAGATTTCACTCCAAGTTCCTTATCACTCCAATTATATCTACTACAAAAGGCAGCTCTTGAAAGTAGAAAAGATATTGTTAATAGATTCTCAGTGGTTCTTATGCTTTTCATACCCGAAAATGTGTGTCAGAAGCAGGCTGTAATATAAAATCTTCAGCAATTAAAGTTTTTAAAATGGTCTTGCTTAACAGTCACTGTTAGTCATGATAGACATGACCCCTTCTTTCTTGACAGTATTAATTTTGAGGAGCTCTGCCTCATCTGTCATTATAAATAACAGTAAAGCTGATCTGGGCTGATTTCTTATGCTAAGCAAATTTAAGTTCCTGATCTTATTTAAATAGAAATTATGTTTTAATTGACAGCCTAAGGATACGAGCGAGGCAAGTTGTGTAAGGACAAGAAATGTCTTTTATTAGACTAAATAGTAGAGTAGAAAAAAATGAGGCAAGATTTGTTAAGCAGGAATGTTTCTCTTGATAGGAATTGTTAATAGCAAAATGTAGTTTTAGGCTATGCTAAATCACAGATAAAATCAAGGCGGGGAGAAGGTGAGATGTCCATTTATTATTAACAGCCTGAAGATTTGTTCAGCATGCTCTCTGATTTCAGGGACTTGTAACCATCTGAAAAGTTTACACAAGGGACAGCATTATTCCTGCAATTCTGCATTCATGAGATTCAATGTTCTCTTTTAAAATTTTAATTAGTGCCATCAAGTAAATTTACCTAAATTACCAGTCAAGACAGTCTGAAAGGTAAGTATCGTAACCTTGGCAAAGGCCATTTTGCACAAAATGAATGGGGGAAGAATTTGAATTATTACACATTGAATAAAGTTTCGTTCCAGCTGGGAAGATACAGGAACCTGGCAGTGGCGAGGTCAGCGGGGAGTATTTGGTCACTCCAAATACTGGACCAGCAACTCCAGTTAGACAATAAATTGAGGGCTGGATGGGGATTTTGCTGGATGGCAGAAAACACACCAGATGAACATTATCCCTTCATCAGTGATGCTTTGAAAATAAGCAAAATGAGTTCTCTTAACACTTCCCCCCCACACCCCATTTAATTTAGACTTGATACGTGATTCACCTGCTCTAGTCACACTTCATCCCTGCTCCCCCCCCATCTCCCGCTGTCTGGGCTCACACTGATTTGCAGGTGTCAGGCAGCAGCTATCTTTGTTTATTAACAAAAATAGTTCTGAATCTTGCAGATAAAATGCAGTGTAATGAAACATAAGGAAAATGCCATTAGCACTTGTTCACAGCAACTTGAGAAGGAAATTTCCAGCAGCATCCATGGCAGCCCAGCCAGCTGTTGAGCCTTTGGGCTCATTAACACTCCCTCCCACAACTGCTTTAAATAAGGTTTGGAAAGGACTCTTCTCTTTTTGGTACTGCTTTGAGGGGTTGGCTGTACCAATCAAGCAGCTTCTTTGAGGGTTCTCCTAAGGTTTGTTATGTTATTAATTTTTTTTTTGTTTGTTTTCCTGGTGGAAATTTTTGAGTCTTCTTTATTTCAAGTGAGTTAAATAAGCCTACATGGGACCTAGAGGTAGGGGATGTTTACACTGCTCAACAGCACATGTGCGAATAGTATTTTCTAGAATTTCACTGAGCTTTGTGGCTTGAACAGTAACAGATCAATTTTTTTAAGTGTTGGTTGGGAGTCTTTGGTACAGAGGAAGTTTATGGGGATTTTAAATCTGATTTGACTGCTGTAGTTCCTTAAGACAAGTGTTTATTTTTTAAAATAGTTTGCTATTTATCCAGTTGCTATTTGTGTGTCAGAGAATGCTAAGGCTTTTTATTTCTAATTGATTCTGGTGTACTTTAAATTCAAATTTTAAAACTCTGGAGTTTATTAGAGCTGGAAAAACTCATATCTGAACCCATTACGTGAAGGAAAATGGAGCTTCTAGAGTGCCATGTTTTTGTTTATTCTGGAACTTCCACTGTTACATGTTTTATCTGTTTTGTTTATGTTCCTGAAAAGTCTTCCGATGCTTTCTACTTTCTTAACACTACTTTTATGGAGAAGTGATTATGAGAAAAATCTGTCTGTGGAAAGTTGACTTTTATTGTGTGACAATAACTTGGGATTCCTGATGGCTCAAGTTGAAACATGTGCAAACAAAAAAGGCTAAGTACTTACTGTGCCTTATGAATCAAGGAAAGTTAAGTTGTTACTGTTTTTTTTTTTTTTTTTTCCCCCCCCAATGTCTTGGGGTTTGAGGTTTAAATCTTGAGTAAGGAAAATCCTTTCTGTGCTTGGGGGGGGTGGGGTGGCTTTTGTTCTTTTGTTTTGTTTTTTCCCTGTGGAAGAGCCTGGTAATACCTTTGCAGCAGAGGGAGAGAAGGATTTATCTGGTGAAGGTTTTTTTTGTACAAGGAAATACTACAAGTGCAAGTGGGAAAACGCTGTCTGAGGGAAGTGGGAAAGCAGACTCTGCTTGTTAAACCAGAGAATTGTTGGTGTTGTTAAATTACATGGAATGGCAGGAACAACAAACTGCGTGGGAGCATGGGAGAAGTGTGATAAAGGGATGGAACAGAAACGGTTTGTAGCAGTTTTGAGTGCTTGCACAGCTGCATTCTTCCCAAATAATGTCAAGTTCCTATTTGCCAACTATGTAGCAATTCTCAGTGTCAGTTTAGCCTTGCTTTTGTGATTGAAATGAGCCCTAGGAGATAGAACAGGATGAGTTTTAGAGAAAGCTTTTGCAAAGAGGCATCACAAAACAAAGCACGAAGGCTTTTTGGTGAGAGAGGCCAAACTCTGTTGCCTTTTTCTGCCCCATTCCCATTCTTACAGTGATCCTTGTGAAGACACAAGTCTTCTGTGCATGTTCGTAGAGGATCTAACAGGAATATCTTGGTTTTGAGGAGGCAGTGGAGAGATGTGGGGACTGAGGGATGGGCACCACATGGTCATCCACTAGAAGTCTTGTTTAAGAGGCCTGCAGTAGTCCATGGCACCCTAAGATTTGGGATTAAATACAGATGTAAGAAAGAAGATGATAATTTTTTTATATAGAAGTGTATTGATTGAATACATGAGACTTAAAACTGGGTGTTTTGAAGCAGTCATGCCTTGCCTCACATTTAGGGACCTATTTACCATGCTTGCTGTCAGTTTTGTATTGTCAGCTCTTAAAAATGTAGCCTAAAAACCACACCAAAATAGCAGAGTTAGCTTTGATCTGTAAAATAACACCTGAGTGAGGCATCAGTTGTGTAGTAAAAATACCAATTTCTGAGCTGACAGTGGAGCACAAATGAGGTGCTGAGGTGTTAAGATTTCCAGATAAATTGGGATTACTTTGAGAGAATTGGGTCTGGTTTTATTAGACAATTTTTGCTTTGTGTTCATTATTTCATGGGGAGAAGCTATGAAGAAGCTGAGAGCTGCATTATAGTTGGGCTTCAATATAAGAAAGATAAAAGATGATCTTATGTTAAAAAAAAAAACCAGTTTTGGGGTTCGGCTAGGGGAAGTTAGGACACCCTGTTAAGTATTTTGTCTTTTAGTACAAACAGAAGCTGCTTGATCATGTGAGCAGAGGTGCATAAGTAAAATAGATTATTTTTTTCAAGTATTTCATTCATACCTAATAGTTATGACACATTTTTTTATTAACGTTAAATAATGTATACACTGCAGTACAAAAAGACAAAAGGCTGTCCTGTAAGGCATTGTAGTTTTGAAGTAGGAAATCTCTTTCCTGTATCATCTCAATCATCCCTCTGTCAGTTAAAAATCATTCCCCCTTGTCCTATTGCAACAGGCCCTGCTGAAAGGTTTGTCCTCATGGTGCAAAGATAGTTTGTCTTTTAGACTTTAGCTCTGGAAATCCAGGTATTGAAGCTGATAATAGTTGGAAGCTGTATCTTGTGAGGAACGTTACTGTGGAAAAGATGTATACTGGTTTTTTCATCTGTAGTTAAGGACCGTGTAAGATCTGTCTTGACAGTACCTTTCGATGTGAAAATAGCCTTTGTGAGAAGTTTTGAATTTACTCTCTTTAGGCTTCTACTCGTACTCTTTCACATGTATCCTACAAACAGCGAGAATATGGCAGGAATAGAGAGCAAAATTCAGAATCCGTGTGAACTAACAGATAAAAATGTGATCCTTTGAGCACGAGGGTTTTTATGCACTTTGTCGCAGTGGCAGCGTTATCAAGGACACGCGTTCTCTCCTGCTTTACCGTGTGTGCCTGGGTCGGGTGGCCGTAAATAGCAGCTGGTTCGGGATCTTTGCGAGGGCTGCGTCTTGTAGGAAGATGTGCAAAGCCCGTTTTAAGTTAAATTATAAGGATTTGAGGACCCGAGCCCGAAACGCAGCGATACTCGCGGCTCTGCGCCGCCGCTCCCCGCTGCGGCCGCGCGGGGGCGCCCTGGGCCCGCGCACCCCGGCGGGACGCGCCGGCTCCCCCGCTCCGCGCGCGGCTCCCGGCCCGAGCTCGGGGGGCACCCGCCGTGCCACAGAGGCTCCCGTCAGGGGCTCCGGGCCCCGGGGCCGCCCGCACCATCCCCGCTCCGAGCACCGACCCCCGCCCGCCGCCCCCGCACGGGCTCCGCGCCCCGAGCCGCGCACAGCCCGCTCCCCGCGCCCTCCCTCGCCCCGCCTCCCGCCCCGCCCCTCCCGCGCGTGATTGGCCGGGCCGTCCCCGCCGCCGCCGCCGATTGGTGCTGGCCGCGCGCCTCATTTGCATGCGGCGGTGCGGAGCGCGCGGCGGAGCCGCGGCGGGGAAGTTGCGCCGGAGCCGCCGCCGAGCGCCCGTCCCGCCCCGCCGGAGCCTCCGCGCCCTCCGCTGCCGCCGCCGGCCCGAGCGGGACATGGCTGAGCGCAGCTCCCCGCCGGGATGGAGGTAGCCGGGCCCTCGGGGAGGGCTCCTGCCCGCTGCGCTGCCGATCCTCCCGCGCCGCTCGGGGCTCGCTAGGGATCTGCCCCAGCCTCACCTTTCGCGCTTGTCCTGCCGCTTGGCTTAACCCGTCTTTCCTATGGCTGGGATATACAGCTCGACTCTGAAGACCCTGGAGGATTTAACTTTGGACTCTGGTTATGGGGCAGGGGATTCCTGCAGGTCCCTTAGTCTGTCTTCTTCCAAGTCCAACTCGCAAGCCTTCACCTCTTCTCAGCACAGAGGCAACTGGTGGTACTACTCGGGCTCCATGAACAGTAGGAATAACAGCTGGGACACCGTGAACACCGTGCTGCCGGAAGACCCCGAGGTCGCAGATATCTTCTCCAAGTGCCCTAAGCTGCCGGATCTCGAGGAATACCCTTGGACTGATGAAGACATCGGCAGAATCCTGCGCAAAGGGAAGGCAGACGGCCACGGCAGGAGCTTTTCGCAGGAAGCTGTCAGGCGGCTCTCGCAGCTGCTGCGGCGCGCCCTGATCAGGGTGTCCAGGGAGGCTCAGCGCCTCAGCGTGATGCACTCCAAGTGCACCCGCTTCGAGGTGCAGAGCGCCATCAAACTCATCCAGAGCTGGGCCCTGGCCGAGAGCTGCGTCCTGGCCACTGTCAAGGCGCTCTCGCTGTACAGCATGAGCGCCGGGGATGGGCTGAGGAAAGGCAAATCGGCCCGCTGCGGCCTCACCTTCTCGGTGGGGAGGTTTTTCAGGTGGATGGTGGACACGAGGATTTCGGTGAGGATCCACGAGTACGCGGCCATCTCCTTGACGGCGTGCATGGAGAACCTGGTGGAAGAGATTAAGGCTAGGGTTTTGGCGAGTCAGAGCCCCGATGGTGGCGGGGAGATCTCGGCTGAAATCCTGGAGATGGTTATCAACAACGATGCGGAACTTTGGGGAGTGTTGCAACCTTACGAGCACCTCATCTGTGGGAAAAACGCTAATGGTAAGATCCAGCTTTTACAGTCTGTTGCCTTCATCCCAGCAAGCTTTACGGTAAAATCCTCGCTCTCTGTGGACTTGGGGTTTTGCTGGGTTTTCTTTGCATCTGGATTGCATCTTGGTCGTGGTTTGTGTGTGCGTAAAGCGGGCACGACGGTCTTGCCAGGCAAGAATGATCCTGCTCCGTTCCTAGGATGTACCAGCTTATAAAAGGCTGTGGGAAACCAAGCCTTGTTGTCCTAACAAACATCTGACTTTCTACCAGCTGCTGTTTTGAGCATTTTCCCTCTAACTGGCGTGCAGATATGTTCTCTGTAACCCTAAGATGAAATGTGCTTTACAAGCTGCTGTCCAGAAAGTACCACTATATCTCTTTTAATCAGAATTTATCTTACAGCGAATATCTTGCAGTTTCATCTTAAAGATGCTGTAACCGCATACAGCCTGGAGAGGGAAAACAACATCATTTTTTTTCCCCTTTTGCCCCAGTAAAATTCACTTTATGAGCAAAAAGTTTAAACTTCATGTTACTCGGACTCCCTTGTAGTTCAGCAGAAACCTGTGGTGTCCTTTCCTGCCATAAACAAGAGCTTGTGTGTGAGTGTAGGACGGTGCCTCGGTGATGAGACTAACACAGTGCTAAAGGTACTTACCGCTGTCATTTGTTTGGAAAGCAAAGTTTCCGAACACTTGAGCGCATAGAGGAATGTTGGCATCTTGCTGCAGTTTGGAAAGCTTAAGCCGTGACAGTTGTGTTAAGGAGCTGCGCTGTTTATTTTGCATTGACACACTGAGGAATACCGTGTTTTTCCATGGAGAATGCGGGGAAACGTCCAGTTTAGAAAATCTGTTGTGTGCCACCCACGATTTCATGGCTTTTGCTGGCCCCCGTTACGCTTGACTATTCCATGCTTAACACGTTTGTGATTTAACTCTGTAAAACCAAGGAACTTGGTCTTTTCAAAGGGGAATCTCACAGCGAGAGAAGTAAGGGAGCTGTTTTCATTTGAGGGAAAACCCCTTTGAAACACTTCGTCAGAGATGCACTGACTCACCTTCTCCCTGGGTGCATTGATTTCCTGCAGTTTTCCTGTACCCGAGCAATTCCGTGATTCAGATCACGAGTAGGTGACTGCAGCGAGTGTCCCCTTCGGGTCAGCATTACTAAACATTCGTGAGATAAATGTGAAGAGCCCTGTGGCTGTTCTCTTGGCACTGGTTCAGGGCATAGCTGTAACTTTAAAAGTCAGACACAGACACGTCCATTTCTAACTACAAGCTCTTGGGTGAATAGGGAGGTATGAGGATGCCGTGTCTGCCAAAACACTTGCCATTCTTTATGCTGGCTCCGAGAAGGGGACTTGTTTCCCCTCTCTTGTTCCTTGTTTAGGGCACCTGGAGTGAAATACTTTGGTTCCGTGAACCGAAATGTACATTTCAGCTCTTCTCTGCTCAGAGCTTCTGCCACACAGGTTCTGTGTGTAAAGTGAAGAGTTGGACCCTCACTGAGGTTTGGTTGTTTTGGTTTTTTTTAATCTATTTGAGAGAAATCTCCTTGGAAAAACTGCGGTGAATGAATGGGTGCTGGTGTTGAATGGGAAGAAGGGGGAGTGTGCAGGGAAATGCTTATAAATATTCAGAGCACCAAATGGTCAGTTATGATAACGCTCCTGCACAGTGGAAGGCCAAGCAGTCAGTGGCCACAGAAGGATTGGCTTCTGTTGCCTCTTTTGTTGTTCCTGCCTTTCAGATCAATTCTGTCAATAATTGAATGCATTTTTTAAGTCTGGAAATTGAATAAAACCGCACATGAAGGCATCCCGGGATTTCCTGTGACAGTCTGTCACCAGTGTTTTACCTGACACAAGTCAGTGAATCCTCTAAATGGCTTTTCTTGCAGTTGTAAGGCCACAAATGGTTTTTATATGGATGCAAAAAAGCTTGAAATAACTTCTCTGTTCTTCTCCCTGTAGGAATTGTAAATGAGTAGTATTCACATCATTCCGCACAGTGCTTTCAAATGATCTTGTCTTTTACATTAATTTAAATCTGAAGTAGATCTGGCAGTAAAATAACTGGATTTGTTCCTGTTTTAAGGAACAGGGAAAGTTGCTTTACTGTCAGTTTTGTTTCTCTTCTAGTAAGAGCGTTTAGTGGAGCACTCGTAAATTGCACACTTGGGCGGGGGGGGTTGTGTGGTGTGTTGGGTTTCGTTTTATAGCCCTGAGTTTCATGTCAGAGATAAAAAGCACTTAAAGGTTCAGTCCTAACTCCAGTCAAGCATTGTAATCCCTGGATGAAATCCATGGCGCTGTCCTATGCAGAAGATTGCACGGGATTATCATAATGGACATTTGTGGCATTATGATCTATTGAATACCATTTTCATTATTAGATCAGGACAGCCTGCTGCTTTGGAGTCAAAGAAACAGTAAGTAAATACATAAATCTTCCGAAATTCTCATGAGACGGAGGTTTAGACCTGTATTTCTTCAGTGACTAATCTCCCATCAAAGAGCACGGTCCAGTCACTGGTCTTGAGCTTTGGAGGCTGAAGGAGCAATGTTGTGTATTAGCAACAAACGTGTGTTAATCAACACCTGCTGTGTGAAGGGTGAAGTTTGAAACTCTGTAAATGCTGAAGGGGGAATTCTAATATTAGTTTTAAATAAACGATAATCTGTGGCTTGCTTGTTTATTTGTCCTTTCTGTGAAGCTGTTCTTTAATCAGCTTTTTTGCTGCTTCTGTGAGCCACTCTCTGCTCACTCTCTGTGTGAGTTCTGACTTTGTGCTTGGGACTTGGTGGCTCTGCCTTGGAAGGAGGAGGAATGACCTGAGCCTATGGCCCCGAGGAGTCCTGCCAGGCTCTGGGTGTGTTAATGCCTCCAAGGATAAGGTCTTTCTAGGCAGAATCTAAGGGAGGATGTTGCTAAAATAGAGGAATGCTGGACAGAAAATGAAGTACAGGCAGCAAAAAAGATGAGCAGCTGCTGAACAGTGTAGCTAGTGAAAGGTAAAACAAGTGGAAAGTGGAATACGTGTTTTATTGTCTGTTTTTAATTACATGGAGATGCATGATGTCCAGTGGTAGAGAGTGCACCCAGTAGTTTCACAGGGGTCTTGAGACATGCTAATTTGGGATTATTGGAGTCTATTAATTTAAAATGTTTGTGGAGAGATGAGTTGAAATCCAAACTTACCTTGGGAATGTGATTCTTTTACTTGATCTGCTTCTGTTTGATGTGTGGTTCTTTAGACTCCGAGCTGTCAGCACTGCAAATACATTTTGATATTATTGCCCTGTTAATTACAGCACTTGGGTTGTACTGAACTCTCTGGTTATGGTCAGGCACTCCTGTGTCTGCCAGTCCACCTGCTGTGCTGTTTAATGCATCAGCACATCCTGGTGCTCTGGAGATAGAAGTGTTGACAGATGTTTTGCCAAAGGAAAAAAAAAAAATAAGGGAGAGGGGGAAGGGTTGGAATTTAACTTGATAATGCTGTTTCTTCATGTACCTCTTAGCCCAAACACTTGAAGTTCTCCCTGGATGAACTAACCCACAAATGAGTCTTGTGGCTTGCTGAGCTGAGGAGGAGGAGAAATAGGATCTGAAATAATTCTACTTGTGTTTTGAGGCATTTTTCTTAGAAGAAGGTTGAGGGGGGAGCTGTATAACCTTTCCTCGCAGTGTGAGGGAGCGGTTTGGACTCTAAAAAATTAAACAAGGCATGAATTTTCTTCAGTCTGACACTAAACACTGACAAACCTTATCAAACATGGGCTTAGTTAGCATTTACTGCCACCAACCCTGTGTTCTTCTGTGTTTCCCACTGCACTAACACAGGTTGAGAACTACAGCCAGTTTTAACATAGAGGATTTTTTAGAGCTATGCCATGATGAAAATTCCTTTTTATACCTATCACATGTTCTGAAATAACTTTATTTCTGCACAGTCACGGTACTGTATTGAAATGCAGCATGGGGGGGGGGGGGAGAAAATACTGACATTTCAATAAGCTGAGTGTCCTTTTGTTATCTGAGCTGAACAAACGGGTGTGCTCATCAAGAGCCTCATCAATTTTAATAAGCTATCAGCTCCACAAGTCTTCAGGAAAGCACTGCATGGTGGAAGGGGGGCTTTTTTTTGGGGGGGGGGGGGGCCGGGGGAAGAGCTGCAAAGGCAATCAATAAATGAAACTGAGGGGAAATACAAGACTCTTATGGTGGTACAGCAGGTGGCCTGCAAATTGTTTCAGGGGAAAAAAAAAATCAAATAACTCTGTCTTCTGTATTACCTTGTCTGAAGCACGAGTTGGGGGTAATTTTGGGGATTCCTGGGCGGGAATTTGGTAACTTGTGTACACATTTCCATGTTGGATGAGCTGGTTGTAGCTATGATCCTCTTCCAGCAATGGCTTCATTCGCCTCTGGACCCCCAGCCCACCTTGTGTGCTTCTACTCCTACACAGCCAAGAGCTTGGATTTCTATCCACAAAGCCACAGGGACAAATTCTTTAAGCCTAAACATTAATGCTTGTACACACATGCTCACCTCTCCTACGAAAAACAAACCACCAGGTGCATCTCTGCAGATGTATGTGTTCTTAATTGTGCATCTTATGGTAAAGTGTAGAGCAAGTGAGGCTAAAATGCCTATTTTTTTCCATTTACAGTCAGTTTTCTGTGTGTCTGTATAAAGTTTTTAGTTATAGTAAAGGAAATGTAATCAATGTAAAAAGTAATGATGCTGTCTTAATCCTTCACGTTGCTGATATTGCCCCAGGGCAACAAAATTTGTGTCCTTTCAGTAAAATTGGTTAGAGAGAAAGTGCTGGAATCCCTCTGTCTGTAACTACCAGCAGCAAATGCTGGTGATATTTGGATTTTTAGTGGAATCTGTGTTGGTGGCAACTTAATTCTGTGAAACAGGGGAGTTGGGCTGTGAGGGAGGGACCTCTTGGAGAGAAAACTCTGTGATCTGTTGTGTCAAGGCTGAAATCTCTTGTACTGCAAAAGTCTGAACTGAGCAAATACTGTTGGGGCCAGGACTAAATTTTATCCCTGAGTTACAACAGGGCTTTGGCATTTGGTTCATTGATTTATTGATTTTTCCAGGTGTAAAATGAGGCTGGTTTAGCTCTAAGATTAGCAGCGAGCACCAGTGCAGTATTTTGAGGTGCTCTTACAGGTTGTTTTGTGTGTACATGTCAGCAGAAAATGAGGCATGAGCTCTGAGTGTTCATATTTTAGTAATAAAATAGGGTGTTTGATGTACATGTCTTCTGATATTGGAATAACTGGAATTAAATTGGAGATCTTGCAGCTGATTTTGCTGAACTGAGCCACCAGGGTGTGGGTTTTTTTCTCATGTACCTCATCTAATTTCTAATGTGACTTGAAACTTGAACTCACCTGATTGAGGGAGAGTTGCCGGTTGTCAATCAGCTTCCACACCTGATCGATAGGATTATGGATATCCTCCTCTTCCTTGAGATCAGCACTCATCCAGTGCATGGATGTCATATATATAGATTTTGGCTGTTTTGACATCTTAATCCTCCCTAATTTGGGGTCATTCCAAAACTAACTGCAGTGGTAACAAAGGGTAGTGGTGAATTTTGAATCAATTTTGCTGTGATAACGGGGCTGAGATGAAACATTTTCTTACGCTGAAAAATCTTGTTTGGGTAGTAGTGTTCTTGCAATGTTTTCATGTTGTAACAGTTTATTTCTGCTGATGTACATCACGGGATTCAATTACTCCTGTTAATGGTCCATTTAGAGCTTTCTTCATCTGTTTGATTTTTCTGTCCCTTTCCCCAGCTTGGTTTTGTAATGGATGGGTCTGCAACAACTCAAAGGAAATGCTTCAGTTTATGAAGTCCTCTGCTGCAGGAAACATACTTAAAGTACTGGAAACACTTATTTACAATAGACCATAAAATTCACTTAATAAACAATTACCAAGTTGCAGAGGAGGATGGGTGAGGACTCAAACATTCATTAACTTCACAGAGAGCCAAAGCTCAGAAGTGTCCGCTTGCACTTGGGAGCTTAAACCCAAAATCTTGGTGTTGAAGTAGAAGTAAGTTGTTAAAAAACTCATTTTACAGCAATGCAAGAAGATGGAATAAGGCCAAAAATAGTATTAATCCTGTGATCTTCACTAAATTAACATGTTGTCCTTTCTTAAAGGCTAATGCATTTCACATTTAACTTCTTCTTGAGCAATTTGTCCGTTGTGCCAGCAGAATTCAACAGAAGAGAAACAGAGGCTTGTAAACACAATAAACCCACTGGATACTCTACAGTGCCCAGTAAATCACTCAGCTGTCTTAATTCTCCTGAATGTTTGGAAAAGAGAGGAAAATAATTCTCCATTTCCATCTGAGCTCTCACTTTGCATTTGGTCAGGGCTGAGCTTTTCAAGTCAGTGTATGTGGTCCTTATTTCTAAACATCTCCCATTATTTCAGGCTCAGGATTTTGCAAGCTGGACATTAAGGGAAACCTCTCTCCCTGATGAAGTTTTGCCCCACCAGTAGACAGCAGGAGGAAATGTCCATTTGCTCATGCTGAGCTATGAGAATTCAGGCTGATGAACAAAAGGATAAAACCGATAATTTCTGGTGCTCTTCTTGTTTTAATGGGGTTTGATTTACGTGGTATTTTGAACCTAAGTGCCTAACATGACGTTTGGTTAAATCCAAACAAGCCTGAGGCAACAGTAAATCTGGGACAGTGGTGGCTTCGTGCTTTCTTAATTTACAAATTGGGGCCAAAAGACTTCAACAGAACTCTTGATTCTCTTCCATATGGAAGGGCAGCTACATTTAGAAAAAAAATTTTTATATATATATAAAAAACTGGTGGATGTTGTTGAGAGCATGAGTCAATTTAAGGGTTCCAAGTTGTGGATTTTTTTTTTATGGAATATCAGGTTGGAAGGGACCTGAAGGATCACCTTTCAACCACGTGAGTGAGGAGAGCCTTTGAAGTGGAGTTGTCTTGTTTGCATCGAAGGACTTGTCCCAAGAAAGCAACAATAGAAAGAGGAAAGGTTTGTTCCTTTCACCCCAACACATCCAGACTTGCCTTTGGCCTTCGGTTGCGAGCCAGGCAGGATCTGGGAGCTCAGCCTGGTCCTTGGGAAGGGTTTGGACACAGCAGGTGACCTGGTTGAGCTTGGCAAGGCAGCGAGGAGAGGCCAGCGATGGGCAGGGCACGGCTGAGGTGGTTTTGTCAACCCCTAATCCAGGTGTCTGCCTGCAGCCTGCCAGGGTGGTGGCTGCACTTCTGTGAGCTTGGGATGTGTGGGACAGAATTTATGGCATGGAAGTAACTTCTGGGGAAAGGGGATGGTGTGACTGCTGCTCTCTTCAGGAGGGGACACTAAGGATTAAAGTTAAATGGAATTCTGAGCTATAAAATGCCCGTCTGTTAAAACCTACTCATTATGTGGTGCTTGTAGATGAAAGTCCCTTAGAATTGTAAACTTCCTCCTCCTCATCTGCTCAAAACCTGCTCCTTAATGATGTGATTCCTAGTCCAGCTGATGCTGTTTGAGGAGTCCCTCCGTGGGGAGGTGGTTTGGGGTGGTCTTTGCTGTGATCTGACGTGAAGCATTTCTCTGAAATTGCTGCTCAGCAGAGCCGAGGTGCTGGGCTGCAGCCTGGGAGCATCATTAAATCGGGTCTCAGGGATTGCTTGGTGCTCTTGGTGTGACTTTGACCCAGACACTCAGAGTTCACTTGTACACCTGAGCACTTGTCGGTCTTGTTCTGGTTGTTTAATTATTACACCTGGACCATCTCTTTCTTAAAACCTGTCTGATGTTCACGTCATGTTGTCCTTGACCTGTTTCATGTCTGAATTGAGCAGAATTCCAGAGCAATCTGTCACGAGGCTGCATTTGGCTCTCCCTGTCCAAAAATTAAAAAGCCTTGACATAAGCAAAAAAAAAAAAAAGAGGAAAATGTGCTTAACAAACTCCTGTAGTTTCTGTGTAGTGACACCAAAATGCTTGAGATGATGAAGAGTGTTTGTGGTAGAGTCCTGGGATAGAGACAAAGAACTGAAGCCAAATAAACATTTCAGAGCAACTTTTCAGTTTGTGGCTGTAGGTTTATAACAACTGATAAATTTGCTGTGGGGCTATGCAAGATCAAAGTAAAAGTTGTTTATGGTATTTTGGGGATGAGAGGAAAGGAACGCTACAGAAGGCATAATCTGCTTGTCCCCTTCTTCAGTGTTTATAACATCACAGTCCATGCTGGATACTTGTTGCTTTAATTTCTATCCCAATCTGGAGTCTGTTGCCCAGGACCTGGAGAATAAAGCAGAAAATATAACTGTGTTTATGCTGGACTTATACATTAAAAAGACAGGCATGCAGAGGCATTATTATCTAGTGGTTTTTTGATCCTATGTAGTTCTGGGTTTTCTCCTGATTTAATTCCAAGATGACAGTGAATAGATTTTCTTCTAATATTTACATTTTATTGTTTGTGAATAAAGCACACTACTATTTGAGCTGAAGGACAAGAGTTGCATGTTGGCAAACAGCTAAAGTAGGGAATTAGGCCAGTTTTGCCTCATATTCTCTCTTCAAACTGTTTGGGTTTTTGATGTTTTACTAGAATTTAATGGAAGTCAGTTTCTTGTTTGTTTATGTGACTACTCAGTACTCCAGGCACCACTGACTCATGTCAGGTGAAAGCAAAAACCGGGGGTTGTGGGCTGCTTTTAGGCAGTTCACTCATCTTTATCTTTGATTCCTCTTACAAATAGTTGTGAGTTTCATTTTTATTGCTTTTTTCTAGTTTTTGTGCAATTTCCTGAGATAACACCACAGGCCTAAGCGAAACCTTCGGGATGGATGCTTGTTGTAATAATGTAAAAGATAACATAGAATGAAATGTATTTCCTCTGTGGGGGTGGATGTAAGTTCTGTTTAATTACACATTGAATTTCTGCTCTTTGCTTGAATGTTATCGTCATTCCAGCCCCCCACCCGGTTTTGTGCTCAGCTTGCACTGGTGGCTTTGTTTAGTCTAGAGATCCTAAAATTTGCTCCAGAGTTGAATTGATACAGTTTTATTATGATCTTAGCGTGGTTTCTGGTACTTTTAAGCTATTATATCAATTTTATAACGTGTCTTTGGATATTTGCACTGAAGGAACAGTTTAACTTAGAAGGGAGGGAAGAAGGTGAAAAACTATAATGGTAGCAACCAATAATCTTTATAGTTGTTTTTAATAAACCATCTCATTCTATTGTCAATATAAAAAGGCTTTTAAAGTTGTTTTTTTTTCCCCCCAGGAAGTGTTATGAAAATTTCTGCTATGCTTTGTCAGCCTGTGTTGAAATTGTGGCTTGAATCAATATCAGTTTTGTTTGAACCTGAAGTAAGATCAGGGGATTTGTCAGAGTTGTTGTCAATGACCTGCTACTGAAAGAAGCTCAGAGTCCATGTGGGAAGTGCTGCTTACCTCGGTTTAACCTTGCTGCAGCCAAAGGAATAATTTACATTTGATTTAATAGATAATGGATCAATTTTTGCTTCTCAGAAAGGACTGGATCCTTTCCGAAGCAGTTGCCTGGGTTCAGAATTGCTTGGATTGAGGCCACATGTTTGTCGGAGGTGGTTTTGTTTTAGTACTTTGTAATAAACTTAAGGGATTTACACCTGGAGGTGGGAGAAGCTTTGGCTTTGGTGACCATTCCTTCTGTGGAAAACCTGGGTGGGGGGATTTAAAGCATCTGTGCCCTGAGGTAGTTCTGTAGCTGTGCTGGTGAGTGCAGTGTGGGTGACTGGTGTGATTTTGGTAACATTATTCCTTTGGAAAAGTGTGTCCATCCTCCAGCTCCGGTCTCTCAGGGCAGTGCTGGATGCAGAGCCTCTTACTGAAGCCACTCAGGGAAGAGTCATGCTCAACATTTCTCCATAGAAAGCAACCCTGGAATTGTTTCTGTCACCTTTTCCCTGTGTGTGTAATTCCATGGCTCATGTTTTTGCTGCAGACACGTGGAAATGCAGCTTTCACTGTAGGTTATTTTGTGGGATGATCTATGTGCTGCCCGTCCATAGATGTGGGGAGGGGGCGTCTTGCTTTGTTTCCAGACAGTTGGGGTGACCTGTGACCTGCAGGAATGGAGTGATAAAACTCTCTGTGAGTTTTCTTGTACCTCCACAGCAGTTGGGAACACTGAGCATTTTTCCTGTTACGCTGTGATGATGTATATGCAGGGCTGTGTGATTGTGGTTTTTCACGTTCACTGCAGCAGGCCAGAGTTCCCCTAAGGCAGGCACAATTTATAAATGAAAATTAATGTAATATATTAGCATGCAGGTAACTCTTGCCACACAGCCAAGACTTAGATAATGCATAAGTTGTGGCAGAAGATACCGAGCTGGCACGGGGCATTTGGCCTTGCACCATCTGCAAAGCCCACACTCCAATTTTCTGCTGTTGCCATGGGCTGCAGACTCAGACAGGAAATCATGGTAGGATGGGAAAGGGTCCAAAATACACACAGCCAGTATAAGGTTTGCAGTTAAAAGGGACTTTCAGAGAACAGGCTATCTGTTCTGCTCACCAGGCAGGGCGAAGCAAAGCTGCCTTGTGTGTGCGCGCGCCCGCACGCTTTAAATGTCTTTTTATATTTTATACCCTCATTTTTTTAAAAGCTCGAATTTTTTCCACGTAAAGTAACGTGCATAATTTCAAATGATCCATTTATATAGGAGGGGCCTGATTCAGCCCTCGCTTAATTGGTCATGCTGGGCTGAGAGGGGAGTGAAACAGAGGAGAAAGGAGTAACCACACGGAGCTTGGGGCACATCAGGCAGAAGAGCAGCTCCTGCCTCCCCTCCCCACAGACTCATTTTGGGGGTTTAGTCCTATTTTCAGGGATCAAGGCCTGGGTTCCGTGCACTACAGAGTGTGGCCGTGGCCCATGAAGTGACAGGGATGCAGGTGGTGGTTGGTTAGTGGAGCTGGGTTGCTTTCTAGCCCTGGCTAGATCACAGGGTCAGAGTTATTAATGCATTTTCTTTGAGCTGTAGGTTAAAATAGGGAATACTGGAGTGATTTGCTTTGGAGAGAAAAGAGTTTTCTTATCTGCCTATGAGAGATAAGCACAATAATCTGTGTGTAATGAACTGCACAGTCTGCAAAGCTTCCAGTGTGTCTGAGGAGTAGTATAGGACTGGTCAGCTTATGCTCCCTTGACAGATGGGGGCAGAGGATAATTTCTCCAGCAGTTCCTAATTTAATTTTTGCAAAGGAGATGCTCTTTAACTAAAATTTACAGCAAATCCACACTGAGCATCATGCTTGGGAGGCATTCTGGACAGACAGAACAGGAGCTCAGCAAACCTCTCATGGTAAAAACCTGCTTTAAAACTTGCTCTCCCAGGCCCATCTGTGGTTTTTAATTCTGACTGAAGGGAGTCATGTAAGAGGGTGGTTTATTCCAGTTTGGCTTGTGTATGTTGTCCCTCTCCAGCTGCTCGGAAGAATGGAACTGTGAACAGGAGTTAGGTGAGGTCTGTGTGTTACACTGCCAAGTATTGCTGGGTGCGCTGGTGATGTATCTGTCAAGAATGAGACTGGAGCTACCAATTAATCTCATTTAGAAATTAAATAACTTGGGGTGGGTTTAACCTTGGGCCTGGGATCAGTGACTGGGCGGTTTATTTCATGACCCTGTATCTTCCAGTAACTGCTGCCTTTTTATGTGCAATATAATGTCAAAAGAAAGATTTGCTGCTTTTCCTTTTTGATTTTATTTAAATCTGACGGGAGACAGCGTTCAAATGGCAGACTGTCTCAGCCAAGCCATCTGCCTGAGCCCTCAGCGGCGCATTGTATTCCTGAAAGAGCATTCTAGTGAAACATCCCAATTCTGAAAAGTTTGAGCTGATTCTACATTAAAAGAAGTGATCCAAAAAGCTGCTGGTGATTTACATGTGAACGCTGCCAAGTATTTCTCTGATGAGAGTGCATAACAAAGGAGTGCTCGAGTGGTTGAGTAAGGCTGATTGGAACAATCTGTTGTGGGCTACAGCTCTTTCTGATACTCCACAATGGTGAGAAGCTACTGTCACTTGTATTTTCAATCTGTATTTTGCTTAGAGGTACGAGATCTTTTGTTGTCAGGTCCCTTGAGCCAGTTGTTGGGGGGGGAGAGACAATATTTCTTGCTTTAAAATATTCATGGAGCTTGCATGGGCTGGCTTCAGCTGACTTTGTCACCCAGAGTGATTTCTAGAAGACGACAGAGAAGTTGTATTTGATTCATCTTAATTAGGGCTTGATAGACACATTCTAATTTGACTTCTGGGTCTGAATATGGATCTGCATTAATAATCCACTGCTCTCCTAACCTTGCTTTTTGTTCTCAGCTGTTACTGGGGAGTTTGCTCAGGGAGTAGCTGGAAAAATGTGTAGTATTTGTTGTGAGGGACTGGTTCATCTGAGGACACTTTTCTGTTGTTCAGGGACAGCAGGTTATTTTCTGGGCTTGTTCTGTGATGAACAGCACGAGCTTTAGGAGACTCGTGTGGGAGTGATTTCTTCTACTTTTTTTGTGATTTGCTGTTGAAATGAGGCAGGTCATATAAAGCAGCTGCTTATTTTGGAACAAAATCAGCATAACACATTAAAGAACCCATTAATCACTTAGCTTGACCTTCATTTATTATTAAAAAAACCTTATTGCATCTCTTGTACATTTTGAAATGCCAGGGATCCTAAGACATATGTTGTATATTCAGATCTACAGGTTAAAAGCATCAAATATAGTAAAAATGGGGAGTAAAACCAGAACAGATTCCTGTTGAAGTGCTGGCTCTTCTTTTAGTCATTTTTAGGAGTAGCAGGTGGCTGTATAAATACCTGCACAAAGAACTGCTCTGAACTCTCATCTTGTGTAAATTTTTGTCCTGGGATAGTGGCTTCTTCCCTTTGTTCAGTTTTGCCACCATAAAAGCTTTCATTCTCCTAAAAGTCCTTGGGGGGGGGGAGGGGGGAGAAGATACATTAACCAGCTTCTGCATCTCCTCTCCCCTGAAAAATCCCAGTGCTTATTTTGCAGCAGGACTTATTCTGTAGTTAAAGCCCCGAGTTCCTTGGGGATATCTTTCCTATATATCCCCTGTGTAGTCCTAATGGTATGAGAAGAGCTTACTACGCTCTAATCAGGTTAACTTGTTACAGAGTTGGGTTGTTTTGGGGACTGGGAGTAAATGGATCAACCATTAAAGCCTAGTTTTGAGACAGAGGAAGGGATCAGTAGATTTGGTCAGAAACCTGCTCTGTAGTTGTCTAATAATACAATTGTCTGTTCCTGCAAGCCCAGATGGGATCATAACCACAGGACGAAGATTCCATTCAGCCTTTAAGGAGGGTACTCAAGCAGCATTTCCATTTTATTGGGAGGGTACAGTCAGGTTTGTGTGGTCGTTAATATATAGGAGTTCATAAAACTGGCAGCCTTAATTGGATATAAGGGTTAGTAAAGCATGAGGTGAACCAGAATGAGATCTCTTGGGGTCTGAGTTGTGCCTCCTCTTAAAATACGCATGGCTTGGCACAGTGAGTAGCTGGGGCCGAGAGCAACGTAGTATTAATTTTGTTTGAATAATGGCATTCATGTGCCTATGCTAATGAGCTGTGTTCTGCTGCCCGTCCTGCAGATTGTGGACTGGACTCTGAGCTTATTTTCACATCCCTAATGGCTTCCTTCTGCATTAGAGCCTGTCTTGATTCCCAGTGATGTAATGGATCAGAACCTGACCTTGCTGCACTGCTTTTCCCACAACTGTTGTGCAGCAATCACACAGCTGTTCACTGATTTTCCCCCCCCAATTGGCTGCTTTGGGACACGTTATTCTTCAGCCTCAACTTCCTAATGCAAGTCATCAGCCACTCTTTGGTAACAGCATTGAGGCAGTGGTGTTGAAGGCTTTAAGTATTGCTGAAGTGTTTGGGTCTGCTCAAAAGGTTGAATGAATATTAGGTTTATTTTTATGGGTGGAGGATGATGTACTTCCTTTGCCCCTCTCTTTTCCTCAGCTTCTGACAAGCTAAGACAAAAGCAGCATTTAATAAAGGAGTGAAGTGTTTCAAATAGAAATATCTTGTAGGGCTTTTTTCCCCCCAGTAATGTCATGGATATGCTCTGTTATATTCAGCATGAGGGAAGTTGCATGGACTTAGCAGTTCAATGTGTTTTGGAGTTTATTTGTGGTTTTGGGGGGATTTTTCAAGTATTTTTGATTCATTCATTGTGAAAGTACTGTGAGCTGATGAATTAGACCCAGGAAAGGGTGGGAGGAGGAATATAAATTAATACTTAGGGAGCTGGAAATCTCAGCTGCACTGCACCTTAGAATCACTGAAATGCTGGTTAGGATTTGCTCCTGGAGGTTGTTTAGTCCAGTTCCACTTCTGGTTGGGCTCCTGCCAGAACTAGATCAGCTGAGCAATGGCTTTGCATCTCTAAATCTTGAAAGCACCCCTGTGGTAGATCCCACAGCCTCTCTGAGCAGCCTGCTCACTTTTTTTAGTGAAGACGTTTCTCCTGATGTCCAGCATGAGGCTCCGAAGCCACTGTTTGTGCCAGTGCCCATCGTGTGCTGCTCCTGAGAAGAGTCTGACTCCATAAATTTTGTAGCTCCCCTTCAGGGAGTTGTAGGTGCTTTCTAAATTGGTATTCAGTGTCCTCAAAGCCAGACTCTACAAGCCCAGCTCCCCCACCCTCACCATTTCCGGGCAGAGACCATCTGCTGGTCTCTCTGCAGTTTATCCACATTCCTCTTGAAGTGGGGAGCCTAACAGAGTGTTCCCCACAAACCTGCTGAGGCTGCTCATGAAGGGATTGAGCAATGTGGACCTCAGGATCAGCTCCTGTTCTCTGCTCTTTATCATTTCTGTGTATTGTGTGGTCTGCTCTCATCTCTGCCTCACCTTGAGTGCAGAAAGGCCCTTCAGGCTGGAAAGTGCTGCTGAATTATGTGGTTGAGGCTGTGACTTTATGAGCAGCGAGGAAAAAGCATGGGGAAAAGAGAAGTTTCAAATGTAGAATTTTCATTCTGCTGGAGCACGAAGCTGAGAGAGCCTTTTGGAGTTTCCAGAGGGAAATGACTTCATTTCATGATTGAGCTGCTTGCTGCCATGAGCAGGGCTTCTTGAGTTCCTTTGTACCCATTGGTATGGCCAAAATAGTCTTGAAGTTTAAAAAAACCAAAGCAAAACAAAAATGAAAAAGTCACTGCACCCAAAACCCACCAAAAAGCTCCCCGGAAAAACCCAGCAAAATCAAACCAACAAAACCCCTTAAAGTCTTCTGTGGGGCTCTTGAATACCGTGGATTTTTGCAAACTCACCTGAGTTAGAGCTATTGCAGTGTGAGAGAATATCGCTGTTTTCCCGTCCAGACACCTTCAAAACCAAGGGTTTGAAGCCTTGGCTGTGAGTCTGCTTCTGCCTGAGATCTGGTCTCAGGTTTCAGTGCTTGTTTTCTTTCTTCTTTCCTTTCCTGTCCCCCCGACCAGAGCTGAAGGCACAACCTGCCTGATGACTGTAAGCTTAGAGGATGGGAAAGAAGGTTACAGCAGACTCTCTTACAGTTCTTTATCACTGGCTGCCCTTTTAAAATTCACAGTCACTGACTTGAAGGCTGCCTCCATGTACCTGGAGAACTGAATCACCCCATGCAAGTGGAGAAGTGAGAAGCAGACGTTTGGGTTTCTTTTCCCACTGCATTGTGGAGCTTTCACAAACCAAAGGCTCATTCAGCATTTCTTTGGAAAATCGTGGCTCTAAACACTGCCTGCCCAGGAAAACAGGTACGGGATTATGTTTTAGTCTTACATAACCCTTAAAAAACATAACGTCACCACCAAAAATTACAGACTAATGATATAAAAGCAGCTGAAGAAGATTTTATACCAATTAAAATAGCAATGCTGGTGACTGTGCAAGTTTCAGTGTAGCCACACTGCTTTCCTTCCAACTTCATTTATTTTGCTTCTAGGCTTATAAACTTTGGGGGAGAGAGAGGGGGATGGAGACCGTGACACTGAAAGTTATTCTGTCTTAACTTGTTCAGCTCTTGAACAAAGCTCTTAAATCTTGAGCTTTTGAAGTAAATAATAAAAATAACTGATAAGAGTTGTAACTTTCTCTCCCGTGGAAATGTTGAGCTTGTACTGAACCTTTCTTTGAAGAGGCTGGATCCCATTAGCAGTGCCATTCCTGGATGCAGGGTTCCCTCAGAGGGATGGAAAAAGAGTAGAGACTTCTTTTTGCCATAATGAAAAACTCTGGAAATGTCAGCAGAGATAACGCTGACCAATGAGGTATAGACTGCAGATATTGGTATATCCCAGAAAATGGTGTTCTCCTGTCTGGAGCAGTGGGACTAAATTGGGTTTGGTAGTAGCAAGAGGGAACTTGCTCCCTACACACAAATTCGTGTCTGTCTTGCTCTAATTGAAGTAAGCCCCCTGTGAGATTGCTCCCCAGAAATGACCTCACCGAGGCTGTTTGCTCAAGCTCTTGGCAATCAGTTTTGAATACTTAATGCAGTAGCCAGAAAGCAGCAAAAAACCCCTCCATGTGCTGGAGAATGAGTGAGGTGGTGGTGTTGTCCCCTGCACCAAAATGCTCTGTAATTCCTCCCTGCTTTTAGTTGAAAAAAAACCCATAGTTAAAATGGTATTTTAATGTTGCTTTTATTAGTTACACCCTGCCATGTGAAATCCAAAGGAATGGCTCTGTGTAGATGCTAAAAATGGCAGAGGTTAACTGTGCTTCAGCATTTCAGATTAATCTGAGTAACTGTAGTGAGCTACTTAAATACAGACATTAGGGAGAAAAAAAAAATCCTGCCCTACTCTTGTTGCCAGTGTGACTTTGAATTTAGGTAATTTCATGCATGCAGAGGTAGACTTTATTTTTCCTTCATCAGCTAAAATAACAATAAAGCTCAACTTGGTATATTTATTTAATGAAACACAGGATCCCTGCCCTGATGGTTTTAATCAGTCCCCTCGCTATGTGGTAATTAGGGGTTCTCTCCCATGGTTCTGTTTTTACTTAACTTTCAGAATGTGCAGCCAGTTTAAGTTTCCAGAGATACTTGCAACTAATGTTGCCTCATTTACATGCAGATTATCCAGAGGGGACCCTTAAACACACACTCAGGTTACAGAAATGCAGCCCCTTTCAGCACTCTCTTATTCAGGGAGCAGCCTTCTCCAGGAAAATGTTATCTTTTGTCAGGAACTAATTCATTCCACTCGGGGGATGTGACCAGCCCTTTGATTCCTCCAGCACATGAGGATTCAGAAGCTGGAGGTGGCTCAGAGCCAGGTTTGCCTGTGTTGCCGATGGATGCAGCTCTGCTAATTCAGGAGAGCATCCCTGAAATCAGGTTCAGGCAGTGCATCTGTCACAGGCAAGCTCTGTATTAAACACAGGTCGAGCAATGGGCTTTTTCTGACCAGGCAGAGCCTGTCAGTGCTTCTCATCTTTGTTTAATAACCAGCTCCCTTCAAGGGACCTGAGAAATGTTGTGTTTGTGCCTCTAAGTGCGCAGCTGGGTGCCATTTGCTCCTGGCAGCTACGGAATCGCTGGAGACGCGAGGAAGTCGAGCAAATACAGAGCATTTAAAGCTCTCTAAAACAGCTTCCCTGCATAATGTGTGATGTTAAAATACTAGGTGGCAGTTTGGTCCGGTGTAAAAGTTTTATTGGTGTGAGTTTGAGCCAGCCACATGATTCAGGAAGCCACTACTGAGCTCTCAAGTCATCTGAAACGTGTGCTAGTAAAACCCTTTTTATAAAGCAACACAACCCCGTGCAAGCTCCCCGTGTGACTCGGCATCCGTGTCCTGGGGTTTGGCTGGTGGGATGTTTGGGCTGCTGCTTTGTACAGGTACTCTGTTTGTAAATCCAGACCAGGAGTGAGCTTCTCCCAGTCCCAGGGTTACAGAGAAACCACCTCTGCATTGTGCTGAAACCTATTAATTAAACATTTCTCACTGCAGAACTGAGCCTTGCTGCTAGTTCATTTCCTCCCCCTAGGAGGGAATTTGTAAAGTTTTATCCAGCACACCGTGTACTTACACATTTCTGATCCTGCTGTAGTTGCATCCGGTGTCTTTCCTACAAGCAGAAATATCAAAAAGCCTTCCCCAAAACATGACCATTGAAGGGATGACACTGAGACAGCGGAACTGGAGTTTGGGATTGCAAAAGGGGGAGAAAGAAGTACTCTTTTATAGCTTTTATCTCAGGATAAACTAATCTGAGAATAAATTAGTAAGAGTTTAAAGCATTTGAGTTGCAAATACAAGTCAGTAGCTGGAGAGATTTGGGGTCAGAGCTGGGAACAACTGGTACAGGAGCATTGCTCCCCAAATGTGGATGTACACCCAGCTGGTTTCAAAGGTCCTGTGTCACCAATATCCCCCTGCTCCCATTCTTGGGAATACTGATAACTGTGAAATACCCTCAGAGCAGAAATGCAGTGTTAGGATGAAGGTCTGCCTGTTCTGAAGGCAGTGGGATCTCTTGTTATTTGTCTGAAAAGCTGTTCAGATTCTGAGCTAAATAGGTCTTTCCAGGCTTCTTCACTCACTTCTTTGATCTGGTTTGGCACTCCTCTCTTTCATTCTGTTGTCATTTTTTTCTTTGCAGCTCAGCTGCTCTTAATCACAACAGCTCATGAATCTGTAGTTTAGCTCTGACTTTGAGGGGCTTCATCTTTACATTTTTATCATAAATAACAAAACTAAGAAACTGGGTAGTGTGCTTTAAACAGGAAAGCCTGTCACAGTGCATTGTGAGAAACCTGTTTCACTGGTACCAGTAACAGTCTATTAACAGCAGCTTTTAAACTTACGCTTACTGCCCACAAAACACCTCATGCACTTAAAGCAAACGTCATTTTCTGTCGTGAAGAAGACATGGATGCGTAAGTTTTTAAAAATATGGTTGTGGAAGAGCCGTGCGTGACTACTGTGGTTTGGAAACCAAGCAGGAGGTGGAGATTGCAAAACAAATTGCTCAGAATTCTTCCTTCATTCTCCTCACCCCAAAAAAAAAGGGAAGGATGACCAAGAATGAGAATTATTCTGAGCAAGCAGTAGGGAACCCAGCACTGAGGGCATTTACTGTAATAGTAGCACACTGTCCTTAGTTCTGTAGTAGCATCCTATGAGGAGCATGTAGGTGAGTGAGGGGGACTGAGGAGTCCTCTGCTTTCCTGAGGGATCAAATACTATTCCTGCTTTTACGTTGTCTGATTGGCCTGTTGTTAATATTTGGATGCAATCAAAATATTTGCAGACCTCTCCAGGTTGTTCCACTTTATTTCTAGGGAATGTAGCAGTGGATGGAAGATTGTGGGTGAATAAACGTGACAAGGTTTGAAAAATGGGATCTGCGTTCACCGCTGGGGTTGTTCTGTGGGAAAAGGAAAACTAATCCCTTTGGGGAGAAAAAGGAAAGCAGATCCCTTTATGAAAATAAAGACACGTATGGGATAGATTTTTCTTGTACTTTGAGTATCTCTTTTCTTTTTCAGTGTGGCCTGACTTTATTTAAGTTGAATATTGCTGCCAGTTAGTACAGCACCATACCCAGTATATTGATGTGACACTGAAAATTCAATTAACTGTCCAAGACCACCTTTCAAGTCAGTATTAAAGCTGGGATTGAATTCTAGGTGTCCTGGGTGGTTTAAGTTTTGAGTTTTTGTGCTCCCCTTGTGTGAAAGTGTAGAGCTTAAGATTCCAGAGGACAAGTTGCACTTGGCACAGCACCAGTTGATGATGGGAGTCTTTAGCCGTGACTTTATACCATGAGCATCAAGCCTTCAGTGAAACTAACTGCAACACCTTACTGCAATAAAAATCACTGATGTTTGCAGTAAATTGCACAGCTACTTTGAACTGCTTGCTCATCTGATGTTTTCTCTCCAGCCTGCCTGGCTGGGACAGTCGTGAAGAAGAGCAGTGAAAACACAAGTAGCCAGTTAACTCTGGGGATTTCCATTCGGCCCAGCTGTGGCACTGTGTCAGATGGAAATTCAGTGTATCACGAGGGAAGGCTCTAAGGAATGCCCTCTCTACAGCCAGCCACATTTGGGTAGTGTCTCCACATTGTAGGAGAGCAGAGCACTGTGAAGGCTCCTTACAGAACGTGTTGGTGCAGCTCCCCAGCAGCAACCTCCATGTACCCGCCTGGTGACAAACGCTGGCTCAGCCCAGCAGCTTCTGCTTTCTGATAAGCCAAGGTGGTTTCCTTGTTGGAAATGATGGGAAGGTCTCTTTCTCTTTCTCTTTCTCTCTGAAGCTCAGCCATTTATTTTTGGATTCGGTTTGCATGGCATTGGTGATAACTTTGCTGGCTGCGTCAGAGGCTGTCATCATTCTTTTTTAAAGTATTCTCCAGCTGAGCAGAATTAGGGCATACCAGGCACGTGGGGAAAGCCTCTCTTTTCCATTTCAGCTGTATGCAAAAGCTGTGTGGGTTCTCTGGGTGTTTGTGCAGATCCCCAAGTGCTGCAGGCAGCGTAGAGGTGGAGAAGGTGACGCACGAGAATTTGTGTGCTGCTTCTACCTCACACCCTGCTTACAGAACTCTGTGAGGGCTCCAGCCTTACACAAATAAGCCTAAAAAACTTATTTATTATAATAAATAACTTGGAATTTTTATGAAGTCCTTGCTGGCGTTGTGCAAATACTAAATAAGCTTTGTTGTGCTTATTAAGGCAGAAAATACTTACTGCAAGTGTAAAACAAAAAGGAAAGTATGAAATGTATGCAGAAGTGGTTAGTGTAAAGCGACACCAAAAAGTGGCAAAACTGGAAAGAATCCTTGGGTCTGAGTTGACATTGTGGTGCTACCTAATGGCCAGATGTGCTGTTAGTTCAGGACTTCTGCCAGTTCATCAAGGATTGAAACAGAGGTGTTCTGGAGGTGCTGTGAGGCTGCAGCAGAATTCAGGAGTTCTCAGAGCCATCCCAGGACCTCGTGAATTTACAGCCCACAAACAGTGGAGGGGGGACACGACACAGCAAAGCATTTTCAGCATCCCATTCCATCCTCAGACCAGGATTTGGGATTCTGTCTTCCTGAAATTCCTTTGGATATTGAAAAGCTGTCCAAGGGTGGTCTGCTTGAGACTCTGTGCCATGCTTAGGCCATGGAGTGTTGACTGTTCATTTCAAGGAATTATTCTGGTTAGAGGTTTTGCAGGGAATTTTGCTGGAGAGAGGTGCTCCTGCAGCCAAGCTGAGAATGGGAGCTGCCTTCTTGGGTTGAGCCAACTCTCAGTGCATCACACATGATTTGGTTACAGAACTCCTTTCCATGTTGAAAGTGAAATCTCAGTCTGTTTCCATTTGGTCCTCCCCAGGAGGAGAGAGTTTTTATTTCTTTTACAGCCCTCTGGTAGATGCTGGAGGTGAAGGGGGATGCATCTGCTACTGCATTTTTCTTTATGGCAGCTGTATAGAGAGTTCATTACTGTCTATTTTATAAAACTTCACCAAAAAAAAAAGAATCAATCCTCATTGTTTTTATGGCTCCTTTTAGAACTGCAGCACAATTCAGTGTTACATTAAATAAGAACTGGTTTAGCACAGATAAAAGCAGCTTCTGTCATTAATCAGCTAAGAATATTATTTCTTTTTTTAATTACAAATAGAAAAATTCCAAAGGCCTGAGTAAGTTCACTAGCATAACTTAAATATAAAACAAAAAGTTGTGATTTATTGCTTTCAGATCAGGCTCTGACTTTACCAAATGGATCTGGTGTTCATCTGAGCTCCAGTTGTGTATCTGAAATGAGCATCTGGGCTCCTATCTCTTATCTACAAAGAAACCTGTTTTAAACAATTGCCCTTCAGACCAGTAGAAATTAGTTACTCAGTAAACTTGGTTATTTAAGGTAAAAATCAAGTTCTGGATGGAAGTTTAGGCTCATTCCATAAATATGTGTAACCATAAATTTATCTGGTTGAGTCCTCAATGAGACATTCTGAAGAACAGCTTTTATATAAGTCATGTTAAACCTCTGGAAATGTTACTGATTTATGAGCGGCTGAATTTCCTTGTTGCTAAATTTGTCCTAAAATGTCTCTTCCTCTGGAGAAAAATAATTTTCAAGTGTTGGTCTCGATGGTTCTGCGTAAGCTGTGGGGTGGATTCATTCTGGTGTGCCTTGCAGAGCTGGTCTAACACCTTCTGGTGTTCCTGCCACAAGGCAGGACAGGACTTGAGTGTGGATCTCTCCACCTCCTCCCCAGTCTGCCTGGTTACCTGGGCACCCAAGTGTTCTTCCAAGGAAAACGGGAGTTTCCAGTAGAGTTACAGCAGCAGAGTTGGGAAAATGGGACTGCAGGGATTCCCTGGAATGGTGTTGGTTCGGAGCTTGGCCACGACTGATGGGTGAGGACCAAGTTGGGGCCATGCCAGCACAGGACAGTGGTGACACCAGAGCCTGGCAGAGCGTTCCAGATGTGTGGAGAGGATTTTGACATTTGGATTTGTAGTTTCATGAAAGTATTTTCCAAGCAGATCCCAGTAAATAATACAAATATCTTAATGAACGCTAATTGTCCCTTATGGGGGGGAAGTTTCGTTTTCATCACTGCGAATTGGAACCGTGTTGGAGGTGGCTGCTTGCAACAGAGGCCAGACTTGGCTGTGAGAGCTGAGCTCGTCCTTTCCCAGGAAAGGCTCTGGAGTGCAAATCCTGCCCTTCCAACGTGGGTGGCAGCTGCATCGCGCTGTGTTTGTGCTGTCGATGGCTTGGGATCCCAAAGCAAGCAGCAGCAGCAGTGTTTAGGTGCAGCAGGAGGGCGCTTGGTACATGGGATCTCATCTTCCTCATGCCCCTGAATCTAGACTGTTGTGGCCTTTTTATTGGTGTCTCCCAGTTGGATGTTTTCCCTAGTGAAAATTTCTGGTGGGATTTTTTTTTTCATTGGATAGAAGTTGAAGTGTAAGCAGAGAAAAGTGCAAAAGGCCTGATCTGTGCCCCTAAGAACAATGATCTGGCTCTGAAGGAGCAGAGCTGTTAAAGAAGAGCTCATCATTGCTTTTACAGTCATTTTTCAAAGTGGAAACACTCCTGAAACAGAAACCTGAAGAGTCAGGTGCTGGTGGAAGTAAAACTGAGCGGAACACTTGCACTAAAGCGAGTTAACTGCACCATTCAGTTGGATCTTGCTTTGAAATTCATGAGCTCTGGGTTCTGTTCTTGTAACTTGAACTGGGTTGTATTTTTGGAGGAATATCCACTAAAACGCACATCGTGGTGGAGAGTTCTTCCACGTGTGGATTTCCGTGCGAAATAAGCAGTGGTAAAAAATTTGGTAAGGCTGCCTTAAAACTGACTAAATGGAGTTGCTCTGCATTTGTCAGGGTTGGTCCCAGAAAGAAAACAGCACCCAGAAAGTTGTCCCCATTCATGCCATGATTTGATGATGAATAGTAAAGCTTACACACTGTAAGCCCTGGAATACAACCACTCTGCAGTTGAGGGGGGAAAAAAGAGATGATCTTTCAGAATATTCTTAATGCCAATGAACAAAGAGAGAAGATCAAAGCCAACCAATCAGCCCCATTTTTTTTTGTTTTATTGAATTGATTTCTAAAGGCCCCCGTTACTATAGTAACTCCGGGAGGTCTTTTAATTACAAAATTTGTAAAAACGCATCAATTATTCAGAACTGCTCGGAGGAGAGGGGGGAACAGTGGCACAAATGCTTTTAACAAACATGTAGAAAATTTGCAAACAAAGCTTGATGGACTTCCCACAAAGCACACCAGGGACTGACCCACCATCAGCGCAAACACATGGAGTTCAAGTTCTCAGCAAGCAATCCCCTGTGAGAGGGTTCCCCTTTGGCTAAAGAGAGACCAGAAAAAATCCCCGTCCCTGTCCAAATCAAGTGCTTCCCTCTGCACAGATACAGATGGCAGAGCTTGTTCTTTCTCTACTCTAAGTTTAATTACAGTGTATCTGAGTGGAGCCCTCGTGTTATCACGTTAATTAGCAGTTTAGGGAACTGCTCACTCCTGGGAGTGTGGAATTCCAGTGGAATACCAGTGTGTGTTGCAGGTACTGAGCTCTATCAAAGAGGAATCATTTAGCAATAACGAGCACCTTTCAAATAATAATTGCATTTAAAATAGGTGCTGTCATCTTTTATCATCAGGTACATTTCCAGAATGGATTTATACTCCAAACAGACTTATATTTACGGTATCAGAGTAGAATTGGAGACACCACGTGAGCAATTCTGAAATGCCATCTCTTGACTTTGAATCCATGCTGAGCTGATAGATTTGGCAAGGCTGCTGGAGCTGTGGGAGTCACTGACACCCCTCAGGAATGCACTAGTGAAATTTGGGTTTTAAATCTAATCTCTGGATTGAATTTGAGTTCTAGCCCAAACCTAGGTGGCTTTGCCTGTATTAAACTACTCCACTTGCTTGGCTGTGTTGGGAACAGAGTCTGCTTCTCTTGGAAGCTCTTGCTTTGCAGTTTTCCACGTTGATGCATTTTTCTGCTGCATGCTCCCTACTTGCCCCCTGTATGTCAAAACCTGTTTGCTTCTATGGCATGGCCAGGGTTTAATCCTACATTTCATGTTCCCTGTTCCATTTCTGCAAGACTTGGACCCTCTGAAGTAATTGTAAGCAGCGTGGACCAAGAAGTCTGGATTCTGTTAAATCTACTGTGCAAGTTGGGGGGAGGGGGAAGAAAAATATTAAAAAAAAAAAAAAATCATCATAGATTCATGTGATGGTTTGGGTTGGAAGGGGCCTTAAAGACCATCTTGTTCCCAACCCCCTGCCATGAGCAGGGACACCTTCCACTAGACCAGCTTGATTTTTTTCATTCTTGAAGAAACTAGGTGGTGTCCAGTGTTGGAAGAGATAGAAATAAGGAATTGCTATGCTGTGTAAAATGATAATGGGTGGGGATACCGTTCTGAGCTTGGTAATTAGCACTCCTCTCTCAGCCTCTTCATTAACCCCCGGTGGTAGCACTGTGGTTTGAAGTGCATGTGTGGTCGTAAAGCATGACTGGGTTCAGAGCAGGTTTGGTGAGGTGTGACTGCATCCTTGGAAAGGCATCCCTAATATGTGCTGCATGCAAAGATGCAGGTTTTGAGCAGAGGCATCCCAGGAGCTCAGTGGGAGATGAAGCTGAACTTTTCCTCGTCAAACAGCAAGTGCTCTGAGGGTCTGGCAACAACTCCCCTTCAGCCACCTATATTAATGTAAATAAAATACTTTGTGAGTCTTCCAGAATCTCAGTTTCATGAAATTTGTCCTTGCTTCTAAACCAAATGAGCAAAATGAATTTACTGCTGCTGTGGGAGTGTTACTGGTTTTCTTCTTTCCTACTGCTGTAGTTCCTAGTGCTTCAAGGAACATCCTGTACCTGCTGTTTACTGAACGTGGGCTTGTATCAAACAGAACAATAAGGGGTGTTTGTTAACCCCTCTGGGTGGTTTGGTGTGAGCTGCATTACTTGGCCAGAGTGAAAAAAGCACCACAAGTTATTGAAAAGGTTCCCCCACGACTCCTGTGTTTACACAGCGTCAGCAGGTTGCAAAATGATTCCCCTGAGATGCTTTCACAAACACCAGCCTGGCAGTGGATGCTTTTTCACGTTTTTCAAACTCTGGGATTATGTAAATCCAAGGAGTTGTGGTTAACAAAGCTTCAGTGTTGGTGAATTCCTGGGAAAGAATTTGTTCCTCCTGAACATCTTGCATTCTGTGCGAGTACTGAGAAAACGGGAACTTTCTTTACCTGAGGAGTAATCCACGCCAATGTACAAGGAACCATACTGTGCTCAGTTCTGGGCCCCTCCATTCAAGAAGGACATTGAGGTGCTGGGAGTGAGTCCAGAGAAGGGAATGGAGCTGGGAAAGGGTCTGGAGTGGCTGGGGGGGGCTCAGCCTGGAGCAGAGGAGGCTCAGGGGGGACCTTCTGACTGTCCGCAACTCCCTGACAGGAAGGTGCAGCGAGGTTGGGCTCTGCTCCCAGGGAACACAAGGGACAGGACAAGGGGAAAGGGGGGCCTCAGGTTGTACCAGAAGAGGTTTAGTTTAGATATTCTGAAAAATATTTTCATGAACTTAATCCTTTATTGGCTTGCAGAAGGTTATTTCTCAGTTTGTGAAGTGAGCTAATGGTACAGAGTTTCAGGGACCCAGAATTGTGGGAAGCCCTTGTTTATCCTTTGTCTTTAAAAATTGTTTTCAAAACAATTTATTAAAAAAAAAAAAGGGAAAGAAACCCCCAGGAGTTTTGGGATGATAACTGTAATTTGGGCATTCTTGTGATACAAGAAAAGAGCAAATGTCTTGTATAACATCACAATATATCAAGAAAAGTGGAAACCACTGTTGGAATGACAACTTTTAATGGTTAAAAGTACCACGTCTGTTGTGTCTTAATAGCACAACCCTCCTTAAGGTTCAAAACTGCCACAGATGATGAGGTTTCCATTAAAGGATAATAAAGTCTCTCTGTCAACGTGACAAAAGAACTCCCTTATCTCTTTGGAATAAGAATGCTCTTTGAAGAGCTTCATAAAAGGCTGCGCTATGAAATAAGTCTGGTGGATGGTTATTTTGAATTTCTATAAAGTGCATCAACCCAAAGGCTAAAGGGATTATCTGGGAGGTGCCAAAATGTGAAAGATGAATGCTTTCCTTCTGTGCAGTGAGTGACATCTCTTTAGAAAGCACAGGTATGGTTTGTTCTTGTCTCATTGGGAACGATTCCTTGAAATGAGCAGAACCTCTCGGATCTGAGGGATGCAGCTACAGTGGAGCTAATTCAGTTTAGGTGGAATGTAGATCTGAGGCGTAAGTAAATAACCATAATCCTGATCCAGCACATTTACCCACCTCTGGCATTGGAACACCTTCCTTCTTTTAGCTTTCCTTACACCTTTAGGTGAATTAAAGTGACCAGGAGCAGGCACTTTCCACACATGAGTTTACTTAAGAATTGCTCTCCCTGACCTGAGTGTTTGCAAGTCTGAAATCAGAGGTAGGTTGGATCTGATGAGTCATATTTAATGTTTATGCATTGCTTTTTATTATTTTATTCATAAACTATCTAAATACTAAGCTTTTGCTCAAAGGCAGTGGGAGTGAGGCTGAGGAGGGGAATGCATTTTGCTCACCAGTGGCCATATACACAAAAAAATTTTTTTATTTTACTTTTTAACTAACAAGGAAGAAACTGTGCTTCCATTTCATCGCATTCCTTGTGTGCCAAAAGTGTAAAAGCCCCTTTAAGAACGAACAAATTTGGAAATAATTGCTACAGCACTGTGCTTTTGTGATGGATGTATCTCTGAAATCAAAAGCAATGTGAAATTTATTCACCAAAATTCAAGTTATTAAAACCTTTGAATGGTTTTGGTGCTTTTTCATTCATTAAATGCCAGGACTCTGGGGAGAAAAAATAAAGGGATGGAGGTGAAAGCTATGAATTCAGATTTCCAAGCCCCTATCATTCCCAATTAGGTTTGGCAAATGGCAGAACAAAATTAATGATGCCAAATTATCCTTCAGTGCAGTGTGTGATAGCTTAACTCTTCTAGCTGTTCCAGGGTTGTAAATGATGAAACTGATAACACACTAATGCGATCCTTTCAGGCTTCTCGTTTATATTAATGAGTTTTAGTCATCTAAGGCAAACTGATAACCACTGATTAATAGCTCAGCAACTTCCAGACTGGCATCAAAGCCTGATCTCTCCTTTTTTATTTTTTTCCCTCCCTTTTTATTTTTTTAACTCTTTGATGGGTCAGGAGTTAAGACAGTTAACAATTAACTCTGAGCTTAATTGAAATCCAGTTGTTAAATTTTTGATGGAAGTTAATTTAATTCTGGTCTCTATGGTTGTAGCTGACTTCAGTCTCATTTTTTTCTTTAAGTAGGCTTGAAGTTGCAAAACAAGAGTTCACCATTTTTTTAAGATTTATTTCTTGACATTTGCAGTCTGTTGAAGGAGGCTTGTTAAACATTGGACAAAGATTAGTTATCACAGAAGCATCAAGTCACTGCCAGCAAAAGCAATTAAAGCCCTCAGAAAATCACAAAATTAGCAAGAGGAGGAAAACTGCTGAAGTCTTTAAGTTGTTTTTAATTTCCATATATATATACATATATGAGGAACAGGCACTACATTTTCAGGATGTTATTTCATAGTGAAGATCAGAATAAGAGTTACAAAAGTCAAATAACCATCACTTGGTTAAGAAAATGGGTTGGAGGGTTCGGAAGAAAAATTATGGAGAGTGAAATAACAATCCTTGGATATAGGATTGACCGAAACCCTTGGAAAAGTCAGTATAAGACATTCTGTTAATAAGAGATCATATTACTGTGGGCTTTGCTTACACAAATACCTCCATGCCCCTTCCAAATGTTCCACTTCTGAGGCAAAGCCAAGGAGACAACAGTTCAGAGGAGTTCTTGTGCAATTATTGTCACAAACGCTCTGCGCTTTCCCTGGCCTCCTTACTGAAAATTCCATCAAGCAGCTGAAGTTCTTGCCCTGACATTGATAATCCAGGTCAGCTTCTGCTTTTCAAACAACTGCCTGCATTGTTTTCCAGAAGGAATACTGCTCCAGATTTCCAAATAAGCCATTCCTCAAAATAAGGAAACCTGATCTGCTGAGAAGTCTTGGCCTAGAGATCAGAAACAACATTCTTTAATCAGTATTTCTTTAGAATACAGCGATGTGGACACTTCCTCTTGGTGCCTGGAGTTCTAAGGCTGTCCCACAAATGATGGGAGCTAGATTTGCAAAAAACCAATCTCACTGAAGAAAGGGGCTTATTGGTGCACATTTTAGTCCTCACTTTAGATCAAGACATCTTGCAGTCACTGGATATTCCACACAACATCTGCTGGAAAGATAAATCCATTGTAGTGGAAATGAAATGCATATTTTAAGTTCAGGCAGTTCTGTATTGTGTTGTCAGTGATGGAGAGGCAAAATAAATGTGAAAGCCATTTAAAAAGCCTGTGTAAAACGTGCCTGTGTGCTAAAGGATGTTGTCCTCTAGAATTAGACCCCAAATCTGACTCTCTTGTCAGATTGACTGGGTTGTTTCTAATCTTACCAGATCTTTTCATCTTTAGAAACTGAGTTTGAAAAAGATCTTTAATATTCTGCAGCAGAATTATACATCTGAACAATGAGCATCTGCTGCCATTGGGGATTCCTTCTTCCCTTGGAAAGTGCCCTGGTTCAGATTCTGCTGCTGTTGGTGTTGCTTGGGGAGTTCATCTTGAGCAGATTTACCTTTTTGCTCAGTTTTGAAGAGGCCAACCTGAATTTAAAGTACCCCCTAACTCAGGCTGGGCAGGTTCTTTTTGACCAGATGAGTTTCCTGGACAGTGTTAAGTAAAGGCCTGCATGGCAGAAATGAGATAATTACAATGGGGGGAATTCCTGAATTTCAAATTTTCTCCTCAGAACGGGCATAAATTCAAATACCAAAATTAATAATAAAAATAAGACATTAATAGATGATGGTACAAAAGTTTTAATGCTTATAATTGGCATTCTTTTAATATTCAAGATATTGAGACAGAAGAAAAGAGCACTTAAATAAGGAACTTAATATAAATGACTGAAGCCTTTCAACTAACTCAGGAGGACTCTTCTGGCAGAAAATACAATATATATTGGTTTGGTATCGGTCATAGTCCTGGAATGCCAAAGAATTCTTACTTGCAGGATCAAGGCTTGATTCTTTTAGCACCTTCAGTATTCCAAAATCCTAGCCTGGCTATTCAAAAGTTAGGAGCCTGATTTTTTTTTAATACAGAGCAAAACAAAACCCCTTAGTTTTGGTTAGGTTTGTTTTCTGCTATTTTTAGCCTGCAGTGTTTAAATTGTTGTCCTTACCCGTGAAGAATAAAAAGATGGATGGTTTGTTTGCCTTTTTTGTTGTTCTTCTTCTAAAGAACATTTTTCTGCTCATTTAACACTTGTGCTTGAGAATTGGACAAAGCCCCAGGTTTGCAATAGTAGAGTGGCAACTCCTGACTGTTGTGGAGCCTTGGCTTTGCACTGAAAACTGCTAAGAGCTTGCATAGCCCTAATAATTAGTAATTTGGTAAATCTTGTTTTTACTGAGTCCATAGCATGTGGACAAGGTTTCATCAGGAAAGTCGCACAATTGCTCTCTGGGTCTCTTGTTCCTCTGTTTATCCAGAGCTTTGTGCCAGCCTCTGTCACCACTTATACAGGAAAATGGTTCTAGCAAAATCCTTAACATCCCTTTAATTTTCTCGAATGGCAGAGAAGAGGAACAGGCCTCATGCACAGCAACTTTTGTAGTTGTCCAGAGATCCTTCAGCATCCTGTGAGTCAGTCAGAGACAATTCAGGGTGCAGGTCTGTGTTATGCCGAGTTCAGCCCAAGTTTGGGCTGCCAGTGAAATGAGATCCCGTTTTCCTGGGCCAGCCATGTGCTCCCTCTGTTGGTGTTTGCTCTGGCAGCTCTGGCTGTGGGGGCAAGCTGATCAGTTTGCTGACTTAATGGAAAACTGGCTTTCCAAACTGTGAGAGCAATTTTTCTATTGGATTGGATTCTGAGAGACAAAACTCTGCAAGGCTGAGAATCTGCTCCTTAAGGGAAAAAGAAAATAGGATTTCATTTTTTGACAGCAGCAAGCGTAATGGGACCTCAGTGATGAAATTGTGATTCCACCCAGCTGTAGTTTATGGAATAATTTGGATCTTTTAAAACGTCATTTGGCAGCTCCAGGTGAGACTCTGGTTTCTGTGCTGTTGGATGTGAGCTGCCCTGCGTGGTGACAGCTCTGCAAGTCGAAACACTGGAATGGGTGGAATTTGACAGGCAAATATCCCGTCCTTGGTACCACTGACTCACCCCGGGCCAACGCATCACCTGCAGTCCTGAGCAGCTGTTACATCGTGGGTATTTCCTAGAGAAGGATGAGATAAACATGAAACTTCCCTGCAGCCTTATCAGAGGGTGTGGAACCAGTCTTGGAACACCTTTCTTTGAGTCAGAAGCAGGAGGAAGCTGCAGCCCAGGTCAGAGTTCTGGGTGAGCGCTTCGCTCTTGAGTTGGTGACAGACTTAACCAGCAGGAAACCGCAATTTCCAGCATGAAAACAAATGCTTGATCCCTTCATCTCCTGTGGGCTAATCTCATCTTCCTGATCAGTGCTGCACGTGGGAGTGGATGGACACACTTCTTTCTTTTCTCTTAGAAGCTTTATGCAAGATCCCATCTCATTCTGATCCCCTTCCTGTTCACTCTGATACCCGTCAGGAGTAACTCTGTTTGAAGTCAAGGTGTTTATAAAGCAGGGTATTATCCTTTATTCCTGGTACTAGTCCCTACAGGTAACCTGGTGGGATGTGTGCTGCAGAACCAAACCTTAAATCAGTGGAAAATGTGATTTCTTGGACCAGGTTTATGGTGGGAATAAATACTATAAGAACTATATAGGAACTAACATAGGGCTGTTATAAAACTCTTCTGTATCACTCTCCCACCCCTCAGCAGGGGGAAGTGGAAGAAATAAATTAAGTTTCTGCTTTTAAGAGAGCAATATCCCTACAAGGTCTATCCCAGACCTGTGAGCAGACCCACCCTGGTGCAGCTGCCCTTGGAAGCTCTTATCACTGAGAGGAGTGAGGCCACACTGGGCCCGTGTTTGCACATTTTTTAGGGGGACTGTTACAGGAATTCACTTTGCTTTGTGCACTGCAGATCAAGGTTCTTTATTACAGTAGCTGCTAAGAAGAGCTTTATCAGGTTACTCTGCTTTGTAGCTGGTCCTTGCATCTGTGTTAAACATTTATTTCCCTGTTTATTGCAAGGACAATCCAGTCCTGCAGCTGTGCCTGTGGTGAGGTGTCCCACAAACAGGAGTTTGCATGGAACAACTTTCCCAGTAAATCATCTCCTCCCAGCTCTTCACAGTTTCCCCTGCCAGGCACTTATTTTAACTGGCCTGAGCACATATATTGTGGTAAAAATCGGTAAAAAAAGTCAAAATTGTGCTATCAAATGTGAGCCAACCACTGGAAATCAAAATGTACAATCCCAGTTTGGTGCATAAGGCACGCAGAAATATCTTATGGCCGTGGCACAAATCCTTGTGCTTTACCTGCTTTTGCTCAGGTACAGAATTAGGGATAACAATAATAAACAGCCTCTCGTGGCTCACAAGTGCATTTTCTGAAGCTGCTTTTTCATGTTAATATAGTTCATTGTTAATGTGCAAGGAACAAATGCAAATCTGAAGGCCGAACTCCAGGCTTTTTAATGAAAATCGAAATTAGTGTCACAACACTGGAAGCAAGAGCAGAGGCTGTGCTTTGACACTGGGAAGAGAGCAGGAAATTCAGATGGGTAATTCTGATTGGCCCTTTGTTGGAGGTATTGCTTACTAGTACCAAGTTTTACAATCAGAAAATATGATTATTGTATGCAGTTCATTCTCCTTGAGGTGTCTTTTCCCTTACAATTACTAGATTTCTTAATTTGCAGTTTGCAGGCCTGATCGATGAAAGGGATGGAAAGTGGAAAAGTTGTTTTGATCTCTTTCAGCATAACCTCTGGCCAGAAATTCATGCTATTCCACAAGAGGAAGGAAAAAAATGAGAGAAATGTGAAAGCTCTTGGTGTAGTGAGTGGAAGCCCTGCTCCCTGAAGGATAGAGCTATTTCATGCTCCCCTATTCCAATGGAGCATTACAGCCTATAATGCAGCAATTATTTTGTTGGGTAGGTGTTTCATTACCAACCTGGGCCTTGGAGGTGATGAGAGAAAATTTGTCTTGACCTTCCTGGGAAGCCATAAAAGGGAAAGGATGTCTAAATAATAAATGTCCAGGAGAAATGTGGAATGCCTGATGGTGTTGCACTTAGCTTCCATGACATCTGGGCATTGTAGGATAAAGAGCTGGTATGTGGATCATTTCAAAAGCAGGAATATTTTCTGTTGTTCCCCTGCATTTTTGACCTTCCTTCTCCTGTTTCAAGCCCTATCAAATAGGGTTTAATTTTTTTTTTTTTTTTTTGCCCCTGCAGAATGTGCATTTTCCTGGTTTTCCTTTCAGACTGGAGCAAACCACAGAAAGCAGATTTGGGAAAGAAACCTTTTGATTCCAAAGCGAGGGTGATGGGATCAGGTTTTTATTTGCTGTACTTTGCCATATGTGCAGCATTTGGGATTGGGAGCCACCCAAGAAGGAATCTTGCCTTCTCCCTTTGATCCTGGGACAGTAGAACCAAGAACTGTGTGGAAGAGAAGATGCAGGAGTAGCTGTGGTGACATGTGATCCTGCTTTGTACTGATGCTCAGGGGTAGGACTGCAGGTTGCTCTTGGTTTTGGATGTTGTGGGGGTTCCCCCCCCCCCATCGTTTCCCAAATTTAAATGTAATAATTTCCAGGACCAGCAGCTGAGGTTGTTGGCATTCTAAAGTTCCAAAACTTACAATTCTGTTGTGTTGGTCAGTCCCTTGTTGAATATTCATATTGCTTTCTGTGCTTTTGCTCTTTTAAATGCTTTTGATTTCCTCTGTGAGGGCTCTATGATAAAACTGATTTTAATGGAAAAATAATTGTTCTAGAATAAAGAGTCTATTAGACCATTTCGTCCTTTAAATCTTTCCTTCTAAACAAGGACGAATGTTGCCACGTGCTGCTATTCTTATTTTATGTTCCTCTGGGTGTAGTGGAGATGGAGATTCTCTTTTGCCAAGTGAATGTAATGCCCCCCCAAAGAACTGCAGATCTGGGCAGATAAATGAGCATTATATTGGGGCTTAATGTTCCCAAGAAGCCTTGTGTAACATTATCCATCCTAGCAGAGCGTAGGAGTAACTTCTGATCCTATCTGGCCTGAGCGATCTGCCTCATTCACTGGAGTTTTACAGCCTCAACAATCCCAGATACCCATCGATCAGCTGTGGGTGCTTGAAGGGTTTCTGTTCATGGCTCAGATTCTTGGATAGAATCAATCCTTTGGAGAAATAAATGCTGAACAACTTCCCTGCTGCTTTATTGCACCTTTAGCTCTGTCAGGCGGGGGTCTCTCAGGCTCTGTGAGGTTTGGAGCAGTGTTTCTCGACACAAAAGCTGATTAGAAAAGGTTCAAAGCAGGGTGTTTGGGCAGGTGTAAAGCAGAACTCGACAGCCAGGTCCTTCAGCTGTGGCATCTGAAGTGTGGTATCAGGGAGAGCAGGGGCTGCTGAGCTCAGAGTGCCGCTCCCTCCTGCAGAGATAAGAAACTACTCCAGAAACCGCCGATAAAGAAATAAGCAGGGTCTTGCTTCTTTTTGAAGTCAGTCTGTAACTTCAGATTCCCATTGGGGAAAGGAATATCTGATCTGATACCTTGGCCTCAAGATGTTGCCTTTGCTAATTCGAGCTTGGGATTTAAGGAAGCACAAATGAAAGACGGTCCAAAAGCCTCTTTTTGACACAGGAGCTCGCTCCCAGTGCTTTCCAGTCGTGCCTGTTGTGTTTCTGAGGTTCTCCTCCTCCAAACAGCTGTACCCCTCTTCTCTTCCTCCTCCATTTCAACCTCGCTTTTCCATAGCTGGGATCCTTCATCAGTGGATTCCCCCAGTACAACTCCCAACACATTTAATTTGTGCAGACTGAGTGCTCTTCCACTGAACTGGCCTCAGTGGCCTGCCCTAAATCCTCTTTGTGTTCTTGAGACTTGCTCAGGTTCTCTTCTCCTTCCTTCGAAGCCTCTTCCTTCACTGATTTCTTTCTACCTTTCCACAGCTCCTTTCCACATACCTGCAAATACAGAGAAGTTGATTATTGCAGCCTTATTTTGGTGTTTGTCTCTTCCTTGGGTGTGGCCTTTTGCTCATAAAAAACCCTTGGTAAATGTTTGTTATGGAACAACTCTTGGGAGCTGCCATGTCCCCGTGATCAGGTTGTGCCTCTGATTTCACCCCTGGCTGGCCCTGCTCAGTTTTGGACCACTGGCCCTGTCATGTGCTGTCTGAACCTTGTCATCTTCTTAGGGAGAAAACGGGTGTCTAAACTGATGCAATGATTTATTGGTTTGGAGGCTTCAGGTGACTGGGAGTAGTACACAAGTCTGGGGGCAGTGGGAGTGTGAGAGATAATTTGTAAAAGCAGAAACTTGATGAGTTGAGAGGACAGAAAGTGTGATTCATCTGTTTGTGTCACTATTACAAACCTCAAGAAATCCCCAAGTAGTGGCTCTAGTGTTAGCTGAGCTCTGCTGAGAGGTGGTTTTGATCACGGGAAGAGCTGCCAGTTCTTCTCGGGACTTTCAGACAGCCATGATCACTGTCAAATGTATCTGTACATGAGTGTACATGCAAAAAACATTTACATTTGTGATCCCTTATCTCATGACAGATGCATCTTGCTTTACTGTGCCTCAGAACAGCATCACTGCTGATATGTTTTCTCTGCTTTTTTACTGCCTGTCAGTTTTGCCATAAAGTGGTGGTTTTAAAAAAAAAAAAAAATTAAATGCACGAATGTGTACATTTAGATGATCACATTCGTGGTTGCTGTCAGCAGATAGTTGAGATAAGCTAAAGCATATTCCACATTGGAAGCTGGAAGGAGCAATCATCGTTGCCCTGCAGCATGGCACTGGCAAAAACAATGATAACACAGCCATGTGGCTTTCTTCATTTCCTAAAATGTGAGTCCTGCTCAGTGTAAGGGGGCTGCTTGATATGGGGAATGTATGTAGAGTGAACACAAAGATATGTAAGATACAAAGTTGTTACTTAAGGTAATTACTTTAGTGGAGCTCAAGAATTAGTGAAACAGTTGCTTGCCCCAAAATTACTTGCAGAGAGTAGGAAGAAATGCCATAATAGCAGTGAGTGAAGAGTGTGTGGACTCTGTGCATCCATACCTGAGAGAGATGCAGGAAACCAGTGGGGGGCAAAAACGGGAAGAGCGGAGTGAAGATGAGACCTCCAGGTTTCAGCTCTGGGATGTGGCTACTCGAGATTATCTCAGAAATGCAGTGGCAATTGCAGAGCCCCCAGGTAATTCTGAGGAGAGAAGTCTCCCTCTTGCCCCCTGCAGAGACCTTCAAGAGTCATCTTGGTGCAGCCTGTGATCCAAGATTTTTTTCCTAGTGGATAAAAGCAGATAAAAGTCCCAGCAGGCAGGATTGCTGTTATGAGTTAGTGTCACCTGTAAGTCTGAGGAGCACTATACTGGATTTAAGCATCTGTTAGGAATTAAGCAGAGCAGCGCCCTGACTTTTCCTTCTATCCTTACTGATTTTCTGAGCTTTTTGTGCCTTTTTCTTGGCTCTTGGTAAGTGCTCCCCCCCCCCAGCATTCAGGGGCTGAAGTGTGGTGTCCCCCCAAAACCCACCCTGGAGAGCACAAAATAAAAAAGATTCTGTGTGTGCAGCTGCAGAGGAAGAGTCTTTAAAGGAGTGATATGAACAGCATCCCTTGGGATGCTAAAAATCCTGGGATCAGTTAGTCTTTGTGGCCAACTGGTGAGTTTATAACTGAACTGGAGGTGGATCCTACCTGGTGTGTTTGCTGGAAAACTTGAGTTGATGGCACAACAAAAGGCCTCTTGATCCTTGGGATGCTAGCCAACATAATTCCTGGCTTTCTGTCACGTTGCCTGTTACCACTGTGGCAGGTTTGCCCGTCAGGGCTGGTGCTTCCCCTTCAGAGGGGTTAATTTTGTCTCCCTTTGCGAACACAAGGGAATCAAACTCAGCCTCTTTATTCCTTTGTTCCTCCTCCATTGCCCATGTTAATTTAATTTGACAGCCTGGTGAATAGGATTTGTCAAATATGGTAACCTTAAGCATCTCAGATATTGAAAACTGTGCTTTAAATTTATATAATCCAGATGTGAGAACCAATAAAAGGCTCGGATGAAATGAAATGTCAGGCTTTGTGGGGAGAGAAAGGGGAAAAATACTCTTTGCCACTTATTTTTCCACATGGCATAAAGTGCAGAGCAGGGTTCAATCAATCATTTTAGTCAAGAATAGAAGCAGGTTTTGTCATCTTAGTGCTGGAACAGTAAATCTGATGGATAGCAAAATGCTGAATCTCACAAGACTGGTTAAAGTAAAAAGAACTTTAGAGTGAAAAGGTGAGTCTTGGGAAGTATTTAGGGATGATGAACACAAGGCATTGCTCAAAGAGAGCATTTCTCTTAGCAGTACTAATAAAAAAGCCACCAATTTAATGAATTTGAGTCTCTAGGCATTATCCAAATGGAATAATATCCCACTCACTCGTTCTGCAAAATATGTTCTCAAATTATACACACAAAACAACTTCTGTTTCCACAATATTTGTTCTCCTGTATGTAGAAAGAGGCTGAAAGATGTAGAATAATTACCTTAAACTAATTCTAATTCTAGCTAAATCTCTTCATTCCCTCTGGTGCTCCCTCTTTGGCAGAGGGGAAGAAATAAATACGGAGGGAACACTAGGCAGTATTAATCAAATATTTAATTCCCCAAAAGTGCAATTTAATTTTAGCTCAAAATGGGTATGCATCAAATTCAGAGCATTGGCCTAATAAGGAGGATTAAAATTTGGAAAGTTTAAAACATTTTCCATTTTGGACTTAAAAGAGAAAGATTTTGATGTCAATATGAATTAAAATTTTAAATTTGCCTGCATTTAATATGAAAGCTGAAGAAACTTTCAATCAAAACCAACCAGTTTTTCATGTTGTAAAAACAGTTTGATAGTAAGCTTGAAGTTGTATACCTAGCTTAATAAGTAAATTGATAGAGTTAGACTTATTTCCATTCTCTCCCATATGCATTCAGTGTTCAAAAATAGTTCATAAATTAAGCTATATTTAAACCACCACCCCCAATTCCACTCTCAGGCAAAACCACCTTTAATTTGTAAATGAAGTTAGACCTGAATCAAGTCCATCTATGATTTCGATCACATAAAAGCAGAACATGCAGGATAAGATTTTGCAAATCCAACCCAACCACTGGCTTTGTGTGTGTGTGTGTAAATGATGATTTGCTTCATCATAAGCTGTAGGGAAAATCCTCAAAGGTTTACAGGGGGGAAAAATAGAGTAGGATGAGAACATGCATGTGTTGGAATTTTTCTTACTGCTGAGACACTAACGTAATAGGCCATGATATTGAAAGAGCTTCTTTGGGCTGATGGAGAGGCAAGGCATTCATCAAAGTTAGTGCTGGAATGCAAATTTGGGGCAAGGCCTGCTGCTCCTGCTGGAGTCTCCAGGTATCCCAACCTCTGCAGGCCATGCTTAGGGTACAAACCAGCTCCGGGGGTTCAAGCTGATATTACGACTAAAAGGGCAAAATTTGAGCGAATAGAACTTCACAAGCCTGGATATTTTCCAAGAGAGGTGTCCTGTTAGGATTGCCTGGTGCCATAGGGGTATTTGAGAGGGAAATGCTCCCAAAGTTGTTCTGCCCCAAGTTTCCCACAGGCTGCCACAGAGAAGTTTTTGCATCAGTGGCAGCTAATTCAGATGGAGACAACACTGCTGAAAGATGGCAGGGGGGACAGATCCACATTGAAAAATTCCATGTTTTTGGCATGTTTTTTTAAACAATTCAGTATCTGTGTGGATCCTGGCTCTTTGAAACCTCAGTGTAACCATGCACAAAGACCTTAGCAGTAGAAGTGCCATTCCAAACAGTGAGTCCCATGCAGCTGATCATACGATCTCCCCTCTTGGGTTCGTTTAGATTCATTCATTTGCTCTGTAATCCATTCCTTTCTGCTGGGCTCCCATAAATCACATGCTTGCCAGAGTGGAGAGGGTTATTTGAAAGGATGGAAGAACCATTAAGGAGGAAGGAGAGTGTGTGTTAAATGCTCACCCCGGCGTAGCTGGGGGGGATGAGCCCTGGCCTCTGTAAGTGTGGAGCGGGAAGCCCAGCAAAACCTCAGCCATTTCCCCTCTTTTTTGGTTAAAGTAATAAACACAAGGCTGGGCTGCTCCCAGGAGGGACATCCTGCAGCTTCCAAAACTGGGAATAGCTTTCTCCCGTCGCGCTCGGCCGTGGCTTTGTATGTTTTCCCTGGAAATTACAACATGGTTTTAATCTAAACAGACATCGGCTCTCTACGCCAAGCACATCAAATCTGTACTGCAGGGATCACAGAATGGAAGGAACATGGCTCACGGAGCGACAGTACAGGGAAGAGGAGGGGGAACGGGAGGAAAGGGCTGAGCAGGGAATGGACCCCTCAAGGAAAGCACGTTAGAGAGGTTCATGAATAGAGGTATTGTATTCGAGTTGGTGGAGCAGAGTCCCCAGGGAAAGGTTAGGTTCCAGGAGAAATGAAATCTCCCCTCAGAAGTTCTTCCGTGTTTGGGTACAGGCCTGGTGATTACCTGGGAAGAAACAGGATTGAAAATATTTATCTTTTCTGCTCTAATTTACATGTCTGTACAAGTGTCTCGGTTTTGCCTGGGTTGGAAATGCTGTGTCATCAGGAGATTCCACCTTTCTGGGAGATCTTTTCTTGTGGGATCTCTCAAGCACCTCCTCCCTTTTTTCTTTTTTTTTTTTTTAATTTTCTTACAGCTTTTTTTGCGTAGTCCTGGAGAAGGGTCCAGACTTTTTCCACAGTCAGTGCAAAACTGTTCAGAGAACAGAGTCAGCACTGTGTGAGTCCCAAATTTTGGTGTCTCTCCACCTTCAGAAGAGTTTTGGAAAGGAGTATCAATGGAGAAGTGCTGGCTTTGGAGGCCTTAAATCTTGTGTGAGCTCCCGTATTTGTACAGGCAGGGGATGTGAAGTGCACACATGCCTTATGGACTGCTTCAGGTTATTCAAATCCTCAATTTGAATAAAATTACTTATCAAGCATGTAGATATGGTTGTCTATTTAGTAGATCAAAGGTATATTTGCAGGATATATATATGCAGGATCACTGCAGCTGCCGCTAACATGGTGAGACAGACTGTGATACTTGTATTGTTTTTAGAAAGTTCTGCCAAACTTTTTGGAAAAAAGACAGATTACAGAAGTAGTCGTGGCACAAAAAAACCCCAGGCACAAGAAAGAGCCGTTCTCGGAGCGCGAGTGAGAGCGCAAAGGAAACAAGCTGCTTGTAGAAGGTGTAGAAATGGCTTTAAAAAACAAAAATCAAGCTGAAACATGTTCTCTTTAGTCTCTGGTCTCAGTCTACAGCTGCTCCTTCTCCAGCCAGGCATGCAGCAGTTTCCTTGCAGCGCTCCCTGAGGACTTGGCATGGCTCGGTCTGTCAGGACCAACGACAACACAGTGCTGCTGAGACGTGTGAAGCACGAGTTGAGTGGTGCCAACACTTCATAATGTTACAGAGCTTTTTTCACCCCCAGACAGAAGGATCCTGCACTGAACTGCTTTATGTTCAGTCCCCTTTACAAATGTGCACCTCTGACTTGTAGTTCTGGAGAGGCATTTGTGGCTTTTCGGAGGTGTGGCGCGTTCTCGGGCTTGTGCTTCTTTGATGTTCTGTATTTTGCCATTTGGCTTCAAAGCTGAAGTGGATTGGGCTCCGGAGGGGTGTAGGTTCAGACTCCAGTTTCAGATGGATGAGAATGAGGGAGGCAAGTCAAGTATCAAAACAGAACTCTGGGAAGCACAGTGGTACTCGGGTAGCAGAGCCAATACAATAATGCACGACCAGAGTTCCAGAAGCAGAATTACAGGACAACTGGGACTAAGGTCATGTCTTTCTGAAATCTTTTTCTCTGGTGCTCCTTCAGTTTCTTTTATGGACCAATGGAAATGATCTAAAGCTAAAGACTAATGGTGAAATGCTGAATTTCAGCACTGTTTTCACGCTGACTCTCCCTTTGTGGCCAGAGGTAAAATGTTTTGGTGTTTCTAATGTGTAGAACAGGTCAGACACTTCCCCTGTCAGAGAGACATGTGGGAATTAGCTTCCACTTCCAAAGTGTTTTAATGTGCCATCTTCCTTCATGGTTCAGAATGGACTTTACCCGTGGAGATCTCTGCCTGTGGCTCAGCACAGACCACACCTACCACATTGCTGTGAGCTTTATGCGTTTGAGTCACCAGAAAAAAAGCTCACAAATTGGCAGGAGCTCACAGGAGAGCAACCCAAACAACTCGGGGGACTGGCTGGAGGGGTTAAATTAATAGCACAAGATTAAAAGAGATAAATACAGGTAGTTTGGTGAAAGCTGTTCCCCTGGAGTTAATTATGCCATACTATTTGAAAGATGTAAATGGTGAAGGATTTGCTTAGTGCGCTCTGGAGTGGTAATTGGCAGAGGAAGGAGGATGCAAAAGGGAACTTCAAGTTGAATACCAAAGGATTTCCTGACAGTGGATGTGTTGCTCTGTCAAGCCGCCTTGCAGGAAAGCGCCGAAATCCCCACTGTTGGAAACATGAAAGTCTCCTCAACACAAGAGAAATCCTGAGCTGAGATAAAGATAAAACCCAGTGAGTTTTGTCTGTTCCAATTACTGTAATTTGAGAGACGATTGATACAGCAGTAGTGCCCCGGAGCTCAAATCAGAGAGGTGCTGTAGGAGCTCACAAACGAGCTTTTCTATCTGTCATAAATTCTGTAGAGTCATGTGGATCCAGACTGACTCAGAAGTCAGTCCTGAAGGGCCACAACCCTGGATATTCCTCCCTTTTCTGTTCCTATCTGCCTCAGAGTACCCAAGGGTGGAATACAGCTCGTTAAGTCATTCTCCATGCATGGACTCTGCAGTTCACAAACCTAAAAATGCTGTCCCAGGCTTCTGTGGTCCTTCTGATCTGGAATTGTAAGAAAAGCTATGAGAAGCTTCAGAAACTACAGAGAAAAACTAATTTTCCTGGAGGTTTTCTCCTTCAGTTAACTCCCCAGTTAATTCCAAACATCTTTCCCCCTTCTTAAATATTTTTGTTTCTCGTGGATTCCAGGTGTTCCTGTGCTGCAGCGCGCAGCAGAGTTGACCTGAATATTTGAGGAAGGACAGCTGGGGTGCCCTGGAGTTCCTTGCAGGCAGATTTATCCTGGAGTCCTAGCAGGGTATATTAACCCATATTTAGTGCTGTGCTATTGCAATTACTGCACTCCCAGTGATTAACTTGTTTAGACTTATCACAAGCATCTCTGCAGTGCTCAGCAGTCAGCTAAGCCTTTTTTCTAGAAAACAGCATCAGCATAAAATCAGTATTTCTGCCAGCTAAATAAGCTGCAGTCCTAAAATCAGACCACGCTGGGCACTTTATTTAGACCAGGCAAATCCTGAGCTCTGTTCTGTAGAGTAAGGAAGAAGTCAACCTAAACACTCAGGGCTTTTAACTTGCCACACACTGGGTTTGATCAGAGAGCTGGATCAAATTGTCCTTTGTAAACAAAACAGTACATTGGAAACCACATGTGAGAAATGACAGCTCTGAAGCTGTAATCGTATCGCATGGGAAATACTGAAGCGAACTGTTTAACTAAGAGCATTTAAATTTCTGGGGAAAAAGAAGTCCCAAGGGTCAACACAAAATTATTTTTCCATCTGTGATAAGCACATGAGATCTGCCAAGCTCCGTTCCCTGTGCTGATGAACCTTCCAGGGTTTTATTCCCAACCTGTAATAGGCCAGGAATGGAATTTCAGTTCCATTCCCTTTCCCTGTCAGCATTTCATGGCTTATCTACAGCTTTCTGCCAGAGCGAGCCTCAGCCGTGGCAGAGCAGCTCTTAACATCGTGGTCGTGATTTGTGGTTAGCAGGACATTGTATTTACATCATGAAACTTCGGGGCATCTCAGATGGAGGGTCTAAAATCCAGGGAGACGTGGGTGTGGAATTTCAACCTTTTCAAGTTATTTTCCTAGGATACTTCTGTTTTGGGGCATTAACTTGGAGACGACTGGGTTTTTAGGAAGCAGTCCCGGTGGAATGAAAGCAGCGAGATTTAGTGTTGCTGAAACTCCAAGAATTCCCTGCTGTTCCTGTGCTGGGTAACTCCAACACAGGAACATGGAGAGCAGCATTTGTATCATTTTAAGTGCTGCCAAGCACTTCACTGAATGTGGGAAAAGACGTGAGCTGGAGCCAAGTGCATTTGCTCTATTCTTTCAGAATAGAAGTGCACGTGCCATGACAAAGCTTCCAGAGTACTGATGTAATTCTGGTTATAATAAAACTGAAAATTTGAAAAGCCTGTAGTATTTTTGGGTTCGTTCAGGTCTTCACTTTAGCCTCGCTGCTTCCTCAGAGAAAGTCTGGTGTGCAAATTAAAGCCAAGGTGACAATTCTATTCCCAGGCCCAATTCTGGAAGCAGGAGTGGAGTGCCTGGCTTATCCAGCCTGTTCCAGCTTCCCTTATCCGCTCCCTGCTGCCTGTGCATCAGCCTCTGCACCCTGTCACTGACGCTGCTCCGAAGAGAAATGCCGGGATAATGGAGAGTGCCTCGGCCGTGCCCTTGGCTGTGTGTTGTGACTTGGTGATAACATTAATGGAATTGGCCGAGTCAGTGCTCCCTGGGCGGGGTGCCAGCTCTGCCGCGGGTTCGTGCTCCAGATGTGCTGCTGAGGCAGGGCATGAGATTTGAGCCCCTCTCACCGTGGGCACCGCTGTGGCATCGCTGCCCACCGGCTCGTGGCTCCCGAGGGATGTGTGCAAACGTACAGGGCTCTGTGCTGCTTGGGAGCGCCGGGGTTTTAACTCTGTCACAGAGGTGACAACTGGAAAGAGCAGCTCGCAGGTGGAATTCCCTGCCTGGGTTCTGTGTTGGCCGCCAACCACACTTTCTTCTGCTTTGCCTCCTTGGCTCTCTGCATCCCTGGCCTTGGCTTGGGGTGGTCAGTGGCTCTTTCCTCTGCTTCCTCCCTTACCTTCTGCCCTCTTCATCTGTCTGGCACGAGAGAAATCAGAAGGCAGAAAACTTTATTTTGTTGTCTTTCGGACATTAGCAAACGCTGCTGGCATTCTCCCTTTCCATTTAATTTCTGTGTGTTGCTCCCCATTCCTCCTCAGAAATTCCGCTAGGAAATGCTGCTCTGCTTCAGATACAGGGCTCAGCCTTCCTGTGAGGATCCTGCTGCAGCAAGTAAAGGCAGGATAAACTACAATAGTTGCTGTGCTGATGTTGTCATCAGGAGTTGGACTTCAGTGATCCTTGTGGGTCCCTTCCAGTTTGGGATATTCTAAGGGATAACTCCCTCTGATCCATATGAATGCACAGTGTGTGTGCATTGCCAGAATCTGAGTTCTTTCATTGTTTAATCATTATTTTTATTCAGGAATAGGTACACCTAGTGAGGGCCACTTCAACTATTTATTGCTTCAGGTGTTTAGAAGTTCATTTGTCTTAACTAAAAATCTCCTACAGAGGAAAAGAAGTGTGTGTGTGTGTGTGTTAGTAGCTAGAGAGACAAGGGCAGTCTTTCTAGGTATCCTGTTTTGTTCTGAACAGAAATAACTTCTTATTCCCATTTCCCCCCTCCTCTGTCAAACTTGGAGCTTCAGCAAGCTGATTCTAACTACTAACATATGTCTGGGGGTGGGGAAAGTGATGCAGGAAGGAGTACTCCGAGGAGTACAGTAGCATTTCTATATTCAGCAAGTTAGTCATCAGCTCCTTCGGTTGTAGCACGAAAAATGAAATGAATGGTCTGTAAAGGAGCTGTAAATCTGGGAGAGCAGAGCTTGTGCTGTTCCCGAAGTGATCGCACAGCAGATCATAACTGTACCTACAGTTTTCTCTGCGAGGAGGAGCTCAAAGCACTTCAGCGCTTTGAAGTAACAGAGATGTTTATTGCATCTACTTCACAAATGAAAACATGAAGTGCCAGAGACAAAGCCAGATCCTGAATTTCTTGCTTCTCAAGAGCCATTTACTGCTTTCAGTGTGAGGTGCTGTATGGAAGGAGTTTTGACAATTCAGCAAGTAGTGATGGAGTGGAAGATGAAACCATGTCTGAGGTGGGGGGCAGGCCAAGATCTCTTGCTTCTTAATCTGTTCTTTGAACCTCGGGATCATCTTAACTTTTGTCTTTCAAGTCAAACTCCACCAGCAGCACTAACAGCTCTACCTGAGCACCATCTGTCCTTACCTGAACTTTTCAAAGTCTCTCCTTTGGACCTGCCCCAGTGGTGATCCCTGTGAGCCATCAGAGTGCTTGTTTTAGTTTGGCCTTTTACTGTACAAATCATGACCTGGGGGTTGTCTCACCACCTCATTTTCCCACGTCTGCCTTGGAGCGCTTGAGAATGTTCTTTCTGTGTCCACCCCTCCCAAAATAGATGCTTTCCCCACTGTGTTTTAAATGACAGGCATCCCTACACCTGGAAGGGTTCAGGAGCAGGCTGGATTGGTCTCTGAGTAACCTGGGGTAGTGGAGGGTGTCCCTGCCCAAGGCAGGGGATGGAACTATGGTGATACTTAAGATTCCTTCCAAGCCAAACTGTTCTAGAATTCTGTGATTCTATGACAGAGGTCTATTTCCTTTTAGTCCTTAAGGATCAACAAGTTGTGATTTAATTGCTGTCTCCTCAGTATTTCTGGGTTAGGCAGGTAGCTGGAGAAAGAAAAGCACTGCCGGTTGTCCTTTAAATCAAATTACTTTAATGTATGCAATGTGTGTGGTCAGTATCTTCATTAATTTTTGCTCTCAAATATGAGTTGCCCATAAAACCTCTATGACTCTTGCTGGGACTGAGCCAAGTGAAAGGAGAGCTGTGAGGAGCAGAAGCACATCTTCCCCATAATTGCAATCACGTTTGAGTCTGCTGGTGCTGCAGATTTGACTTTCTGCTTCTGTGCATTCCTTCACTGTTATCACCTGGGGTTCAGCGCTGGGCTGAGGCTTTACTTCATGTCTCGTCTTGAACGCGTGCTCTGCCTTTTTTCTTTTTCTTTTTTTCCTTCCCTTTGTGTTTGCTCAGACTCAAAACTCTGGTTACAAATCCTGGTGGAGGAGTCCTTTGAGCCCCGCCAATTGTTTCTGGAAGCTAATTATTGTGTGTTAGTAAATGAACCAGGCAGAAAGAATGTTAAATATATCAGACTTGCAGCAACAAGTCTCCTGTCAAAAGGCAAAACACTCTCCTCTCCCTACCTGATGAGATAGCAGCAGTTGCAGCCACCAGCTGGTAGGAAGGTGAGGCACAGAATAAACCAGGAGCAGGAATAGAATTGTGATATTATACAGTGAGCTGCTTCACGCAGACAAAAAACTTTCTGAAAAGCGGAGCCCAAGACTGTTTCCTGTAGCACACACATGGTTGTGTGCTGCTGGCAGTGTAAGGAGAGCCTCTTGTCTCTTTTTTATTTCCTCTTGTCCTTTCCAGGCTCAGTAAATGCTGCAGAGGAACATTTACTGCAGGGAATTTGAATGCTGACTCAGAGTATGTATCCAATCCTGGTTGCTTTGATTCCTGCTTTTCCAGCTATAGCAGGATTTCTCCAAATGAAGTTTCAGGCTCTCAAATGCATCCACTTGCCCAGAGGGGAATAATGAAATCCAGAACGTAGCAATTCAAACCATCCCTGATTCCAAACCAATCCCCTGAGTCACTTAGTTGAGGGGACACCGTTTAAGAGTGAGCTCAGTTCAAAACAAACCTGGAGTGCATTATCAGTTTGGGCTGGTTTAATCTTGCAGCCCATTTATTACTATTCCTTTTGGGGACTGTCTGAGGTGAAAGTTGGATCTCCCACTGCAGAAAGTGGCTCATGTCGGTGCTGTGCAGCAGGACCTGCTCATGTTTGTCTGACAAACTCCAGGAGCTTTGCAATCCAAAAAGGAAGCTCATGCTAAAAGCAGGACACAGTCAAAGGCTTTGCCAGGAGCCTGTGAGCTCCTTGTGCCTTGCGGGTTTTACCCATAAAATACACGTGATGAACTCTGAAGTGCTACATTTTTTAAATGAAATACACTCTTTCCCCAACTTTTTTTCCCTGCATCTGTACTGTGCCTGGGGAGGGGATTGCTGTGTTCCAGCATACACTGCACCAAGGTAGCAGATGCTGAGGCAGTATCAGGTATCTCCAGAGTTCTCTCCTGTCACAGAGTCTGGTCCTGGAAGAGCAGAACTGGGAATCGATCTCAGGTGTCGACGGCTGTGCTGCATTATTAATTATAACTTTATATGGCAGAGAGAGAAACAGTAATGCTGGCTCTGGGTGCTAATGGTAATAAATGGGTCTGGTTACCAAGGATCTGTATCACAGTTTAGAGGGTTTTTGTAATCTTTCCACTGGTTTATCATTTCATCCAGACGTTACCATTAATTAATTATGTTGTAATTAATCCTTGTTGCTGTTTGTATCTCTTCCATCTGAATAGATTTGTCCTGGCTAGGTGACTAAGAACAAAGGCATTTTTGAATTCCTGTCAGTGCAAAAAGTGACCCCAAGTAAACTATACTTTTAATCCTGTGGGTCACTTCAGCTCCTCTAAAATACATATATTTCTATTTTGCAATAATATGTCTTTAGCTTTACATACATGCTGGGAATTTCTTTTCAGTGCTTGCCTTATGCAGCCTGTCCTGAGAATCCAGAGGTTGGGAGCTGTTGGGATATTTGGGTTAGGTTGACTCTCTCTCTGCTAGGTTCTCTCTCCCTCTGCAGACAGTGAAACATCCTCTAGATATGCACTCCATGCTCTTCTTGAATTGGGACCACAGCCAAAATACAAAACTATTTCCCTTACAAGCTACACCTCTGCATGTTTCCCAGCTGTAACCTAAGGATGTCATTTAATCCTGACACTCTCCAGCTGCACAGTAACCATGACAGCTCCAGTGAGTTTTATTTTCAATACACAGGAGAGGTGTATGTATTATTCAGGATGCAAAATGTAACACAGTGAACAGGTATTTGTGGTTTTCTTCAGGTCAGTTTTTTGACTCTCAAAAAACCCAGCAAGTAGTAGGTTGGGTTTTCCTCCCTCTTGCTGATTACACTTTATCCTCTTTCCTCTTACCCTTCTTATCTATTCTTAATTCTCTATAGAAGTGCTTCATTGAACATGTCAGATGTTCAATATTCTGGTGTTCCCTGCATGGGCTCAGGTATTTTAAATAGTTGCTTTAGAAGACCTATAAAGTGATTTACTAAATATGGGTAATCTTATCTTAAACTGGTCTGCTTTAGAAAAAATAAAGAGACTGGAATTGCAGAGAAAAGTTCTTGGTTAAAATGTAAGCATGAATCAGGAATTGCCTCTGAGGATATCTGAGTTTTGGTTGGTCCTAGTGCAAATGCTGCACAGTCAAATTTTGATCTGATCTAAACCCCTGGCAGGCCTTTGATGTCAGCGAGGTTATGCAAGGCTGGCTTTGCAAGCCTCTCACCATTTCCTCCCACGAATCCAACCCAGACTCTCAGTCTCTGCAGGATGAGCAGATGGTTTACTGGGAACTTCACTTGGTTTCACCAAGGTTTTCCCAAGTTTTGATGTGTAAGTGAGGCAGCAATGAACACAGGCCACCAAAAGCAAGTCTGATGTATTATCCTGGCAATACCTGCCCTCGGAGTGTAGCACTGGCTGAATGCCCAGTGGATGAAGGATCCTGTTGCTGAACTGGGAGGTGGGGGACTCTCCCAGTGTTGAGAGGAAAGGTTGCACTTTCAACCATAACTCACCCAGGTTTTGTCTGGCCAGTGACAATTCCCACATTGCCCGGCACACTCTCACTGTTGTTTCTTGAAGGTAAGAGATCTGGAGGCTGCTGGAGCTTTAATAACCATGTCTGCAGATACTGGCGTGGCCTGCATAGCTTAGCTCTTGCCTGGGCTTTTTTGCCAAGCCTTTCATCTGCCAGAACAGTGTCTGAGTCTCCTCCTGCTCACACTGATTGTTGGCACATGAGTTGTGGGAGTCCCTGGTGTCACAGCATCCAAAGGAGAAATCTCTGCTACCTTCGTTGCACGTGGGAGTCTCCTCAGCCTTGGCTCTCTGGCAATTATTAGGGCTGCTTAAATATGTCCATGGTTCCATTTGGGATAGTTTAGGCAGAACAAATTTTATATTCTGCCTGAATTCTGCAGTTTAAGAAGAGTTTAATAGTCCAGTGTGCTCCACTGTTAGAGTGGAGAAGGGACGTGGAGGAGTAGATGGTGGCACTTCATGAAATGGTTTAGTGGCCACAGGGGTATTTGGTTTGATGATCGTGGAGGTCTTTTGCAACCCTAATGATTCTGTGATTCTGTTTATATGACGAGCTATTACGCACTCAAAGCAGAACCAGCCCATCATAAGCCTTCTCCCAAATCCAAAGCTCACCTCTGGGCACTGTTTTCTATATATTAAGACTCACAATGCAAGACAATGAATTTTCTGTCTGAAAGAGCTTTCTGTCCCAGATGAACTCTGCTGAACAGCTGTGATAACCATGGGAGAAGAAGAAAGTAAAAAAAGGTAGATGGAGATGGCCTAAGGAGAGAAGGGAGCTGCATGTAGAGAGAATTATGGAATTATGGCTTTTCAGTTCAGCAGAACTGACTGCTCTCAATAGAAATTGGTCCTGCCCGTTCCCTGACAGCCCTGGCAGATGTGTGTCCCTCAGCTTGGGCAGTGCTTGTCCTGACAAAGTGTGGTCAGTGCCATGGATCCAACTCCAGTTTGTCCCACAGCCTCTCGCAGGGAAAGGCAGGGCTGCTGTGAAGAGCATAATTTGGGATATGTTTGTTTTTGTAGCCTTCTGGACCTGCCTTTTCCTGTAGGTCTCCCATGACTGTTGAATGTTAAATAAGAGAGCCCAGGGCCCTGGGGGGCTGTGATCACACTGGGCTTATAGTGGGGGCTAACAGAGCTGGAGTGTGTGTACCTGGTTTTGCTTGGAAAAAGAAGTGGAGCGTGTTTTTAAGGAGCGTATTTCCTTCCTACCTTCCCTTGGTGAGCACAGATGTTACTTCAGAGAAAACTACAGCCACACAGATTTGTAGAAATCGTGGACGATGCTGTTTCCTTCTCAGTCTCATGCATCTGTACATCTGTACAGTCTTGTAACTCAGAAGGGCTCTGTAACTCAGAAGTTCTTATCGTTTCCACCATGAGATTTATTTTCTGGGCCTTACTGGAAACATTACCAGAGAAAACTCGGAGCTAGCGATCCATCTATGCTGCGTTTTACTGTCTGTTTTTTATTATGCCTGTGGTTTTCACTAGATTTGCTTCAGCTGTGATTTATTTTGGTCTCCTGCTCTGGCATTTGCTGGGTAAGCTTGCATATTCTTTGCATTTTGTCGTGTTACTACTTTTCTGTTCCCTGAATTGTGGGGTTATTTTTAGGTGACATTCAGGCCTTTGTCTTCCTCCTGAGTACCAGCTTTTCAGATCCTGGTCAGAGACAGATTCCAGGCTGGCTCAGCACCTCCTGCTCGACTCAGGAGTTCTTGCTGCCTTTTTTATCTTAGTGAAAAAGCTGGAAAACAGGTAACTTTAAGTCAGGGTGTTCAGCAGTTTAATGTAGTAAATAAGATCGGTGGTGTTTAAAAGCATCTGAGTAAATCTTTTTTATTTAATTCGTTATTACAAAGTTCTGAGGCAAGTCTTCAACAGAGAGGGATGGTGGGGTGAAGTAAGAGCCAGAGTTTTCTCTGTAGATTTGAGGTTCTTCTGTCCTGGGAGGCAGATAAAGTGTGACTGTTCCAGAGCCCAGGTTCTCTCACTTTTTTTGCCTTTCAGTGTCTTTTGGGGGGCCTTTTCCAGCTCTCAATCCCTGAGCTCAGGGCTGCTGCCTACACAACCTGTAGCCCAACACTGTGTGCATTGTTTGGGCAAGAACTTCTCCTTTGACTACCCTGTGATTCACAGCCCTGCTGTGCCACCAGCTTATGTCATAGGTGTCCTGCTCCCACACCCACAGCACTCACAGAAATCCTCTGCTCTGCTTGTATTTATTTTGTTTCTTTTGTAGTCAAAAAGGGTGGCTGGAAACCTCAGCTGTGGAAAAAGCAAGTGTGGTCAGCTCTGACAAGGTTTTTTTGGCTTTCCTTTCTCTTTTCCTCCATGTGTGTTTACATACAGAGCACAGCCTTGTCTTTCTTCCCCAAGCCAGGATCCAATTACACTCTATCCCTGTGCTGTTCCCTCTCTCCCTCAACTACTAACCCAAAGCTAGCTATTAATACAAGCCTCCTGCAGGTTCTGTACCTTCTTGTATCCTTCTCTACACAACCCATGTGTGCCAGCTTCAAAAGCCACCAGGCTGGTGCTGATGTGACTTACGTCTGGCTGCTCATTTGCACAGCCCCTGCTCTTCTCATCTCCCAGCTTGAACAGTTTTATCCTCAGTCATTCCTGTGCACTGGTTTCTCATGGGAATGAAACATGAAGGCCTCTTATCTTGGGGTTTGAGCTCCTGTGCATCCCTGTCAGGATGGGATCCTGCTCCTTATCTTCAGTCAGCCACCTGGGATTCATCAGGGCACGTTTCAAATGAAGCCGTGGCCCTGAGGGTGGGATTGGACTGGATGCTCTTCCTGGTGGTGCTCTGGACGTGGACAGTGTTCCTTGTCCAAGGGGACAGCGACTTCCATGGCTGATTGCTGGTTGTGCTGTGCCCTGTCCCACTGGAGACCTGTGAGGGGATCCAGGTATCTTATAAGAGGCTTCAGGATAGTGCTGAAGCACAGATAACTCTGGTGGCCCAGTGTGGATTCCCATTTTTATGGGAATTTTAGGGTTTATTGTTTCCAGTGAAACCCTGCATAGTCATTTAAACCACTGCATTGTTTGCAAGGCTCTGTCCCTGAGCACAAGTGCCGAGAAATGTCACTGGTAAAACACAAAAACAAAGAGAACTGAGTGTGAATAAGCCTTTTCCTTCCCTTTCCATGAGGCTTCAGTTCGTGATCTCATGAGGCAAAGATACCAAGTGCTTTTTTGGTGGGAGAGTTTTTCCCCCAGTTCTTTGTTATCCATAATACCTTATTTTAGCCCTTTAATTTGGTATTGCAGACTCCCAGTTAGGCTTTTGTTGCCTTAAACTGGAAGGGAACCGCTGTCTTAATACAGTTTATTTTTCAGAAAATGTAGAGAGATCGCCAGACAACCTTTTTAACTTCTGGTTTCTGCCTTGGCAGTTCTGAACCTTTCAAACCCACACACTTTAGTTGGTGAAATACTGTGTGAGAAGATGATTTGGATTTCCTTGGCCAGCACAAAGCAGAAAATACTCCAGTGAAGGTGAAAGTGTAGAAAGGACAGCAAGAGCTGCCTCATTGCAACCTCCTCAACCCTTACTTCCAGTAGTACGAGCTACAGGTAGTACCTGGATCTTCTGTTGTTTTCTTCTAAGCTTTTTGGGTTTATTTGTTAATCTATCCAGACTTCATACGTGGCAGGATAAGCTGCTTGCAATAACAGGCTGTAAAACAAATGAGTAATGATAATAAAAAAGTTATTTCAGTCTTGTTTGGGATGTGATTTCTGGGCACTCCAAAATCACTCGGCTTCCAGAGTTGCAGGATCAGATGATATTAAATAATAAAATGAAGGAGGAATGTTTATTTAAAAAAAAATAGACTGTGGAGCAGCAATTGCGTTCTAGTTGGTGAGGAGAATGTATGAATGCAGCAAAGAGATTAAAGGGGCACGAGGGTGAGCCAAGATGTTACACATATTAAGAGATCAGGAAGGGGAAATTCATCCCTTTCACAGCCTGGCTGTGAGCCTGCCAGCCCTTGGTTGTGACCTTGGGAAAGGCAGCAGAGAAGCTGAACTGACCATTTACTTGCCTTTTATTTTTGGAAGGGATTGGTCTGGCGTTAAAGTAAAAATCAGTCTCTTACATGATGAAATAAGCCCTTTTTTTTTTTTGGCTCTGCCTGTCACAAACTTGTCTGCAAAGGATGGAACAGCAGGTCCTCCCAGGCAGTGGGGCAATGCTATTAATGCCAGATGGAGTTGCTCGGAAGCAGGCAGGGAATGTGGAAAACTGCAAGGAAAGAAATAACTTTCTTTTAAAGATGACAACTGAAGCCAGGGGTAAAAGTTGAGGACGGTAAGTGCCATTTCAGCATGGATTGGTTCCGTGCAGGAGGGTGATGCTGGAGCATGTGGGTTAGGAATAGCTGCTGCTCCAGTCCAGCCAGGCTGGGCTGCAGGGAAAGGCCTTCTCCTCCTCTGGGAAGTTCCATGGATCACATGCTGTGGATGGAAGCCGTGTGGGTTCATTACTCACTGCAGAATTACGGCAAGCTGTCCTCTCTGCGGCCTCCGTGTCAATGTGAAACAGAGAAAGCCTTTGCTCAGAGAGAAGCTGTGCTGCAGAAATGAGCCTTGCCCATCAAGGATCAAAAACTGTGAATTTCGAATAAAAATTCCCATGTTACTCCTCGGTTCCCAGGCATGGAGTAAAATGTCCTAACTGGGGGATATAATCCCAGGAGAACAACACCCTTCTGTGCTCTACCTTGTGACAGAGCAAGCCTCGTGCTCATCTCTTGCTGCAAGGCTCCAAGTTTCAGACAAAGTGAAGCTTTGTGTGAAGCTCAGAGTGAAGATGGCTGGTGAAGCTGGGTGTCTTTTAGTCTCACCACAACAGATTGATCTTCTTTTTAATTATTTTTTTAATTGGTTTGGTTTTTCTTCCCTCTCTAGTCAGACAGTGCCAATAAAGGGAATTTTGTGTGTGTGTGTGACTGGTGATCTCGAAGTCATTTGCCTGCTCCCACTGGCGTGCCCTAGCTTGCCTTTCATCTCCCTTCAGGCTTTTAGAGGCAGGGGAGAGCACAGATAGATTCAGCCTTATCTCATAATTTGTTGTAAAACAGCTTCTTTGCTGCATCATTTGGTTTGGAAGTGTAAAAAAATTGTATTTTTATCAGGACACAGATGTTGCCACAAATGCAGAGGCAACAGGCAGCCCCTGTGGTGGATATGGACAGAACTTCTGGGCTCTTCCCCGGCTCTGCCCTGGTGGAGAATTAATGATTTAGTTGCAAATACCAGAAATCTGTAATTGCAGCAACACCTGCCTTGCTGTAGACAAGAAAGTGCTTGTTTTTCAGGTTAATACTTGTCTTGAAGCAGCTGCTGACTTGGTCATGGCTGTGTTCACTGAGAGTTGTCTTGCTCTGTGTTGGTCGGGTTTTTTTTTCCCCCCAAGAGTTCTTTGGAGGAAACCCAGAATTCTGAAGTTGCCTTGCTTTTGAGGCTGCTATCCAGTATTATGTTTTATATAAAGCAGCAGACTAAAGCTCAGCCTTTCGTCTCAGTGGATCACGAATTTAGTGTTCAGCTTAGAGCTTTTCCCCTGTGCAGACTGAGAGCTTTTGTCTTGCCCTGCCGCTTCCTTCCTCCGCATCTCGGAGCGTTTTCCAAGCATCTCGGAGGCATGGGCTGTGGGAAGCAGGGTTGTTAACTGTTTTACAGATGAGAAAACCGAGGGAAATGCCTCAGTCATGTGATTTAGTGGCAGGCTAGAATAAATTCAGTATTTCTGCTGCCGGGTCCCGGGAGCTGTGTACTAAACCTGTGTTGCCTTTCCAGCCTCCGAAGGCTTTTCCCACTCCATGCTCTGTTTCAGCACAGGCTTAGGGTTTTTTATGCTGCCTCAAAACAGTTTTCCTTCTCTTCTGAGAATAGAGAAGTTTTTCTTTCAAAATATCTCCCCTCCCCCAGTTTTCTTTTTGTTTTTAATCATTCCCTGCTGAAAACCTCCACATCAATCTGATCTCAGCTTGTCCTTCCAGCAGGAGAGAGGGGTTTGCACAGGCCCCATCCAGAGCTGGGAATGTCAGCGCCTCTCTGGGTTATTTAAGATACGTCTGCGATGCAATAAATCTCATCTTGTCATTCTAATGGTACAATAACTTGGAAATGAAAGAAGTCAGCTGGGGGAATATGTGTGTGCACTGGAAAAAGCCGTCCAGAACGCTGTGCTGGAACGGGGCTTTGGATATTGTTGTGGAAAAATCTTGGAAGCCGTTAGCCTGGTGCACAGGAGCAGTGAAGCAAAACAGGGATGCTTGTTTAACAAAGGGAGAGAGCAGGAGAGTGGCAGGATGAATGTGTCCGTTCCTTCTGGACTCTTCCATTGGTGTTTTTTTGTAGAGATGCATGTCTTGTTGGCACCATCCCTCAGGAGAAAAAGGGCACATAAACAAAACAAACCCAGAAGGTAACCAAAACAGTACTGAAGTAGACTCTAACATTGAAATGATTTGGATTTTTTTTGTCCCTTCCAGCTGAAGACACTGAGTAAACCATATCCATATGGAAATGCCTTGAGCTTTTAGGCTGTCAGGCAGGTACCATGGAGGATATTGCAAAAATCTGCTAAGGGGAGATGGATTTCACCTGGACATGGCACCAGGTGGCCCGTGGTCACCAAAGATGTGCCAGCAGGAAAAGAATTATTGATAACCCCTTCTGTTCTCCCACCCTTTTTCCTGACTTCCAGGGCACTGTGTTTCCTGGGGAACCGAGGGCTTTGATGGCTGTGCCTCTGTTTCTCCTGCTGGAAAACAAAGACAGTGATATGGATCTTTGCTTTGTACCAGGTATTGTTTGAAACTTCAAACTGCTTTAAAAGGAGGAAGGGCCAAGGCAATTGAAATCCATAAATCGGCGTTTCTGCAGAGTGGTTTGGGTCTATTCATTGCATCCCAGAAGAAAAGAGGAATTGTCTGTTTGTTTTTTCAGTCTGATACATGAAAAGAAATTCAGAGCCCTTTTCCTTCCTACCTAAGAAATGCAGAGATGGACGTAGTTCCTAAAGGCTCCAGTTAGACCCAAACCTCAGCTCTTTGACCATGTTTGGAGCGAGAGTGATGGTGATGATGTCTTCAGTGAAGCCTAAATCTGAACCAAATTCTGACAAATAGTGTGTCTGTGTAGTGGGCCCAAATGCTCCTTCACAGCTTTCATGATAGTTTGAAATCCATACCTCAGGTTTCAGGCAGGTGTGGATAGAAACAAACAAACAAAACCCTAAACAAATAAATAAAAAATGCGCAGCTCCCCCTGATTTTCCTCCTCAGTGCTTGGTAAGGAGGGAAATGCTGATGTATCTAAAGTGCATTTCCTTTCAATACAAAATACAGAAAGTGAAATTGGGAATGAAACCTGATGCAACAAATGCTCTTTTATTCGTGGAGAAGACATTTGGCAGCAGAAACACAAATGACAACATAACCTCTTTGAAAACAGATGACCTCTGTTTGCCCTGTAAAATTTCCTGCGCTCTGCTTTTCATTAGCTATTTGCTTATGTGGTTTATGTGTTTTATAGATTAAAAAAAACATATAAAATATGAACTGTGGTATGATTTAGACCTGACATGGGCCTTATGGTTGATGTGACCATGCTTATAAGAACTGAGCTCTCTGTGGTTGGATGCAATGTGGTTCTTACTCGAGTCAATGCTTGAGTGGTATTTTTCCACCTGGGGATGCCCTTGGTATTCATTGGGATATGCTGATAACTTGGAGGGAGCCTCTTCCATCCTGGGATGATGTACTGAAAACTTTAGCTCAGGCTTTTGGTTCAGGGTTGTATCCTGGAACTTCCCCCAGCCCGAAAGAATTAAAGATGATTATATTTTTGCCCCAGAGTGTTAACTCTGGTGAGAGATTACTAGGAGATTACTGGAGCTGTTTAAGAGGATTCACCATTGTAAGAACTGAATGTTCAGAAGCAGAACCTCATTTCAGACCCTTTTTCCTCAGAATGCTCTGCTGTGAGGGGAGGGAAAGAGAAGGGAGAGAAAGGCCCTTTCCAGGAAGCACTGCTGATGAACTACCTTGTTTAATGTGTAAGAAAGTTCTTTTAGATGCTTCAAGATAAAAGGCATCCATAATGGTGCTTCAGAATTAATGATGTCATGGCAGCTCCATCAGAGAGTTTATGAGTCTTGGCTTCTTAGACTCTCATAAAATAGGCAATTTATCAGTGCTGCTAAATGAGAGAAATCCCCCTGCAGCTGCAGTGGGGAGCACTCAGGCTTTGATTGCAGTGGGAGAGGAAGAGAGGGTTGTTGGATGAGCTGTCATGTTGTAGCTACTCAGTGCTGTGTTCTATTTTGGAGTGAAATCGTCTAAATATTGCAGAGGTGTTCTCTAATTATGATCTTTGAATTATTACTTCAGTGTCAGCTGACCTCTTTGCGTGCGCTGTGCTTTCCTTTTTTGAACGTGGCACCAAAGAATTCCTCGCCTTGCTGGCACTGTACTTAATTCTAACTCAGCAGCAGCAGCAGGGGCTCTGTGGCTTTAGGGTTGGAGTTACCTTGTAGTCATCCCTCTTTAAGCAGGAACCAAGAAAGCTCATGTTGAGTACAGCAAATTCTGAAAGTGTTACTAAGAGATGCTCACCTGCCCTAAGAATCTTAAGGTGTTTTAAAAACAAACACCACTTCCCCACCCTCAGCAAAGCCAACCGACCAACCTTAGGAATAAAGAGGAGAAATCCTTTGTTTCTGGTCACAGGGAGTGAGTTTGGAAGCAGCCTTGCCCATCAGAGCTGGGGAGAGAACCCAGACCTCCTGCAAAACCATTTCTCCCTGCCTGTGGTACCAGCAACTTGCTAATTTGAGAGCAATATTGTTCCAGTTCTCAGGCTATCTGGGCTGATGTAATATTCTTGGCTACAGTCAGGTGGGTCATAATAAATTTTCTGGAACCACTTCCAGTTCTCTGTTTCTTTTCTTATAAACAACTTCTTGCACTTGGCAAATTCCGTTTGCTTCAGAATGCCAGAACTGTGGATAAGTTTTCTATTGACTTCTAAAAGTAAGTCTTTTACTATTTTCTCTGAAAGCAGAAGAGATTAAATTTAAGGGGTTTTACTTCATTTAAGATTTTTTCAGCATTTCAGCAGTTTCTGTTATTTCTACAAGACGTGGTGGCACTGGCAGGGTGTGATTTTGTGGCGGTTTAAGCTGTACTAAATCGGGGGTGCTGCAGTCTCACCCATCCTTTTTTGCCCCCAAACATGTCCCCACTGCCCCTTTTATGCCTGCACTTGCATTTATGTGTTTATACAGTGCTTATGCTGAGGCAGGGAATTGATGTAACCAAAGCTGAGCCTGCTGAGGGAGGATATTCCAGCTTTGACAAGAGCAGAGGCTGGGAATGCAAAACTTGGGACAAAGAGGAGCAGGGCTGCTCTCACTTCAGATGTAGTTCAGTGGAAATTTCAAACAATGTAGGTGGCAGTGAGAGCACCTTCAGCTCATTTTTAATGCCCTGGGTCTCTTTGAGGTACTGCCGCTTATCAGTGTGATGTGGAGACAGGAGGGTGGAGTCCAGCCTGGAGCACATCATATCGATGATCTTTCCAGGGGAGAGGGTGAGAGGTGACTCAGTCTCTCCAGCAGGTTAAACGAGTGCCACTCAGCCGTGGTATTTGAGCATCCCAGGCTGTCTGCACCCAGATCCAGAGAGAGCTGGGAGAGCAGCCCAGGCACAGAGCCCTTGTTTTTACAGAGCTGAGTGTCCGGGCTCATGGTACAAACACAGGACAAACATCCTCTTTTCTTCTTTTGGACGAGTCATACTCAACTTTTGCATCTGGAAAAGGCCAATGGTGGAGGCTGCAGTAGCTGCAGGACTTGGATGTGTTTCCTGCTCTCAAACCCTGCAGCTTTGCCACCAGTTGGTGACACAGTGCATTTTAACCACTATTTAATAGAATATAATACAGCTCCAGCTACTGCACACGGCCAGGACTGAGAGGTTTGGCCTCGACTCCCACTCAAGTTTTCTCTGTGTGCACTAATTTTTTTTTTCTCACATCTGTTTTTGGCAAAATTGCAGTTGCTAGATATGAGCCAAACATCTGCTTTTTGCTGCTGCCTTTGTGGAGTTTTGTACTTTGGCAATATCAGCAGATACCAGCGAGGAGGCTTGGGGTGTCCTAATGCAGCTTTCCAGTACCTGAAGGGAGCTACAAGAAGTATGGAGAGAGACTTTGGACAAGGGCTTGGAGTGACAGGACACAGGGAATGGCTTCCCACTGCCAGAGGGCAGGGTTGGATGGGATATTGGGAAGGAATTGTTCCCTGGGAGGATGGTGAGGCCCTGGCACAGGGTGCCCAGAGAAGCTGTGGCTGCCCCATCCCTGGAATTTTTCCAGGCCAGGTTGGATGGGGCTTGGAGCAACCTGGGCTGGTGGAAGGTGTCCGTGGCAGGGGTTTGGAATGAGATGATTCCTTGAGATGATCCTTTCCAGCTCAGACCGCTGTGTAAGATACTGAGAAAGCTTTTCCATCGCGTCCTTGGCTAGGCACTGTCTATGACCCACTGGTTTTCTGGTAAAAATGGGGTTACAGGCAGAAACTCAGAGTGGAAGAAATCTTTTATACTCTAGAGACAGTTTTGGTGGGCACTGTAGTGACATTTCCCCAGGGGAGATGGAGGAGATGGGTTGCTCACACCTGAGCAAGAGCAAAATGCAGACAGAGGAGCAGCGCAGCTGGAGATCAGGATTCCTCCTGCCTTCACACAGCACAGATTTCCACATTAGTTCCTGTCAGCTTGGAGACCCCTTGACATTATTGGGTCAAAGAAAGGTGCTAATCCATCACAGAAAATGGCTTAGCACTTGATTTATATTCATTTATCTTTGCTCTGCACAAATGCTTTGTTCCTTACTCTGCTTTGAATCAGGCCAGCCTAATATATTGGCACCTCAATCATCATTTGGCTCCCACTGAGATGAAGAAGCAATGGTCGGGGCTGCAGGGCCCGAACAGTAAATCGGTGATTTATTAGGAAGAACAGGGCAGGGAGGTGAAGATCATCTTGAAAATAGGTAGTGAGGAGACTGCTACATTTTAATGTTTGATTCTTCTGCCCTGAAGAACTATAAAACAGCAAAAAAAATCAAAACAAACACATGTAACTTCAGGTTTCAAAGCTCAGTATTAAAAAATTGAGTCATTTATCTTTTTATCTTGTTATGGTGATCTTGCAATTAGCCCGGGAAGGGGCACTGGAAGCTGAGTGACTTTGCCCACACAGCTACAGTGGGTATTGAGTTCCATCAGCGCTGAGCCAAGGCACATCCAGGCTCTGCTCAATCCCCCTTTGTTTGCTGTGCCACTTCTCAGGGAATGGGATGAGGGGAAGGGAGACAAATGATACTGGGGGTTAAAGGATAGAGAGTGTTACACATTCCTCAAGAATTTTTAGGAAAAATAAAATATTTCCAAGGTAAAGGTGTAGAACTGGCTTTTATTTATTGGACTGTGTGCTCTCCCATTCTTTCACTGATTTCTTCCATCAGGGAATGTTCAGGTTTGGTTTTTTTCCTGTTCCTTTTCCACCGTCCTTCTTCCATGTATTTATTCCCAGCCTCTCTGAGTCTTCTGTGTGCTCCTTTCCCTTCCCTGTTAGGTGTTGTATTACTTTTGGGGGAAAAGGTAGTTCTAAAGTACAATTTGAACTCCAAGTAAGTTTCTGTTTGAGATCCTAGTGACGTGCCCTATCTCCTATTCCAATCTGTTCCCGCCCTTCAGTGGAGCTGCAGGGCAGCCCAGTTTTAGCCTTTACCAGCTTGTCCTTTTTTAACAGAGCAGTCTCTTACTTGAGCTGTCACTGCAATAATTTGGTAAAAAGAACAGAAAAAAGCATTCTTAAGACACATGAGCCTCCCCAAATCTGCCTCTGCCATGGTTCTGCCTTTTGCTTCATTCCATGACAAATTTTAAAAGCCTTCTAAGACCTTTTTTTTTTCCCCTTGACAATAATCAAAGCTGTTAATATTGCTGGGATGTAGCAGTTGCAGACAAACAGCTGGATCCAAAAAGTGATTACTTCTACGGGATGGGATTATGTGTGTGGGATAGGACCTTTGCTTTTCAAGTCCTTCCATGCTGTGCATCTCTGCCTCCCAGCAGTGGAGATGCTGCACGTTGCCCTCAGAGAGAAAATCATGATGTAAAGCAGCACAGAACCAACAAAATAGAAAATAGGCATTTTATTTTGCACCCTAATGACTACAGAAGTTTCATAGACAAAGGTAACACTGTGATTGTTCATTAAAATGAAAGTTTTTTCCAGCTGTGTAATTTTTTGTCAATTAAAGGATCTTGCTCTAAAAAATTCTTTCATTTTGCTTCTGCCATGAGGCAATTTTCCCTGGTTTTCCATCATTTTGCCGGAAATGATGAAAAATGATTTTTTTTTTTCCCCTCTTCATTTCACCTCTACAAATAACGATGTTCCAAGTGTCAGGAAAATAATTGTGTGCTATGAAATGGGGCAACTGGAAAGTCCCTTGCAGGAAAGCCCTGAGACATCAGCATGCTGCCAAAATCAGTTGGGCTGAATGCTTGAATCCATTATGGATCTGGTGCCTGGGTTTGATGGAGATATCAAAGTGTGTTTTTAAAACAAAATGCAAGATTGGGATTATAATTTTCACCCCTCCATAGATGCTGTGTTAAAAACCCAGAACATGTGGTAGTGTTTCTAAATTCTTCAAAGAACCACAGCCAGTTCTTCAGAACTGCTGCTTTTTATGCTTATGCAAAAAGTCGGCTGTTTTAAAATAAAAATACAGGTTTTCTTCAGAGGTAAAAAACAATGCTGGGGGATCCATTAATCGGAGTGGTTTCCTGACCAAGTATTCAGATCTTAATGTAAATATCTAGAAATAATATAGTGGCAGCAGCATTCTTTTGGAAAAAAAATTCAAAGAGGTCCTGTTTGAGCAGCGAATACTTGCTCAGGGCAGTTATATTTAGGGCTCTAATGGAAGTGTACAAGTTAGGCTTTTTATACAAACTATAAATGGCTACAACCAAGAGACTTAGACTTTGAAATGCACTTGGCACTTACGCAGTGAGAGAGACAGGCCAGAGCCGTGTACAGTTGGTTGTTTTGTTGGTTTTTTTCTCCTCTGCCAGCTTTACAAATATTGCCAAATTCTTACAGTGTTGCCACCCCTAAAGGGCACATCCAAAAATAGATGTTGGATCTGCTCTCGTTTGGAGCTGGTGACCGAGAAAGGCTGAACCCTGAGTGCAAGTGCGGTGACAATGAAGAGGTGATGGGGGACAAGAAAGAGGAATTGAGATGCAGAAGCCAGGGGGTGAAATAGGTGCTGAAGCCTGAGCAAGACGTCGTGGAAGGAAGCCAGGCACGAATGCAGATGGTATGAGATGGTCCTTGAGTACCACACACGATGTGAGAAATGGGCTAAAGTGTTGGAAAGACCGAGGGTGAAGCTGAGCAGTTGGTGAGTAAGTGGAATTCCTCAGCTCCACTTGTGAGTGTCTAAACAATTGGTCATTGTTGACAAGGTCTCCAGGATGCTTTGATGTGAGGAAGCAGAAAGTTGCAAAATACTGTCATTAGTAAGAGACTCGTCTGCTGTATTGAGGGGGCAAACTGCCACATGCTTCCAAGGGTTTGTTTGAGGAAATGAAAATTAAGAGAGGCAGAGCTTCTGTCCTGGGCTGGAATTGCTGCTGGTCTTTAGTGCTATCGAAATACTCCTCGAGAGCAAGCCGTGCCTGATGGTGCTTGTCAAACGCAAACATTGTTATCTGGGTGGTGGAGCTCAGTGTTTGTCTTGTCCCAAAAGCTCGCACTAATGCTGGGCTGCGGCAGAGCTGGGTAAGAATGACACAGCTCGTGATTCACGAGCTACTCACGCACGTAAATGCTGCTGGGAGCAATTCACTGCGCTGAAATAATACTGAAGATTAAACTGCAGGTATCAAATCTTCAGCAGTGCTGTCTCTCTTTCTCGTGAGCCGCTCAGGATGCACCCGCCCCGAGTTTTGTGTTGGCTGGCCGGTGACAAAACCTGACTCATTTTCGTCTGCAGGCAGCGCAGGAATGTGCTCATCCTGGTGAGCCTCCAAGCCTTGCCCTCCTGAGGCCAGGCTCCGCGGTCTCAGCACTGCGCCGTGTTTCTCTTAGATAAAATTTCAATTTTCTATTGAGTGGCAGATGCATATTTCACCCTGACAAAACCCATGCTGGTGTTGCTGACAGCAGCCTAAAAAATTCCTTTGAGAGCGGTAGGTTGGTTGCTGCTGAGTTCCTATTGCCTCGTGGCTTTTTAAAAATAAACTGAGAATAATCAGCTCTCGCGACACTGATACTTTAGGTCATTAACTGATGTAATTGTAGTCTTGATGTTTATTATTAAGTGACCATGGTTTCTAAAATCTGGTTTTAATGGCGTGTTTGGAACAGAAATGAGAGGCTAAGGAGGGTAGATTTTATCAGGCCAAGGGCTCACCTGTATAAAGAAGGTGCTGGGCAGGGATAATCTCTTCCAAAAAATTGCTCTGGATTATTTTAGAAGGGATTGCACTGGATTATTCTGGAGTAGTGCCCCGGTCAGATTCTCCATCTTGACGTTCCCTAAGAAAAGGAACTGGGAGTGACAGAGGATATAAATTTACTATCCTCTTTGTTTGGCAAGCATACAGATCATGGGATGTATAAATAGAAGAATTGAAGGCAAGTAAAGAGAGGTCATTATGGGATGTACAAAGAGCTTACTCAGAGCACATCTGGGGAACTGGGCATGATTCAAAGGCCAGATTACAGGAAGGACAGTGAACAATAAGGAGTGGATTAGAAGAGGGTATTGTGGAGGGTATGAGGGCTCGAGCTGGTGCCTGCAGTTGCTGCAGTCCCACTGCTTACACCAAATGAAGCTGGTTTTAATGTGAAAGCACCTAAATTGGAAACTTCCAAAGAAGAATTCCAAGGGAATGGAGACAGAACCCTCTTTTTCCTAAACTTTCTGATCCCCTACAGCAGTGCCACTAAAGGACTTTGTGTTTCTGGAGTTACCACTGCTTACCTGTCATATCTCTCTCCCTCTTTAAAAAACAAAGCTTATTTTCTTAGCTTCCATATATATATATATATATATATATATATATATATATATATGTATATGTTGTTTCTTTATAATTTCTTACGGTATTTCTGCTCTGTCAGAATAACTGTCCAATTTTGTATCCACATCCAAATCTTTACAGGGCTAAAATAATTTTGTTTTCCTTAACCCTCTCACAGTTGGGTAAAGCTTCTCTTCTGATGTCATCAGCTCCAGTGAGGTGCAATTAAATATTGTCACAATAGCTATCCTTTCATCTCAGAAATAGCTGTGTCTTTGTTGAAGGTAAAAAGGGCTTTGTAAATGTAAAAAGGGCTGTTGGTAAGGGGCAAAAAAATGTGCTATTGACACATATGGGAAATGGGGACACTGCTAAATGCTGAGCAGCATGAAGGAGTGAGTTGAGGATGAGAAATTAAGCAAGAACACTGCTGCTGTCACACCACCCTCACCAGGAATGAAGCAATATCCTCCTTTTCCAGATAAGCAGACTGAGACACTGAGATCAATCCAACTGCTCGGGGTTTACACAACCAGGGAATTGTAAGCCTTCAGCCTCTTGGACCACAGTCGTTTTTTGGCACAGGATTCTGGTTTTGTACTTCTTTCACAGTGTTCATAATCTATTTATACCACTCCTCTTAGAACTTTGGTTTTTAATTGATATTTATAACCCAGTATGGGGATTTCTCTTTAGTGTGCCTTACTGGATCCTGAAAACAAGAGTCCTGGAAGCATGGATTTATTGATAATTGGTGGATTTTTTAATACTGATATTACAGTGTAGTGCAGGTCTTTGCCTGCCCTTGGACCCTGCACAGAAGAGCCAATGCCTGGAAAACCACATGTGCAAAATTCCAAAAGGATTAGCCTAGTTTTAGGGATGTGCTTGTTGACATGAGCACACACTCTCCTCTTCAGAACTACTTGTAGGAAGTAATAACAGTAGGAAGCGTTTACAGTTTGTATTTACAGATTATATCCCCAAAGGCCTTTTATTAGGATATATAAAAAGAGGAAGCATAGTTCTGCAAACCTAGACTTAAAGCCACGTGGTTATTCCCTTCATTTCCAATCCCTGGATCCGGGTTGTGGGGGCAATGGCTCTGTGCTGGCCACTTCCATACAGGGAACCTGAACTGGGAATGTTGAACTGGGAATTTGGAACAGGGAGCAATGGCTCCGTGCTGGCCACTTCCATACAGGGAACCTGAACTGGGAATGTTGAACTGGGAATTTGGAACAGGGAGCAATGGCTCCGTGCTGGCCACTTCCATACAGGGAACCTGAACTGGGATTGTTGAACCAGGAATTTGGAACAGGGAGCGGTGGCTCCATGCTGGCCACTGCCATACAGGGAATTTGAACTGGGAATTTGGAACGGGGAGCAATGGCTCGGTGCTGGCCACTTCCACAGAGGGAATTTGACCTGGGAACGTTGAACTGGGAGTTTGGAACAGGGAGCAATGGCTCCATCCTGGCCACTTCCGTACAGGGAATCTGAACTGGGAGCAATGGCTCTATGCTGGCCACTTCCACATAGGGAATTTGAACTGGGAATGTTGAACTGGGAATTTGGAGCAGGGAGCAATGGCTCTGTGCTGGCCACTTCCACCCAGGGAATTTGAGCTGGGAGGTTTGGGTTTTGCAAAGTGCTGGTTCTGGTGCACGAGTTTCGTGGTTGCTTCTCCTCCTTTTGGCCGCATTTCTCCATCTAGGAAATGGGAATGAGGACAGTCGTTGTGCTGTGTTTTTTGGCAGTCATGACAATGCAAGCCCAGGATATGTTCCCTTGTGCTCATGTTCAATTAAGTGTTTGGGGCCAGGCCAGGTTAGTGGTTGTCCAGAAGACCACAGGGATATGGAAGTGGGATTAATGACTCAGTAAATACTGACTTGGTGTTAAACCGAGGCCCTTCTCCTGCATTTATAGTCTTTTGCAAGCCCGTACATCACAGCTGGATTCAAATGGAATACACATACTTCCTACCTGCTCCCCTCCAACTTCCAGCCCAGTTCCACCATTTTCATAGGAGAATTGAGGCAAAATGTGTGGGATGAGGACAGGCACAGGGAGTGTCCTCGGAGTAAGGAGGCATTTGTGGTGACTGTCCATCAGCTCCTGCCCTTTCCCTGGTAGTGCAGAAGGAGTGGCACTGTTGCTGTAAGCTCCACTGCTTTTCCCTGCTTTTTGGACTTCCAGTTGCTGCAGTGACCTGCACCCCAGGAAAAAGGGGCAGTGGATTTTGAGAGTGCTTTATAACTCTCTTTTGGGGTATTTTAGTACTTTAGTTAAGCGCTGCCTGTTGACACTGAGCTACAGGAAGGACCAGACTTGAAGGCAACGCATCTCTGATAACATTCCTGAAGTCCAGGAAGACTGTATTTTGTTAATTTGGAGAGGATATTGTCTCTTGGAGCAGTAAGATCAGTGAATGAGAAATGAAGCAAGAAGAAATCAAGCTTGAGGGCTGTGTGACTCTGAGGTGTCCAGAAGTGTCCCCATAGGGGACATCAGCTCTTCGATGGAGAGATCCAGTGTAACACTTGCAGAAAATTTTAAAATCTCCTCCACTTGAAGCTTCTCCCTCCTCTGCTTCTGCTCCTGTTTCCAATTACAGAATTAATGTTTAATGTGGATGCAGATATAAGAAACTGCGTTTGATTTTTCTTACTGCTGACAAACTGGGCGGGATGGCTGCCTGCTTTCTAGCAGAAGCCACACTCTTTTCCTATATGTGAGCAATTAGGTGCATTGTTCCCTGATCACAAGCCTCTCTCACCATCTATAGCATGGCTGCAAGTTGATTACAGAGCCTGATGTGTTTAGATTTTGAGGGAGTTCCATCAGGAACACTTTGGTTGCTGTTTTTTGGAGGGGTTTGTTTATGTTCTGTCCAAATGATCCCATCTCATTTCATAAAATAAAGGAGGGTCGAGCTTTCCTAGCAGCGGTAGGTCAGCGAGGAGAAAAGGAGCTCCAGGAGCTGGCACGTTAATTCCTGCTGGCGCTCCGCACTCGGAACTGATTGGCAAGAGGGAGCTGCAGGGCATTGTGTGGTGTGGGAGAGCGGGGAACAGAAAACAAGGAGAGCCTTGAATGCTCCTGGCCATGAAGAATTGCAGGACTTTGTGCAAGGTGACAGCCGTCCGCACGTCATGGCCGCGTTCCAGTGCGGGACCTGCACTTGCACTTGGCCGCGGTTTCCCCCGGCTCCATTGGAATCGGTGGGATTTGGCTACTCCAGCCCAGTCAGGTCATCACCGCCCGCCTTCAAAACTTTGGCCTTCCACTGTGTCAGTTCACAGGGATCAGCCGTTGTTCCCACCCCCTGGAATGTTTCTTGTGGAATTTATCCCAAGCCAAACACTGCAAAAGTACACTGGTGCAGGGTTGCCTGCTTGGTTTCCTAATGCGTTTTTCAAGCGTACTCACAGCACTCCTGGTTTCACACATGGGGCTTTTAGGAATAATTTATAATGTACAGAGATGATTTCGAATTTTCCGAGGGCTTTCTGGTTGGTTTGGCCAAATAGATGCTTTTTTTCCTATTGTTCTGATTTGTTTTATGGAAGTGTTCAGGTATAAATGACATATTGTATTGTCCCATACACTTTGTGGGGTTTATATTTTTTTAAAAAGTAGTTTATGATGTATATCCCTGTCCTAATTTTATTCCTGATTCTTTGCCTAATCTGTCGTGAACAGAGCCAGTGCATTTCTGGAATAAGGGAATCAGTACCCTGGGCAATTTCCATGAGGAATCCCAGACAGCAGAATTTGAGTGCTTTCCAGCCAAGTCTCCTTGGCCCTTTGCCACTTGTGAGTGGCCCCATCTTAACCTCTTAAGTCGTCATATAAGTGTTTGAAAGCCATCAAATGGCTGATGAGTTAATCTCTAGGAAGTTGTCTGCCAACATCAAGGGTCCAGACTGGAGAAAGCCCAGAGAAAACCATTACAACAAGGTAAAACTGATGGCAAGTCCTTTTGCATGAACATGGCATGCAAATGGTGTGGACTGTGAAGGTGCCCTGGGTAGCTGGAAAATCAAATGTTCCAGTCTCAGGACAAAATTCAGGGAAAGGTCTGCATTCGCCTGTATCTTGAGATCAAAAGTGCAGAATTTGATGCCAGCCTCTGAATTATGAGGACATTCAGAGATGGACCTGGGGTTCCTCGCAGAAATTGTCCTGCTTGAGGAACTGGATCCAGCTTGGGGAATCACAGAATCATGGAATGGTTTGGCTTGGAAGGGACTTAAAGATCATTTAGTTCCAACCTCTCTGCCATGGGCAGGGACGCCTTCCCCTATCCCAGGTTGCTCCAAGCCCTGTCCAACCTGGCCTTGAACACTCCCAGGGATGAGGCAGCCACAGCTTCTCTGGGAAACTGTGCCCAGGTCTCACCACCCTCATAGGGAAGAATTCCTTCCCAGTATCCTATCTAAACCCACCCTCCATCAGTTTAAGGCCATTCCCCTTTGTCCTGTCATTCCACACCCTTGTCCAAAGCCCCTCTCCAGCTCTCTTGGAGCCCCTAGGTTCTCCCTGGACCCTTCCCTTCTCCAGGTTGAACGTTCCCAGCTCTCCCAGCCTGTCTCCAGAGCAGAGGTGTTCCAGCATGTGCTGGAAACCACACAAGAGCTTTGCCCAGCCCCGCTCGTGGGAGCCATCACGTTACAGCCAAAGCTCTCCTCAGAACTGCTGCACCTCTTAAAGCAGAAAGATGTCCAGGAGTGTGAACAGACTTTTCCCTGGATCTTGCTCAGACTGGAAACATTTTCAGTTGCTATTAAAAAGCATCAGATTACGGACAACAATTTCAAACTCTTTAGGCAAGCAGAATAATTTGAGTTTAAGGAACTGCTTAACTGGAACTCACCCAGTCGTGACTGCCTTTTAAGAGCGTTGGCAGCAAGTGCTTGTGAACAGGTTTCGTATTTAACTGAGGTAGAATAAACATGGCTTTATTTCCAGCTGCTGTTTCAAAGGCTATGGAAAGATCAGGAACAAATTGTTACCCAGCCGTGCCTTAATCGAGAATCAGGCCATTCCAGAGATGACTTCTGAGCTCCTCCTGCTCCTGAGGTCCTAAGCCACACTCAAATTCATAGTCCCTCCTTAACTCCACCTGGGCTTCGATCCTGTTCTTAAAATCTTAATTTAAAAAAACCTGCCCAAGTGGTTCATTCCTGCACAGTAATTATGTGCTGTTTCACATTGTTGTTTTGTGGGGAAAACACACTTTGGGAAAGCCAGGAAACAAAGGCGAATATCAAACAGAGGGTGTTTTGACATGGGTTAGTTTATTTCTATTGCATTTTTGCTTATCTTGCTAGTCATGATTAAAAGCAGCGTTGCCACTAATACAAAAATGCAGGAAAGTGAATGCCAGGCAGAAACTGCCCCATGGTTTATACCATTGTAACAGCTTTTGACTGAAAATTCCATTATTTGGGAGGCAGGAGAGCAAGACCCATAGTTTGGGATATAAATAATCAGCACAAGGCAGTTGTCTGTTACCAAAAAAAGGGATTTAAAAATTATTGTTAAAGATTAAGTCCTGTTCCTAATTATCACTGGGCAAAGCTGGACTGCAGATGTCCTTGTGCCTGATTTTCTCATCTGAGGAGCAAAGAGGATGCTTTTCCAACTCTACGGAGTTACTGGAAGCGGATCAGAGGGGAAATCCTGATGAGGGTGCTGCAAGATAGAATAGTTGTGGGGTACGTTTCTACTGTGCTTCCTGCTGCCTCAGAATCAGTGTTGGGAGGTGTGTCCTCATTCCCAGCCTTGCTCGTACCTATGGAGACCTGCCAGACTTCGAATCCTTACCTCATTAGAGCCTGATTCATCCCCATCTCCGACCCCAGGGAAAATCCCCAGTGGCATCACTGGGCTTTGGTGCGTGGCCAAAGTCTTGGTAAATTCCTTATTCCTCTCTGGTACGTAGAGGATGCTCCTCAGCTGTACCAAGGCAGGTGACAGCGTAAATCTTGTCCCACAGCAATCTTGGATGAGTCATTTTTCCAAAGGTAAATAAATCCTCCCTGTTTTCCTTGCACCACCTGGCAAACTGTGAACTGGAAAATTGAGAAAATGTTGTTGCCTTTTGCGAGCCAAAGCGTTCTGCAAACCTTTTATTTTTAATTCCTTGTTAGAAAACAGAACCAACTGAAAGTGGCTGGCAGAGAAAATGTGCCCCATTTCTTTCCCTCTGCCGGGCTCAGCAGTGGAGCTGCCAGTTTCTGTTTTCGCCTCTGTAGAATTATGTGCCTCTATTTGAAAGTTTTGACAAATCAGGCTGTTTTCATTCTCCCTCTGCCATAAATTCAATCCATATGTCTCTAAAACATCCTTTCATAGCTTTGGCATGGAAAAGGAAGTGGCTTGGGCTCTGTATAGTGTATTTAAAGCAAAGCTCTCCTCGTTTGCATGCATGGCTTCTGGTAGCTCTTAAAGCCTCAACTTCCTAATTATTCAGGTTAAGAGGGCACTGGCAGAGTGTTCTCCATTAACTAACAGTGATGTACAGTGAAGAAGCACAACAGGATAAATCATTCCCTTATTCTCATCATGTCCAGGAAGTTTTTGATGCAGCCCTTGGCTTTACCACCAAGCAGGATGCAAAGAGGATGTGAAAAGGGTAGGAGAGATCAATCCGGCATAAAATCTCAAAAGAAAACATCAAGACAAAGAAACAAAGGGTCTTGCACAATGAGCTGCAGGGTTTTGTTGGGCAACAATGCACAGCACCTCTGTGACAGGAGGTCACTGCCACAGGAGTAAAGGATCTCCACATCCCAGGCTGACCCGGGGTCGGGAGGTGAGGGTGGAAGGAAACGTGGGTTCGAGCTGAACTGTATTGCTGTGGATCAAAGTTAAAAATCAGAAATACAGGATATGCAGCAGGCTAAGAGCACAGGCAGTCGTGGCTGTTCTGAGTGGCCATTGTCTGGAATTGTGGAAAGTTTGGGCCAGGAGGTGCTGCTGGAATTGCGGGATGGATCTATAATTAAAAATGGGGCAGGAACACTGGCTGAGTGACTGCAGGTGGCTTTTTGGAGTCCACCTGCCCTGTGGGTGCAGTGGTACCAGATCTACCCCAGGGTGTCACTGGACAGGGCAGGTCACTGTCCCACCCCAGCCCCTGTCACATGCACCCTGCTCCCTGCCTCACACCCGCTCCAGAGGCCACATTCCCTCTTTTCTCTGTGCCACACGGAGCAATCGGTTGCTGTGCATCCACACTGCTGCGTGCAAGGAGAGGAGCTGTGTGTGGTAAAGCCGTGCAGTGTAATTGCCTGTCTAATCTCTCCATCACACACAGGGGTCATTTACAGAGATGCAAACACAGGCAACCTCAGAACTCCTGGGCGTCGCTTGGCGCATCCAGAGGTGTGTGCATGCAGAGACCACAGCCTGAGCACCTGAAACTGCCTGGCAGGTTCAAAGGGCTGGCACAGCCCGTGGTTTTGTTTGCAGGGTTGCAGGGATGGGGTGGACTCCAGGCTATATTCCACATCTCTCCAGATCAGGCCCTTCTATCTGGGCATCTGCATACAGCTGTTCAGCAGCGAGCCAGTTGTTGTATAAACACGAGCAGAGGCTTCACCACAGCTTTTCATGTAGTTTTATCTCGACTGCAATTTGTTTCCAGCTCCTAAACGCTGTAGGAACATCCAGCCTTACTCCCTGGAGCCTGTTTCAGCCATTCCAGCAGTGTTCACAGCGCCGTTTGATTCCCTTTGAACTGTTCCGAAATTCCCGGAGAAAGGCGCGAGTTCTGCATCCCTCCTGGAGGGATTTGCTTTTCCACACGTGTGGGCTGATTTGTAAGAGGTCTGCTGTGTGCTCTGCCCCAGGTGTGCTGTCCCTCCCTGCCTACTTCAGCCCCTACCACGACGGCTCGGTGTGCAGCGACGGACGGGCCGACGCCTACGCCCAGCTGGAACTCCGGACCCTGGAGCAGTCCCTGCTGGCCACGTGCGTCGGGAGCATCTCGGAACTGAGTAAGTTTGGGATATAATCAACCACAGGATTCTTCCAGCAGAGCAGGAGAGCCCATCCCTCCACTGCTGAGGGCAGCAGGAGTGCTGCCGCTGTTGGCAGCGTGAGCAGCGTTTAAGGTTGGGTGAGATTTAACTTTCTGGTGGTGCTGTTTATGGAAATCAGCTGGTCTCATTAGTCTGCTTTGTGTCTAATTCACCTGGAAAGGTCTAGGATGCGCCTTTTTTTGTTTTGTAGGGATGCTACTGCCAACTAAAGTTGGATGCTCTTTACAAGATGCCTCTGGAGGCTCTCCTGTGCATTTGTGGAGCACAGCAAACCTCCCTCAGATGGCAGAGAGGGTTCTCTTTGTTAGTGTTTCTGCAGTGGAAATGTCCAGGATATTCAAGGAAAAGCTTTTTGGTTACTTAAAAAGCAAAAAGCGGAGGAAAAAAAAAATCTAAGAGTACTCTGGTAACAAAAACTTGTTCAAACCGCCCCCCCCCCTCCTTTTTTTTTTTAAAAAGCTGACCAAATGAAATGTTCCATTCCTAGAGTACTCACAAAGCCCCTTTAAAGTAAACAAAAATGATTTGTGTTTTCCTGGTCTACTTTTTCCTTTGCACCGTTTCTGCTGGCATCACTTTCTCAGCCTGCACCATCTGAATGCTAATGAAGGCCAGGGCCAGTAAGGAGTTTGTGGGTTTTACCATTTATTTTGCAACCTGCCTTAATTTGAGGTTTTCAAATTCCTTTAACACACCTCTATTTATCCTGGAACACAAGAGAACATTTGTAGCGAGGGCCTGAGATTGAATACAGCTTCCTCTCTCCCTCTTCCCCCGTCCCTGCCTGGCCAGCTTGGTCAGTCCATCCAGTGAATGGGTCTCCTGATACAGTTGCCTGCTTTTTTTTAAGACGTTGCTGCCCGTTGCCAGAAGAATAGAGTGAGTGTGCAAAGGAGAAGGATCGTTATTCTGAGCTGAAAATTTGAATTCCAGATGCATTTCTGCTGTAAACCGTGCAGACTTCTGTGTTAGCACCAGCCAGCGCTGGAGGATCCGTGATGCTCTTGTAAAACGTGCGGATCCTGGAGCTACTGAAGTGGAAAGGCAGAGTTGTTAGAAGGATTTTTTTATTATTCTGAAGTGGGTCCTTAAAGCTGAATGTGCTGTACAACAAAGGAGTGGCACGGCTTTAGACTGCAAACTGAGATTTTTAATACCCTGTTGGTCTGAACCACTAAAAAATGTCATGTTTAGACATACAGTAGCTTTGTGGGGCTTTCTCCTGTGTAACAGTAGAACCCCAGGGGTTCTGGCTGGAAAATTCAGTGTTGCTTTTAGATATAAATGAACAAATAATAACTTCCCAAGAATTTCAGAGGGAGGTGTTGCTAAAAGATACGTGGCACTGCTAAGCTCAGGGCGCTTTCCCAGGAGCCAGCTTTGTGATGGGGCGACTATTTCGGTTCCATCCTTTCCCAGTATTGTAACTTTTGGACACAATAGAGCAATGTTTCCTGTGAGGGTTTGAGGGGAATGTAAAGCATAAAGCAGCAGAGATTCTCCCAAGGAAAAAACAGATCCTAGCTAAGTATAGTAATAATTCAGCTCACTGCTTGGTAGTCACACTACTCAGAGATGAAGCTTTTAAAGCTTTTTTGGAGTTTGTAATGCACCACAACACAAGGAGAGTAAACAGGGTTGTGCCTAAGGCAAGCTTATTGCAAAAAGACCAGCTTTGGGGTCCTTGCCCTGAGAACTTTTTAAAAATCTGTAGTCCTAACATTCTGAGTGCAACTGTGTAATCCAGGTCACCTCCTTCCAGGCCTTCTCAGGTCCACCCTGCTCTGACATAGAGGCAGCTTGGCTCGAGTTCAAAGACCAAGAGGACTGAGAAGCCCAGAGACCTCCTGGACTGAGCTTCTTACAGTGCTGAAGGACAAATTTCTGGCACAGCTTGAGACAGCCAGCATGATAAAGATTGGCTTTTTATTTAATAAGAGAGTCAGGTCTTGCCGTTCTGGAGAAACCTGCAGCTAGAGTGAGAATGGGAGCAGCAGACCCCTAAAAGAAGGGGTTTCTGCCTTGAATGTAATGTCCCTAATTTGTCTCAGGTTCCTGGGCAGCAGGGTAGAACAGCATGACCCAGTTGGAAGAAATGGGAGCAACGTCCTAACAAAAATAAGAGTGAAGTGTTGGTGCTACTGACTTTGCCCTGTGAAACTGTCGCTCCCAGGCTGGGCAGAGGACATTTTACAAAGACATCAGTAGTTTTTGCAGGCTGGCAAAAAAACTTGGTATTTGTGGGTGGAAAGAGGAGAAAACCAGCAGTAACCCAGCAAACTCACTGCAAAGAACGCGTGGTAACTGGGAAGTGTTTAATTTCACGTTTTCTAACTGGTAACTTGGTCTTTGAAAGCAAGTGCTGTGGAGTGGCAGCCTGAGGGACAGAACACCCTTCTGCCTTCGTGGAGGAGGTTCTGTGCACACAGCAAACATTCCTCTGGGCTGTGAGAGTTTTGACTTGTTCAAAAAGTGTGATTAAAAGCACTGTAAAGAGATGATTTTGTATTTTCTCTGTGTGTGTGTGTGCGCGTGCAGGTGATTTGGTCTCGCGAGCCATGCACCACATGCAGTGCCTGAACACCATCCGGCCCGGCATGAGCCCTGTCCGGCAGACCCGGCAGCAGCAGCCCATCTCCTGGTCCCCTGATGCCCTCCACACCCTCTACTACTTCCTACGCTGTCCCCAGATGGAATCCATGGAGAATCCCAACCTGGACCCTCCGAGGATGACGCTGAGCAATGAGCGGTAGGTCGGTGAGCTGGGAGCGGGGCCGGAGCAGGCTGAAAGGGCTCCTTTGGTTGGGTTTCCAGGGCAGTTTTGTGGGATGCTACCTATGAGGCATCAGTTATTCCTGCAGCCAGGCCAGATTAGGTTGTCAGCCCTGCCAAGTTTGTGAAGCCTTGGAATTGGAGCTGGAAAGTGAGCTGTTTTTTTCGTGCAATCTTTCCGAGCGAGGCATAAGGCTGCGTGCTGCCAACAGGGCTTGTCTGGAGACCTTGCCAAAAGTACATGTGGTTGCCTAAAGCAGGAAAGGCCTTCCCAAAGAAAATGTTACCTCCTGAACGGCGCCAGTTAACAATTGTCAGAGTTCTGGGGAAGAGCAACGCTGTTCGTTGTGGGGAGGGTTCAGGGGATTTATGGACTTCCTGCTTAAGGATTGCTTCAGGTGATGCTGTGTGTCTGGAGTAGGAGGAGATTTCTGTAGGAAGCCAGGAAGTAACCAGGGAAGGCAGTGGGTCTCCTGCCTTCTGCCAGCTTCGTAACCAACTCTCAAAGTAGGGCCATTATTACAGCGGTCAGAAATTTTCCAGTGGGATGTTTTTTCTCTTGGAAGCCTCCCTGGTTTCCTTCCTGCCCAGCTCCTTGGCAGGCTGCCTGACAGGCTGGTGGCACAGGAGAGCTGAGGAACCCTCAGAGCTGAGTTCCTGGACAGGTCAGGCAGCTGCTGCTCCCCAGTTGCCTTCTGCAGGGAGATCCAGGCCACTCCAGACTTGTTTCCCCACTTTCCAAGTGCACATCCAAGTTTCTGTTTATTTCAGAAATCTTAAATGGGAAGTTCTGGTTTCTGGTTATCCATTATTTATTTTAGCTTGCTTTTTGGATGTCTTTTTTGCCTGCTGGACATCAGGGTGAGGGAAGGCTCTATCCTGGCCTTTCCCAAAAGCAGCCCTTGGTTGGGGGGTTTCCCAGTGCATTGGTGTGTTGAGGCCATACTCACAAAACAAAAAAGCAAAGTGCTTGCTGGACAGGTGAGGGAAAGGAGAACATCTCTGCAGCTTTCTAAATAACATGGTTTCTTCTTCCCACCTTTGGCTTTACTGTACTCAGCCCCAGCTTCTGAAATCGGTATGAAATGGTAGTACAATAATAAAATAACAAAAATAATTAATTACAAAATTAAAAAAGGTTGTCTTTCTGTTTGATCTTCCCCTGAAATCTTTCCAAAAAGAGCAGAACTCTCCAAAGAGAGGGAACTGATGTACACATATGAAGAATCAAAAGGAGTTAACTTGAATAAAATAGGAATAGAAAGGACCATGGCTGCTGGTAGCTCAGTTATTTGGGCTCACTAACCTTAATCAAGGTTACCCCTACCCTAGCGCAAGGCTGTTTATTTTGCACACTGTGCAGAAAAAAGAGTTTTCCTGAGGCCAGGTTGTGTAAAGTCGTGCCACTGGTTCCCACAGTGGCACAGCTGAGGCTGCTGAACAGCTCATACCAGAAATGTAGATTAGGCTTTCTATTTTGTGTTCTTTTCAGTGCTCTCAGTGTAATGATGTTACTGCAGCTACGTGTTTTATACACTGGGGATAATAAATGAGTTAAATCAGGAGAGCAGTTATCTCTCCAATTGCTCCCAAACAATGCTCTTCACATGGTTCACCGGAGTTTTTTTGGAATGCAGGCTGCAGCTCTATTCTGTTTTGAAATCCGCACTAGATCCTACAACAGCTGGGGTAAGGGAAATTTCTGCCATTTTTTTCTGACCAGTACTTAGCTGTAAAGGAAATTAAAGAGGATATATTAAAATGGAGCAAAAACTGACATTAAGGAAAAAAAAAAAAGAAAAAAACAACGTGAGCACTTAAAGGACTGGCTTTGAAAAATTTATGGAAGCTGGAAATGAAATTAATACTGCCCATCCAGCCCTGCCTTTGGGTTGCTCCAGGATGTGTTTGTCTGTGCCTCACTGTCCCGAGCTCTGGGCACGTGTCTTGCAGGGGCAGTGGGATGAGTGCTGCTGGCAGCACTTGGCAGAGGAGGTGCTTTGCTCTCTCCTGGCTGAGGAGGAGAGGCAGCCGCGGCTGGTGCGAGACGCCGGACTCGTGGCGTGAGAGACGAGGGCACTGATTCACCTAATGTGACTTGGCAAGGCTGTGCAGCCCCGTTCTTTTATTCCTCCCTGAGCTGTGCTAAATCAGCTGCAAACTGGGCACTGCTCTTTTGTGTGTGTGTGTGTGTGTGTGTGCGTGCTCACTTTCTGGAATAGACGTGTTCCGTGCACTGCAGTCCCAGCTCGCTTTCTGCTGGGAAAATCCCGGTCACAGGCAAGGACAATAACGCTGACCTGTTCTGCCTTTGCTCGTGCCTCAGTCCCCACCCTCCTGCCTAAATCTGTAAATCTATTGATCTGAAATGGAGCAAAGAGAGGAGGGGGTGGCTGTTAGAGCTGCAGACTTGGAAAAATCTGATTTTTGGGAAGGTCCACGAGCCACACAGAGTCAGTGGAAGGAGCTGCAGTTGTTCATCCACAGGCCTGGCAATCTGCTGTTCGTTCTGGCTCCCCATGTGTCACACTGCGCTGCAGACTGCTGTGAAAACCATAGCACCGTGGGGTCTGGGAGGTCTTCCCTTCAGCATGAAGGCAAGCCTAGGATTCAGTTCTGGAGCCATGCCCTAATGGAGGCTGTCACGTGCCGTGAAGGGCTTTTAAAAGCCTGGCTGAGCTTCTGAGCTTACCCTGCAGCAAACTGCAGAAGGTATGAAAGCAGACAGGCACACTTGCAGGTTTGAGGCAGCCCGGTGAACAGAGCCAGTTTCAACCCACACGAGTGGGTTTTCATCCACGCTGAACACCTTGGCAAAAGACCTGAGGGGGAGGAAGCTGGAGAGTGCTGCAGCATGGAGTCATGCAGGATGGAGTCATCTCTAGAGCTCTCTGGAGTATGTGGATGGTGTGGGATATCCCATAGGCTGAAACTCTGCAGAGTTTGTGGCTTGGTGATGTTTGCTTCTGGCACCTTCAGGTGAAGGCGTTGAAGCAGGAGGAGGAGAAGAGGCAGAATTAGAAAGCACTCGGGTCTCTCAGGCAAAACATGCAGCATTTCCAAAGTGAATGCAGCTGCTCGCTGTGCAACCGAGCCATGGCCCACTTGGAACCCCAGAATGACCTTGTTTGCTGCACAGACAATAAACCATCTGCTGTTTGGGGTCGAACAGGACACCTGAGGAAGCGTTTTGCAAACACAGAGTGCCACTTGTGCAATATTTTGGTGAAGGAATTAGACCCTGAGGTGAGCACGAGCTCAGTGAGGATACACCTGAGTGCCCAGAGGCTCGGAGGTTTTCCGTGTCAGCAGAGCTCTGTCCGTGCTGCTGCAAAAAAGGGCTCTGCTGGGCAATAAGATACTTTTATTTTCTCTGAGATCCTAGTCCATGTTGGGGGTCAGATGATGTGTTTTTGGACCAGACACGTGGCACTCCTGCTTTCTTCACTCTGTTCCTGCTCTGGGATTTCTCCCGTTGCTTCCATCAGGCTGGCTGAGCTTGGGAGCACTCCTGCAGCGTGAGCTCATGTCCCAGAGCTGTTTGCTGGGGTTGTTTGGGATACTGTGACTTGAGAAGAGCCATTCAAAGGTGGAAACGAAGTTCCTTTCTCCTTTTTCACTTTTCCCCAAGTGGGATATAAAGCCTTTGTTTTATTTTTAGTGGTGTGTCAAGGCAGGAATGCTCTGGCAGTGATGCATATCTTGGGGAGTATTTGTCAGCTCCCACAGAGCCCAAATCGAGGTCAATATTTAGGCTCATTTTACTGCTGAATGGACTGCTCTGCCCTGGGTTAATTACTTGGCCAGGATAGTGGTCCAGCCTTTAAGCTGGGAATAGACACCACTGACTGCCCTCATCCTGTCTCCCTTTGGTTATCATGTGCCTTCAGCATTTATTGTTGGAAAGTCAGCGTGATCTAATACCTAAGAACAGGCAAAAAAGTTGGATCCTGCTTCCTTGTGCAGCTGTGGGTTTGGGTACGCTGGGCTTCCTCCCCTTCTAGCTGCCCTGTTAAAAAACCTCTAAATTTTTATCTGTTGTTGATCCTGTTGGTCTGTAGAACATTCTGGAGCTAATTCTAGGCTTGTCCATCAGGGCCTATGGTTCCAGCCATGTCAGGCCTTTCCAAGCTGTCCACGTTGCAGCAGTGCCAAGTTTTACATGTTGTCTGAGTTGGCTGGTGCATTATTTTATTCCAAACATCAGGGAGTATAAAACAATTTACATCAGCAGAAGCCCACAGCCTGTACCCGTCTTGAGCCTGTCAGTGAAAATCCAGCAAAACGCCGGGGAAATTCCAGAGCTGATGGAGGATTTGTCAGCTGCCAGCAGTGAAGTTTTGGGGCTTGCCAATTTAAAGGGAACTCGCAGCTCTTCAGCTGGAAAACTGCAAGAAGCCAACTACAGGGGCCACCTCGTAAGAAAGAGAGAAAGCTTCGTTCTGTTTGCCATGTGCAGGCTCCAGATTTGCTGCTTGTAAACAAACCTGGGCTCACTCAGTTTCTCCCTTGTCACAGAAAATCCTTCAGGAAGGCTGCTGCTCATCTTGCTTTCAGCTCCATGGCTGCTCTTACCTACCAGGCTCAAAAGCGACCTGAATTCATTTTCTGCTTCCAACAGGAGTCCTCCCATTCCATCTGTTACCCCTCATGATCCAGAGCCAAAGGATAAACATGCAAACCAGGTTTTTCAGGAGGGTCAGGCAGGAAAAAAGGACTCCTCTGTGCCACACTAGCTGGGCAGAAGAGGAAGGAGCTGAACTGCCCATTTGGGTTTTCCCTGTGGAGTATTCCCAGCAATGCCTGCTCTGAGAAGTTATTTATTGGGAAAGGGTGAAAAATGCATCTGATTCTGAAGGAAGATGTATCAGTGCTACAGAAGGAAAGATTGTAGCCTTTCCATGCTGTTTTTCAGCACCATTTGCTCAAATGCTCTCTTCTGCCAACATCTGAGCTATTGATTTAAATCATCAGTGGCTGCAACACTTTGTAATTTTTGTCCTGTGTGTAATCTAAGCTTAACTTTGTCTGGAACAGAAAGCAGAGTTGGGTCGAAGTTAATTCTTCCTGATACAGTGTCAAAATCCTGCCCAAGCGGGATTGATTGGTGGATTGATTGATTGATTTGCAGTGGTCAGTGCATAAAGAGCCCCTGTGCCATGGCTGTTTCTGAATCCCCAGGGACCATCCAGTGGTCTCCTCATCGTATGTCCTAAATTTCATGTTTTGAAGAAGCATGGCTTTGATCTTACTTTGTTCCTTTTTACTTGGTGATTTCTAGGTGCATCATTAGAAATAATTAGAGCCTCCAGCTCCTTCCCTCATGGTTCACTGGGTTCTTCCCCTGTGTTCAGAAAATGCCTGGCACAACTAAATTCTGGAATTGCTTGAGACAGGAGTGCTTTGGTCACATGGATCACATTTATGGAAAGATACCAGTTCAGAATAAAGAGAATATTAACAGCCCAGTTACTAATGGGAATTGTCTCCAAAAAGTCCTGCTTGGCATAGCATGGGCATCCAACTGGCAGGAAAGGAAGGAAAATCAGGAATAACCTGCAGATCCTGCTGCTGAGACCTGTGTTTGCTTGAGCTGCATCCTCAATATCCCTGAGAGAAATCCCTACTTTCAGAGCTGGTTGAGGCTTTTCAGGACAAATCTCTTCTCCAGATGGATCTTTCCAGACTCTCACTGATCTGTCATGAGGCTTTTTTCCCCTCTGTTCCTTTTAACTGCAGGTTTATGGAATTTTATTAAGTGCAATAGCTACATCATTGCCTGTCTTTTAGATTTATCTGTGGCCTAGTCTTTCCTAATTCCAATTTAATGTATTTATGTCTGAATTCTTTTATTTTACAGCCATACCCTATTGTTTCCATGCAGTATCAGGAGCAGAACTTGATACACTTAGTTCCTTTGAAAAGGTCTGCAATAAAACAAGTTCTGGGGTCTCTTGTCCGAGAGGTCTGAGTATCTTTCCATCCTGTCTGCAGCTGCCTCGCCACGCAAAAATAGGTATACAGGAGTAATAAAAGTAGACCCTGATCCAGTCATTTGCCTTGAGAGAGCAAAATGCTGTGATCATGCAGAATTTAACAGCACTTAAATCCACTCAGAGTATCCCTGAAGTCAACAGAAAGATGTGTCCACATATTCCGGCCCCATCCCCATGCCACAGCCCATCGATTTTATTTTTTCCCCCAGAGCTGTTTGGAAAGGAATATAGTGATTAAATAGGGGGAAAGAGAAGGAAGCCTTACATTGAACTGTGCCATTAGGGCATTGCTTGTGCAGACAGGGCCCATAAAAACGTGCCCCCCTTTTAAAAGGGAAAAAAAAGCTATTTGCTATCCATGAAAGCTTAGTCTGGTGGATTTATTGGGAGAATAAAAAGGTTATAAACAGGTAAGATCAACTTCCTTGACCAACACAGGGGGAGAGGCTGTTGCCCTGCATTTTTCTGACTTTCACCAGTTAATGTCAGCCTTAATTGTGATTTTGAGGTGTTCATTCACAAGGAGAGGGCATGAACAGCTCTATTTCAGAGGCCAGTAAGCTGCAACCCACATGTACCTATTGAGTGAAATTAACTGTTCAGTGGCAGTGCTGCTCCTGGCCTTAGGCTGGATCATTTGTTTGCTGAACCCACACTAAATAGTTGCAATATATGGAATATATTCCACAATCTTGAGATCTGAGAACATCTAAAAAGAGGAGCCACTAGCTTTAGCACATTTATGATGAGCAGCTTTCACCTTCCTGCTATTTATGGGACATCTCAGCACATATTCAGCAGTAACTTCTAGATCAAAACAACAAAAAAATGACATTTTGACAGAGTCAGAGCCCATGGAAGTGGCACTCCAGCATAGGTGCTCCTGGTATTTTAAGCAGAAGGCTGAAGAGAGAGCCAGGATGAAGTGTTCATGGAATATTAAGGGGAAGGGAATTAGAACAAGTCTGGCTAAAGGCAGTAGGTGACAAACACCCATTACGCTTCCATTCCTGGAATACTCCTGCCTGTGCCTGGCATCACCTCTTGAGGTATTTTTACGTCTCATCACTGTTTTTTTGATTGTTCATTTCTTTCTAGCTCAAAGACTGCAGAACTACAGTGCGAGCGATGACCTTGGCAGTGGTGAAGGGAATTAATTGCAAACCCTGAGGATCAAATCCATCCAAGTGTAACTGCTGAAGCTGGCAGTGCTCTCCACTCTCAATTAGATACTTTCCCCCTTCTCTTTTATGTTGTTTGTATAAACAAACACTGCTCAATTTTACTTTTTTTTCCCCAACTCTACATATCTCACACCTGGGGCAGACCAGCCTTTCTTCCACGTTGCTGGCTGTTAGCAATTTGTAGTGTTATTGTAGTGCTTCCAGAGGAGCCCCCCCTGCATCTTCTGATCTTTCTGGTTTGGGGCAGGGGTGTGGTACAAACACAGATTATATAAATTCTCTGCAAAATTGTGAGGAGGAGAAGAATCTCAGTGCGTATGAAATGGAGCAGCACAGAGCAGACTACTAGCAAGGAGACAGGGGGAATATTACAGGTGCAAAAGAGCAAAAAAATTTGATGATAAAAGCTGTGTGTGAAGCTGTGGGGCAAAAAGTCAGGGTTTTGGGCTGTCTTGAGACCTTGCTGCTGGATTTTTCATGGTTTGAGATGTCTCAGATGTCACTGGTACAGGTGGGACAGGACACCTGAAAAACCACCCATTTCGTGTGCTCAGCTGACCCTGGTTTTGAGCAGGGGGTTTGGAATGAATGATCTCCAAAATTGCCTTCCAACTCCACCTGTGCTGTGCTTCTGTGGTTCTGATTTCAGTATTTGCCCTCAGAGTTGCTTAACATCTCTCCACCTGGTGATTTCCCACTTGACAGAAATCAATACCTTGTTCCCTGGAACTGGTTCTTCAGCAGGCAGTGGTTGGTCCTCACCACCTCCCTGGAGAAGTGTGAGGTGTCTGACTGTCTTTGTCCTGTCAGTTACAAAACATTTGTTTGAAAAACACCATTTTCTGCTCTTACAGTGATTTTTACCCCGGTGCTGGGTGGGAATCCCCAGAAAGGCCATCACTGACCAAAACCACTGCTGGTCCCTGTTTGTAAAAGAGTTTGAAAAGTGGAGAGGTGCTCTCTGGCTGTCTCGTTCAGCAGTGAAGAGCCAACAGGCACTGTGTGTGTGTGTTTGTGTGTGCTACCACCCTGCAATTACAGCTCCAGTAATTACTGTAACTGCTGCAGAGATGCCCACGTTGAGTTCTTGGCTTCTGCTCTTGAGTTTTTCCATCTGCTCAGATAAAAAAGAAAGTGCAAGGAGGTGGGAGCCTGGCAACTTGGCTGCCTGGAGTCTCTGGGCTGGTGCAGCCAGGAATCTCCAGTGCCTGTGGGCAGCCTGGGCCGTGAGTTGTTTGTTGTTTGCTCTTCACGATGAGCAGCAAACCAGCATTAAAATGGAAAGGCAAATAATCCAGGGAGGCCTAAACCAAAGCTGTTAAAGCGTTATAGAAGCACAGGAATGAGTAAGGCAAAGTCCTCTGGCTTCTTTTTCTACCTTTTTCCACCTTTTAGACAGTGCCTATGGGAATAGCAGAGGACTGACTGAGAGTCTGCATCTCTGTGCTTGACTCTTGCAGGTTTGCTGTCTTTCCTGTCTCTGTCTTTCCTAGACACAGATCCTTAAGGACAGGCTCCTGATACCAGCAGAGTGCTCTTGTGACTGATACAACGAAAAATCAGTAATTCTGGGGATGAAAAGTTCTGGGCACCGTGCAAAGAACAGTGATGGTAACAAGCCAACGAGTTTCTCCTTTGTCAGTAATTGCTGTTTCCAATTGAAGTTAATATTGTTTCCTATTGGACTAAATTGCAGCCCTTCCCTTGCAGAACTTGCCTGTTTCCTGAGGAAGGAGTGAGCCAGTGCTTTAACAAAGGCCACACTAAATAAATACAATGCTGAGCCTTTGCTGTGCAGCAGCCAGGGCTCGCAGGTTGTTGAGGGTTTTGCTGTTATTGTTCCTGACATCTTTGTAACACATTGCTGAGAGCAAAGCTGCACTGTAGAGTAAATAATTCTGGGTATAATTTATGATAATGGCAACAATCATTCTCTCTCTCTGACCTCGTGAAGATTAGACCTAAGCTTTCCCTGGGGTAATCCTAGGTTGGTGTGTCTCTGCTTGGTTTCCTTTTTCGAGGCAGTTTGCACTTCCCTGTCCCATCCCTGTGCTGCCCTGACCTCGTGGTCACTTACAGAGCTCAACTGCACCATTTTAATCACACGGTTTTTACAGCAGCTGCTGAACTGTGAGTTTTAAAAAGCACCTCTGCTCTGCAAGACAAATCCTATTCAAATGAGCTGCGTGTCTGAGCTGATTCAGCCCTGGTTTTAGATTCTTCTGGGGCTGAAGCACCTGGTGTTGGTCCCATGGGTGCTGGTCTAACGTGTTTGCTGAGAGAGGAGGGACCAGGCTGTGCTTTGCTGGTGATGCTGCTGGAAGGGGCACTTCAGCCTGGAATCGAACGAGTTCCACTGGAGAGTTTGTACCTGCAGGTCTCTTCTGGGAAAGATTGGAAAGTCTGTCATAATGGCTAGAGAGTAGAAGGGGGATGCAGAAGCTGGAGGGTTTTATTCCAAGGCTTGCTGGAAAACTCTCTGCTGCTGGAAGGAATTTGGTTAAGGATTCTTGACCCCTTTGGCTTCGTTCAGAAATGGAAAAGATCCTTCCAGAGAAACAGGGGGCTCTTGTGAGACAGGTGCTGCAGGACTGGGGACCTTTTCAGTGGGAAAGGATGAGTTGTCTGGGATGCAGTTCCAGAAGGTGGTCTAAGAGGAATAGTTGAGAGGAATGGGAACATGTTAGCATGAAATTATAGCAGGGCTAATACAACCTGCTCAGAACTTAGCTGCTTGTAATTACCCTGCTCCCAGCAGCCAGACTGAGTGATTAAGAGTTCCCTCTGTCAGCTCTGCACTGTGCCAGGTAGCCAGTGCTCAGTTCCCTGTTGGGGCTGCCAAAATTCTTGAGGAAGGATCTCTCTGAAGAGTTGGTGCAGTGGAACATCACAGAAACATATGTGCCTTAAGTGACTTTCCATCTGGGCATCCCATTTTTCCTTGTACAAGAAGTTACAATAGTGTAATTAACACACTTTGGGGCCACTTTTGTTCTGCTGAACTGTCTGTGCTGAGACACTCAAGATACCTAAGGACAAGTGGCCAAACTGGCTTAATCTGAGAGCACAGTTTTCCCCAGTGTAGTGGGAAAGTTTTGGCTCTGTACATCTTCACTCACAGTCAGGGCTCAGAGGTACCTGCTGCAAAGAAAATATCGTGAAAACCAGTTTATTTCTCAAAAAATGTTTCTTCAGGATTTTTTTGAGGTAGAAACCATGGGAAGAAAGGTGTGTCCTATGTCTCTCATACATTTTATTGATGACTTTTTTTGGTGTTTGGAATGCAGAGCACTGGGTGCTGGGAGAACAGTTTATTTGAGCAACAGGTACTGAAGTGTCGAGCAGGTGAAGATTTTAGAACACTGATATTTTCCTCAAAAACCTGAAAAAGAATAATTGTGCAATGTGAATTGAGTGCAATGGTGTTAGAATAGATTCGTGTTTAGCTTTGTCATTTTTATCTTACCAATCATTGATACTCCTGGGCTTTTAGATCTGCTTTTTTGGCGGCAGCAAATATCATTACAATTTGGCATTAGAAGCAAAAATCAGTGTTTTTTCATGCTGGTCATTATCTGGGTAGGCAGCTGGAGCTTGAGATTCCTCCGTGTTCCTGTAGGAACCGCAGTGCTGCACCCTCAGCCATGGTCAGCACGAACCAGGTTGGGCCTGTTGCAAGAACAGGTTTTATCTGAGCATAAGAAATCTTCGTTCTCTTATCCCTATTAGAATGTTTATCTCATCTGTTAATATGAGACTATCAGAGTGTGGCTTTTTAGGGAGAGAGAGATGGGGTAACAGATAACTTGATGCGGAGACTTGAGTGACAATTGGGTTTTTTCATCTACCTGTGCTGCAGGTGTCGGGGTGTAAACAAACATTGCTGCTCTCTTACTCAGTCATTTGCCATCTGGGCATAAAATCTGCAACTCTGTAGTTCACAGTCCATGAGAGATAGATAGAAAGCTTTGCTAATTTGACAAGCTGCTTTGTAGGAGGGTATTGGTTATGCCTCTGGCCTCCTGTTGGTGCTGGTATTTGGCCACAGCGTCCTGAGGGTGCCAGGGTAAGAGCTTTTTTCCATGTGTCCTGTCAGCATTGCTCTTGGTTAGGCCACACTGTGACCTGCTGAAAGATCTCCTGCATCCATACATCGAGGTATTTTAATTGCTCTCATTTGAAATTCAGTAGAAGTTCCTACCCTGTAGCAGGCAAAGCAAGAGGCTGCTCAGCAGCACTGCTGGCACTGAAAGCAGACTTAATAGCTGGAATTTGTGGCATCTGCTGAGAAGCTCCAAGTGTTGAAATGTAGTGCATGCGTGCTCTAAATTTAGGGTATTTGAAAACTGGAGGAATTTGAGCTTGGCCAATTAAATCCACCTACCAGGATCCCAGAGTTAAGCTGTTGTGTCTGCCATTCCCAGTGCTGTTTAGGTTCAGTGGTGCCCATTGATAGGACCATAAAAATCCCAGGGATAGAACCATAGAAGGAGTTTGAAATTGGGAGGTTTCGCAGTCCTAAACACAAAATGGAAGGATGAGATGATTTCTAGTCTGGCATAGAAGGACTTCATTGTAACCATTGTTTTCTTTGAATTCAGGACACTTTTGCTTGCATTTCTCGTATCTGTACCCTTATGTGGCACTGTTTATTCAGTTTTCTAAGGCAAAATGCAAACATGGAACTCCTCCTGCTTTCCAATAAAAAGCAGAAACAAATTCATTCACCACTGGAACTTCCTCTTCATTCTGCACAGCAGCTCTTCGGTGTTTTAAGACAAGAACTGAGGAGCAGAGCAGAAGCTCCTTGAAGATTTAGGAGAAATGTGTTCATTGAGCAGTTTGCCATTAGGACAGAGCGATGTCCTCCTGCAAAATAATAATTTAAAGAAACTTTAAAATGCCACACTGATGTCTATTTGATCCAGCAGTGATGTTACTCCTCCTTCTGAACTTTGATTAATGGCAGATTTTGTGTCTTACCTGGCACTGTTAGAGAGAAGAGTGCTGTCCATTCATTCATAAATGCTACACCCTGTGGGCTTTGAATGCCCTTTATTTAAGCAAATGGACTCTTAAATGACATTATTGGGTGGAGTGGGTACCTGATTTTAGAGCACACATTGCATTATTGTGCCTAAGAGAGCTCCAAACCCGAATGCGTTGGTGTGTTCTTAGTGCCTTCATGCTAAATTAATTCCTGGAACATCTCAGATTCCAGGAATGTGAAAAGCCAAAAGATTCCTTGGGTTTTCATGAAGAAAGCACTGACATCAGCAGCGGGGTGACTGACAGACACAGGGCATCCCTGCTCACAGGAGTGTGACATCAGTCAAGTCACAAGAAAAACAGGAGTTTCATCAACTTTTCCTTAGTCCTGAAAGAATCATCTTAGCATCATCTTTCTAACCTTGAAATGTTTTGCCTCTAGATACCAGTATTCTGTGTTTTAAAATGTCTTATTTGAAACACTAATTAGGTTTTGGCTTGTGCTGGGATGTAAATGGGAAACGTTTCCCTGTTTATTGTGAAAACCCCTTTGCCTCGGTAAGAATTGTCTTTGTTTAACTGAACAAACTTTTCCAGCTATAATTAATCGAACAGCTCTCAGTATTCCAGAAAAAGATTTCTCTTCCTGGCTCTTTGCTCACACAGCTTTTAGCTCGGGAGCTCCGGGCAGTTTTCATGAGCGTGGCAACGCTCCCTGTCAGGATTTTACAACTGGGCCCTGAGAACGAGTTCAGCGATTGAATCTGGCAGATTGGTTTTGGCTCCAGAGCCAGCATATGCTTTTAACATGTGCACGTTGGCAAATCACACTGAAGTCATAGCTCAAAGGGCTGCTATCTCAATCCTGCTCCTGCTGTAGGGAATTATGTGTAATGGGCAAAAAAAAAATTGGGGAAGCAGGAGTCTCGGCCCCGGGTAGCGAAGAACCACGCTGACCCCTGGTAAATCTGCTTGCAGGTAGCATGGGATTTTGTTTGTTTTGTTTTAATTTTGTTAGTTTGCCAGTGTAGCTGCTGGAATGCACCGTAGGAGTTACCTCTTGGTTTTTCTGCCCACAGGATCAAGGCTGGTCCAAGAATAGCAGACACCCCACTCTGGCTCTGTGCCCGTGTCTATCTCTGACTATCACCTAACGTGCTGTTACAGGCTCATTCCTTTCATGCATGTAAATTGTGCTCATGTCCTGCTCCAAAAAGTGCCAGTGTTTTCCTTTGCTGCTGGAATTGTCGGGCATGGCAAGGTTTTCTGGGTCAGTCTCCTCAGGGTGGCTCCTGGGTACCAGGACTCCACATGACTGCTTGGATCTTGTCTGGAAAGTGTTCTGTGCTTGCAAACCAGGGCAGTCACCTTTTTTTAAGAGCTGGGAAAGGCTTGGATCTGCTGTTGATGGCCTGGCCAGAGCCACTGTTGGAATCATGGAATCAGGATAATGGAATGGTTTGGGTTAGAAGGGGCCTTAAAGATGATCTCGTTCCGTGACACTGCCATGGGCAGGGACACCTCCCACTCTCCCAGGCTGCTCCAAGTCCTGTCCAACCTGGTCTTGGGGCACTTCCAGGGATCCAGGGGCAGCCACAGCTTCTCTGGGAATCTGTTCCAAGAATGCCTCACTACCCCCACAGGGAAGAATTCCTTCCCAATATTCCATCTAACGCTGCCCTCTGTCAGTGTGAAGCCATTCCCCCTTGCTCTGTCGCTCCAGGCCCTTGTCCCCAGTCCCTCTCCAGCTCTCCTGCAGCCCCTTTAGGCCCTGCAAGGGGCTCTAAGGTCTCCGTGGATCCTTCTCTTCTCCAGGCTGAGCAATCCCAGCTCTCCCAGCCTGGCTCCAGAGCCGAGGTGTTCCAGACCTCGGAGCATCTCCATGGCCTCCCCTGGATTCGCTCCATATTAACTGAGGTCAGGAGTGCAATTAGGTCCAGACTCATGGAAGAATAGTTCATCTCCCAAGTTGTTTGTGGTAGTTTTCACCTTACAGAGAGTTTTAGGTCACTGAGGAGTTGGGAGCAGCAGCAGGAGCAGTGTTTCCTCCGTGTCCATCAGGGACCCAACAGCTCTGTGTGGGGCTGGGGGGACAGATGGAAATCAGTCACATCCTTGATCCCATAACTGTGACCATACTGTCACAGATAAACTATCATGTATATTTATCTGCCTCTTGTCAACAACTGTATACACTTTAAAGTTGGTTTTCATTATTTTCTGCCTTTCTAGAAACCTTCCTCCTGCCCCAGCTTTGCAGATGTTACAAATATGTGTTTCTAATGAGACACATGGCACATTCCAGAGCAGCACCAGTGCTTGTTTCCAGCCTGAAAATGGAACCTTTTTCCTGTTGGTAAAGTAAAGTTTGTAAAATGTGATTACAATAAATAAACCATAGGCTTAAGAGCTCTTTTTAAGTTTCATAGTGAGTTCCCAATGATTACTTCATGTTATTTTTTTTTGTGAGCTCCAATTTAGTTTTTCCTGTGCTTTGGAGTAACATGAAGTAAAACCTGTCTGATGCTGCACCTTATTTTTAAGCGTGGTTTGCAAAGGATGGAAAAGGGTGTTATTTCTGTCTGTGGTAAGAAGGATCAGAGCTGCCAGTTCTAGATTTAAATTACTCTTGTACCATTTTATATTCTCTAAGCAGAGGAAACTCTGAAGGCAGATTCGGTGGAGGAAGGATCCCAATAAATATAATATTATCCAGATGGCTTTCATTCCATTAGTGTCTGACTGCAGGATAACTCTTTAAACTCAGGGCATAGCCAAGCCAAGGCCTTAGTAACTTGATAACGATCCACTAAAATTCGAGAACTCTTATCTGCTGAGATGTGAGCCAGTCATTGTTTTAAGGGAATGCAGAAGAGCACTTTTTGGGGTCAGTTGGATGTGATTAAATTTCTTCTTCCTTTTCTGTGAGGATCTGGACTGTCTGTCTTGAAAGATGTTGCACATGTTGAGATGATCCTTGAATGGGGCCCAGCGTGGTAGTTCCTATTTTTTCCTGCTGTAAATGTGGGAAGATCTTGAAATTCTGTAAAATACTTTTGAATCTGTGAGGAATAGCTCCTGTCTGAAGCTGGTTGTATTTTGGAGCAAAAATTTTGTGTTTCCTCTAAATCAGCATCTTTGTTTTTATTTTATTCACGTATAATTATGTACTCTGAGATATTTTTCTCCCTGCTGCTTGAAGAGGGGTTTTAGTGTTTGAGAATCCAAATTGTAAATATGCCACTGTTTTCCACATCAGCATGGCACGGTTTGAGTTTTGGATACTCTGTCTTGCCTCAGAGTCTTTTCCCTTCTCCAAGTAATGAGACTTCACTCCGATTCCTTTTCGACTCTGTTGCCATCCTTGGGATTTTTCCATCTCAGTGACTTTGAGCCATAGGGTTTGGTTCCAGCAATAAATTCGAACATCAGCTCACTGCACTGAAAACCTGTCCTCTTTATTTTTTAGTCCCTTACAAAACCTCACACTGATCTTTAAAGATTTGGGATTCTTCTCTGTGGGAGCCTCTTTATAATTCCTGCAAGTCAAACATGGGGGGTTACCGTGGGCTGCCCCACTCTGACCATAAATATTGTGATATTTCCACGTGTTTTAGTTCAGTCAGACCACTTAAAAGGCCTGGGGACGGCCAGGATGGCAGACTCTGCCTGTGTGACTCAGGCTGCCAGGAGGGAGGTGAATTTTGCCAGTCCCACCTGCTTCCATGAGGACAGGATTTTCTTTCTTGCTTTAGAAGAAGGAGAGCCATGTTTAGAAGAACAAGGTTTTTCTTTCTTGCTGTTGCTGTCACTGTTGGCTCCCTCTTTGTTTTGCTGTAGCAGAACAGAAGGCAATGAAAAACAGCAGAGAAGAGGTGGGTCAGCAGGGAAAACGTTTTGTTCCTCCTTTTCCCTTTTTCCCTCCAGGTTGGAAGGGGCTCTGAGCAACCTGGGCTAGTGGAAGGTGTCCCTGCCCATGGCAGGGGGGGTTGGAACAAGATGGGCTTTTTCCACCCCAAACCCTTGTAGGACTCTGTGATTTTCCAGCAGTCTTCTCACTGGATGCTCCTGGGGAGACAGGCAGAGGGAGGAATGGGATAGAATGGCTGGTTTTTGTGGGAAACCCCAGTGCCTTCCCCTGAGTTAGCAGGTGCTCCATGCAGAGGAAGGATGACGTGATTTTCTAACTCTTCTGGAGTGCTCTCCTTTTTGCATAGAGTTAACTTCCCTCTGCCAAAAATATCCTGATCCCAGTGCTCTTAGAAATCCTCAGAAGAGCCCACTGGGGGGAATGATTTCTTTGTGATGGGTATCCCTGAAAGTCTGTGATCCCACAGCTTCTCCTGGAGATGCTGCACATGCATTCCACACGCCAGTCATGCCCAAAGCTGTTCTAATGAAAGTACCTTTTCCAGGAAAGAGTTATCCTAAAACTTGCTGTAAATTCTGCTTGGCCTCCTTGGATATGTCTAAATAAAGCAACATGGTTTAGCTCAAAGGAGGGGGGGAAGCCCGTGATAAAGTCTGTTCTTTCTCAGAGCACTCTCACCCAGCTCCAGTGTGATCCCCTCGGGAATGGAGTGGCTGTCAAATTCCAGATGGAGAGAATTTTGGGGAACTTATGGATGGAATACTGACAGCACGTGACAGTATCAGACACCAGAGTGACTCTTCACAAGGCGTACAGAAGAGGAGCAGTTCCCGTTTTGCTTCCCAGTCCTGTGTACATTCCCAGTTTAAGTGTGGCATCACTCCAAGACAACTTCATGGCAAAAAACTGGGCAAAGCCATGGTGGCATTGCTCTTCTGAGAAAACTGAGGGTCTGTGTCCCCAGCGAGCTGCTGCTGGAATATGACAGCTTCCCAAGGCTGGATCACTTCATGTGTGGAATTTAATGAGCTGCCAAACATTTCTAAATGTCAGGAAGACCAGAGGAAAGCGGCAGCGTGCAGAACATGGCACAGGCAGGAGCGCGGAGACAGAAATTAATTCTTTAGCTCGCAGCGTCTCCCAGTTAATTTTCCATGAAGGTTTCTCCCCTTCCCCTCCTGCAGTGTTTCTCAGACTGTGAAATGATCAGTGATTCCTTGGAGGCAGATGGATGCCCAGGTTAAGGGCCACAGGGATGAGAACGGCGTTTTATTTTCTAGGAAATGAATAATTTCATTTATTTTCTTAGCGCAGCGTGACCCAGTGTTGGTGTTTCAGTTGAACTGCACCTCTTCTTTCTGCTTCAGTCCTGGGATAATGCTGCTTATCTGGTGTGGTGTCAGTGAGCAAAGGAAGATAAAGCTGTTCCCAGAGCGTGGCCAGGTTGGGAGAAAGGAAATCGTTGGATAAAAGCAGGGGGGGAAGAGTAAAAAGCCCATCCTCAAGCTAGAAATTTTGCAGAGAAACAAAGTTGTTTCAGCAGAATAGTAGTTGAAGCCATTACAGTGACCCTTGATAGAATAATGAATAATTTATCCAATTTGCTAGTGGTGGGGTTTGGAAAATCAGGACAGCAGGATGAGAACAGCTTTCCTGACACTGTTGTTTGCATTCCAAAGACTGCTCCCCTTTGGACACAGGGGAACCAGTCTGAGCTGTCACTTTTAAAGCCTTTGGAAAAACCTGCTGAGATTAAAAAAAGAAACAGAAGGGGGAAAAAGGAAAAAAAAAAAAAAAAAATCTTTCTCCTTGCCATTCCTCCCAAAGCAAGTTTTCCACATCCAAGGTCTGCTTGTGTGGAAGCCGTTTATAACCCTGGCACATGTGGATATTTTTGCAGAGTGGAAATCCCTTCAGGATAGGTGTTATTTCTGGTGCAGACTCCGTGGCATTTGCTGCTGGCTGACCACAGGCTCTGGCTGCCCAGGGCCTTGAGTCACTCACCAGGGTTTGATCAGGGACATGGTTCCCTGCCCAGCAGTGTTCCCACCATGGCAGTGTCAGGGAAGCTGGGATGTGGCCTAAATCTTTATTTACCACAAAAGGTGGCAGATGGAATCGCTTGTAAGATGAGCTTTTCCAGTGCTCCTGAGCATTCCCAATCTAAATTTAATTTAGTTCTGTTTTTAATTTTGGTGCTTTTAGCCTCCTTGGCCTACCTCTGTGCCCTCACCACCACTGTGGAGCTTTGAATCCCATGCTAGAAGCTCTGCAGGGTACATAGGAAGAATAAATAATTAATTTTGGCTTCTCTCTTAAGTACCTGCATTTAAAAAGCGTGAATTACTCTTTTCCAGGCCGGATAAGAGTTGAAATTCTCTGGAGCAGAGAATTTGCTGAAAGGCATCTCCCAAATGCCTGTTGACAATTCCTGCTCTTCCCTTAGGGGGAAGTCAATCAGCTCTGAATTGGCTGAGCTGGAATGATTCATCCCATCCCTTTCAGAAAGTCTTTGGAAGGATGAGCTGCTGGGTGGTTTTCAAAGTGGTGATTGTAGCAACCCTGAGATTCTGATTCTGTAACATAAAAGTAAACTGATAACGGGACAAAGTCAATGTCCTGTTAAAAACACCCTTGCCCTGGCAGTCCGGGATGGATCGGGTGCTTAAAACACCTCTGGTTTTGTAGATGCTGCTTCACAACTCAGAAGAAAAGGAGAAGAGGGGGAAATAGTGGGTGTGTTTGTAGAGTGATAATGGCAGCGTTTGGGGGTGCAGCTGGGAAAATGGGAGCAGCACATGTTTTTACAGAGTGCAGTTATTCCAGCCTGAAGGGTGTTCAGGGTCGTGACAAAGGGAGTTCTGCTTGCAAATCCCAGTCTGGATAAATGGTTTCTAACGGGGTTGGCGAGGCTCACTCTTCCTGCCCTCGCACGTGTGCACACAGGCACAGCTTTGAAAACACCTTTCATGGCTCAGCTGCTTTCATTAATGCCCAAATCAGTCCATATTCCCTCATATGTATCTCTTTCTCTCTGAACTTTGTAAAGGAATTGATCCTTTCTCCCCTCAGTTGCTTTCTTTTGAATGATTAAACGGAAAAGGCTTTTTTTATTTTTCCACAGCGCTAATGAAGTCATTACTGGGAATGGGAGAGGTGTTTTCATTACAGCTGGCACTTCCAAGCCTTCCACTGGGGTGGCAGGTATCCTCGGGGAAAAATCAAGCAAAATAGATCAGTCTGGTTGTATATTGAGAGGGTGGATGAGACATGTTGTGTGTGAGAGTATTACGATACCTGTACATTAATGTGTAATCTCGGTGCTGTGCTCATTCTTACAGCAGGAGTAAGGGGGGCTAAATCACGAGCTGGTGCTGCTGTTATTACCTTATTTATATTCCTTTATTGCCTTGCAACCCTTTTTATTGAGCAAAACCTCTCTACTGCACCAGTTCTGTGGTCTGGAGGCTCCAGGGGGAAGAACTGAGGGGCAGGTGGGCAAAACCGAGCTCTGCATAAGAAAGGCAAAATGCAAAAAGCCATGGGGATAGTGGTAATGGAAAGATTAATGGAGGCAGGACTGAATTAACAAGGTTTGGTTGAAGTTGCAAACACTCAAGGATATTTTTCGTGTTCCTAGTGGAGGAGCATAAAAATAATAATAAATAATAAATAATCCTGTACCTCTGGGTTATTTAGAACAACAGACATAGTTACTACAAAAGCTGCTCAGGTGACCGAGGCTGAGCAGCTCCTTCCTGCTGCCGTGACCTTCCAGTCCACATTCCCTCCTCAGGGGGGATTTTTCCGTGCCAGGCTCCCCCTTGCACGCCCAGGCAGCCACGAAGGGTCCTCCTGCCTCAGCCAGCGTTCACTAATGGATTTGTCCCCTCGTTCCCAGCCCCTTCATGCTGCTGCCGCCGCTGATGGAGTGGATGCGGGTGGCCATCACCTACGCCGAGCACCGGCGCAGCCTGACCGTGGACAGCGATGACATCCGGCAGACGGCCAGGCTGCTCCTGCCGGGGCTGGACTGCGAGCCTCGCCAGCTCAAGTACGTGGGCTAAGCTTTGGAAAGTTCCTCCAGCCCTTGGAGCTTCTCGAAGCGTTTCTTTTGCTGCGTTTCCCCGAAGCCAGATCTCACTGTGCTGTGATACACGTTTAACCTTCTGGTGCTTCGAGAGATGAAGGAGCTGTGGCCAGACTCTGCAGAAAGATTTTTGTCTTTCTGAAAGTTAAATATGAAATACAAGTATTTGGGTTTGGGGTTTTTTGATGCCTCAGCCTTAATTACAAGATTATTCTTTGCTTTTTAAGATAGCTTGAATGAAAGATTTAAACTAATGAAAAAACCCTATTGGTTCCACAGCACATTATTTGATCCTTTAAAGCAGTCATTTTGTATCCAGCACATTCAGAGGGAAAGGAGATCTTGACATAGATTGATTGATTGATTGATTTCTGGCTTGCTGTGGGATAGGAACAATGTGCAAAGACAAGTGCCATCCCTTCAAAAACCTTTGCTTTTCTGTGGTTCACTGGATTTCTAGTGGAGTAATTTTATTTCACTTTTTTTTTTACAGAGTTGTTCTTTTTATTCTTACTATTATATAAAGATTTGCATCATATTCTGTGCATTATTGTAGATTATGATACCGGTTGGAACAAGGTTGTGATAGCCTGGCTGTAGGATTTTATATGAGATTCATCCTGAATCTTCTGCGTGAGGTGATGAGTGGTTTGCTCCTCTGGCAGGCTGTCCAGGCTCTCCAGAGGAGGATGGCTGTGCTGAAAGCACCTCATTTATCAGAGGAACTTGGCAGGCTGATATCTCACTCACTGAGAGTTTGCTCAAGAGCCTGTGCTGGGAACCAGACGGGTACAGGGGAAGGCATTCACCCTAAAATAACATCAAAGGGCTGAGCCTGCCAGTGCCCAGCTGAGATAGGAAACCTCCACTTGGGGAGTGATCCTTCAGTGAAGGAGACACACTTCCAGGTCTGGGATTCAGAAGAGGCTGAGCAGACAGCCAGAGGATTTACAGTAATCCCTGGGCTCCTTCCAGATGACAGAAAGGTTGTCTTGATAGTCATCTGAAGGATAAGGATTTAGTAGATCCTTGTAGAAATGTTAAAGCACTTCCTTTAATTGAGTTGCTGGAAAAGCATTGAGGGTTTTCCCCTGCCTAAATTTGATTTTTATTTCATACTTTTTAACAATTTCGATATTTTTTGCCCAGAAAAGACTAAAGATCCTTGTCTTTTTTTATGGTATGGGCACCATCCAGGAATTCTTTTGTCTTTCACAGACCTGAGTGCTGCTTCAGCTCCTTCCGGAGACTGGATGCTAAAGCTGCTACTGAGAAATTCCAGCAGGATCTGGGCTTCCGGATGCTGAACTGCGGGAGGACGGATCTGATCAACCAAGCTATCGATGCACTGGGCCCCGACGGGGTGAACACCATGGATGATCAGGTGTGCCGCAGAACAAATGCTCACAACCCCAAAATTCCCTGCATCAGCAGCTCGCTCCTTCCTTTCCATGTGGCAAATCAATCCGAGGTCGTGTTTGTTGCCTCTCCAAGGGTTTTCTAGCTCGTGTTTTAGGCTGAAAATGCATCCCTTAAAACACAAAACAGTACTTCCCCAGCCCACTCTCATGCCACCCCTCCAAAAACTCCCGTTACAGCCTGGAGTGGATTGTTTATCAGCTGGAATGCCTGTTCCTTGCACGGGCTGTCTCCAGGCACTGATGGCAGGCAGGTTAACACAGGGGCAGTGAATGGAAAGTCTGATAGGTGCTGAGAGGATGTCAAAGCAAAGTGGTTTCTTTCCCAGTGACTCTTCCCTCTGGCTCAGCAGCCCAAATCCAGGCTGGGTCAGGGAGGAGTGACCACAAGGTGTTACTGTTTCGTGTCTCTTGGGCTTCCAGCTGTTTGGAATACAAGAAGCAGCACTGAGAACCCCGCCCCAGTGGCCTGGTGTCAGTCAGTGTTAGATTTGCTCCAAGTCCATCATGCTGATGTGTCTGTTTATCCATTTTTAACTGTTCCCTGCTCAGCTACGCTGAGCCATAGGGATTTGGTAGTCCTTGGAGTCTCTTGCTGCTTCTGCTTGTGCTGTCAGTCCCATCAAGTAACAGCAGAGTCTGTCCTCTGGGGCATCATTCAATGCATGGAATTAGCTTTTAATTTAAAAAGGGGGAGAAAAAAAGCCACCTCTCCTAAATAAACACTCGTCGTAGCTGTCACAGCGAGGAGAATAAGCTGTCACATCTCTGGAAGAAGAGGATATTGAGCACTGGGAAGGGTTTACATTCAGGTAGAGTGGTTTTCTCACAGCCAGAGTTTTGCTGCAGTAGCATTTCAGACCCAGCTCTGAACCTGGCACATCTTGCATGGCACTTCCCACCTTCCTGCAGTTTTAAGGGAAGTCTGAAAGTGTACACAAAGAGCAGAAACTGCTCTGGACATACCTGGGCCTTCAGTTGCCTTACTTACAAATCCAGTACCAGGAGCTCTCTGTGGTCACTGGGGCAGGTATCACATCATAGATACTCACTTCAGTAAAGTGACTGAGGTGGCAGGTTTATATTATGAAGGTTTCCCACTTGCTCTGTTACATTTTTAAAATAAGCTTTTGCAGTTCCTGTAGCCCAGAGAGGCTTGTCATTCTCTCAGAGATTATTTTGTGGTTTGCCTTGTGAGCCGCTGTGCCCCAACACCACAGACACGGGTGCCAGGACTGTCACTTCTCACTGCAGGAAGTTCCCTACCTCTCATCCAGCCAGCAAACTGGGAGCTGTCTGGTTTTTGTCAGCATGTGGGCAGCTCCTTGAGGAAGTTTGAGGAGTTTCTGCTGTCACTGACTGATGTCTCATCCTGTGGGTGTGATCCTCATGCCAGCCCTGCTGTGAGCGGGGCAGCCCTGTCATCTTTGCCCCTCAGAGAGTGTTTTGGCACCAACAAAAAGGGCAGGACAGGGCCCCTCTGGAGACATTGTTGCTTGGAAATTCCCCACTTGACTCTGGAGCAACTCAGCTTTGTGTCCAAGCAAGTGCCTGCATGGCGCTGCCAACCGCAGGCAGAGTTAAATCCAAGTTCTGGGAATGAACTCTGCCATAGCTGGAATAGAAAACCAAAGCTGAACTTTGCCACCAGCTTCTTTTGCCCCTCTTGGTAAAGAATAAGGCAAAGCCAGATGCCCAAACTGGGGAAAACTGACCTAGGCATGAGAGAGCTGCTGGACTAATTTAATATGATGGCTTTAGATCCAGGTTTGGATTTTGACCACTCCCAGGGTGTGAGCATGTCCAGGATGTTCAGACCCACTTCTCCATCTGTGTGCATAGAGATTTGTGGGAAAGAACTCAGAACTCAGAAACCTGAGTTTGGGGCAGGTCCCTGTATTCAGTTCTGGTGGGGACCAGCCAGCACCCTGGTTTCAGGGGATTTGATGTTTAGGGAAACTCTTCTTTAGGAAATCCCTCCTTCTCTTTGCAAGGGGCAAGCAGGGAGTGTAAAACCAACATTAAAAATTTTTTAAAGGACAACGTAAGTCTATACAAGCCTACAGTTTTAAAACCCTGATTGGGGCTTGTGCCTGCAGACCTGAGTTTTGAGTTCTCAGTTTACGTGTCTGTAATGAGTGTGGAACCTCCCAAGCCCCACAAAAGCCAAAATACCTCCCCCACAGAGAATCTCACCCAGAAATATCGTCACAAATGGAGCTGCCCCAAAGTAGGAAGCTTGGAGTTGTGGCTGCTTTGAAAAGACACCTTTGCAGAGTCAGGAGCAGTCTCCTGGGTGAGAGCTGTAATTCCATTTTACACTACAGGCCCCATTAAGGATGAAGCTCTGTTATTGCACACTGAGCAGCAGAGATGCTGCCTGCAAAAAATTCAAATGCCTGCAGCAATTAAGGGGAGGGGGCAGGAAAGCTGTGGGATGTGAGCAGGAATGGCTTTTACCAGGCCATTTCCTTTCTGTCCTTGGCTACTTTGGGAATGAACTCCATAAGTAAGGCTCGTTTTTCTCATAACTCATCTCTGAGCCGTCATGGTTTGCTGGTTAAGTAGAGGGAGAGAGATTTATGGGATTGAAATGCTGAAATATTGTGGCAAATCGGATTTTAGCAATGGGGAGAAGTTGCCAAATAAATTCATCTTCTGTATCTTTGTGTTGCTTTCTGCCTTCAGTTCATTTGGCTACAAATGAGCCAAGAAATGGCGTTTCTTTGTTGGCAGCCTTGGGAAAGCTCGAGAATTGTGGACAATACAGGGCTGGGATTTTCAGTGATCCTTTTTGTGTTTTTTCAGCCTTGTCCAGTGATGGTTTTCCCAGGCCGTTTTCCAGTATCAGTTGTGCCACTCTGCATAGAAATCAAAAATGCTTTATAAACATATGTGTGCTGTCCGTACACACTTTGTATGTTAAGATTCAAGCTCGCTGTGTCCATGACAGTGTCGCTGTTGATAGGGATAGAAAGATAACTTTGGTTTTATTTTTCTTCTCCTTTCTGAAGGGTATGACCCCCCTCATGTACGCCTGTGCTGCTGGAGATGAAGCCATGGTCCAAATGCTTATAGATGCTGGAGCAAATTTAGATATACCGGTGAGTAACCCTCTGCCCATAATTATCCAGCTGTAAACTAACAGGAGGAGCTCTGAATTCTCTCCTAGCAACTGAAGGCTTCAGTTCTGGAAGCTTCAAGTGAGGCAGTTCTCTCAGAAACCGTCGCTTCAGGGATTTGGGAGGGGGGAGAAAACCTTCAAAACCTCTTGGAGCACTCAGTGGCTCCAATTAGGATTGGCACTGGCACGTCTAATAGGCACGGGGAGGGGGAGGGAAGGAGCTGCCACAGGGAGAAACCAGTGAGCCCATTAAAAAGTCCCAGGGGGGACAGGGCAGAGTGAGTGGTGGTGGCAGTGTTCTCTAAGTGGCCCAAGTCCCCCTTCCCTGGGGTTGTCACTCACAGAGGAAGAAGCTGGTTCTGCACAAGGCTGGGGATGAAGGCAGAGAGGCTGCAGAGGGTAATTTGCCTGCTTCCCTTCTCCCAGGTGCCCAGTACCTCTCCACGCTACCCCTCGGTCCATCCCGACAGCCGGCACTGGACTGCCCTCACCTTCGCGGTGTTGCACGGGCACATCTCGGTGGTTCAGGTGAGATTCCGGCCGGGAATCCTTCCAGGAGGCACAGGGGGACTGAAATGCAGCACTGTGAGCCCTTGCTCTCAGCCTTCCTGAGCCTCCTAAAAACCAGTGAAAAAAACTGTGTTGTTTAAGACAAGGAGAAGGAAAATCGGTGACATAATTCCTAGCAAGGCCTTGATAACAAAACACAGCATGTTTCCATATTTTTCTTTGGTTTCAGTATTGGTTCAAGGCTCACTGCTTCCAAAACAATGCTGCACAATCATTTCTTTGGTTTTAGATAAACTAGTGCTTCACGTGGAGTGGTTACAGGTTGGCTGCTTGATCAGGAGCTTCGTGACAGTAGATGTTAATTGGTTTGTAAATTCACATGTGCAAAAATCCAGTGTGTGCTGATTTCTGCTCTAATGGCAGCAAATTATCTGTAACTTCCTTTATAATCCTTGAGAATTGCATGAACAAGATTTAAGCTGACTTGAGATTTGAGCCTGTGTCATCCTCCCTGCTCCCTTTTCTGTGGAGTTATCACAGGGGGCAGCAGGATGGGGTGGAGCCCCAGAAATGCTACCCAGACTTCCAGGGGAATGAAAAACTGATCACAGCAGATAATCAATTGCTGTTGAATTTAATTTACCTTCTGCTCAAAGGGAAGGAGAAGAAAAAAAAACAACATGTAAGCAAATGGAGGCTGCACACTCTGATCTTTTGTTTGTGTACATTTGTACATTATTATAAAGATTAGATCCCACCTGGCAAACTGCCCAGGCAGCCTTTCGTATTCCAGAGGTAGGTTGGACAGCCTTAATTTATGTGTAAGATATGAGTTTGATTCTCCCAGGAGATGAAGCCAAGTGTAGCAAAGCTCCTGTTGTGTACTGCAGCGCCCACAGTCATGGAAGCATGGAATATCCTGGTGGATGCACCCGCACAGGGCTGATCCTCCCTGCCTGCCCCTGCCAGCGCTGTTCTGGGTGCTCCAGAGCCTTCTGCCAGCCCCACCCGGCCATAAAACATCCCCATCACCCTGTAGCCCTCTCCCCTTCACCTGGGATGGGGTTCTTTCCCTCACAGCAGCTCAGTGAAAGCAGGTTCTGCGTGACGAATCCCTGCAGCTGCCAGAGCTCCTTACACAGGCTCCGTGAGGTGTGAATCCTCCAGGGCTGATTCCCTGGGGGAGAACCCTGCTTCCTGTGCACAGCATGGAGCTAAGATGGACTTCCTGCTCTGATTGCAGAGCCCTTTGGAGCTGGGAGATTCCAGTTGCATGGCCATGACCATAAAGGAGATTAAAAAAGGAGGTGGTGCTCTCCAGACAGGCCCTTGGCGTGCGTGCCCTCCTCATTCTGAACCCACCGGTTCTCCTTTCTAGCATGCAGCCCTGGCTGTTTTGTCCTTCTGAATTGCTCTTTTCCCAATTCCCTGTCTTTCCTGTGCCCCTTGCAGCTGCTCCTGGATGCTGGTGCCCATGTGGAGGGCTCTGCTGTGAACACTGGTGAGGACAACTACGCCGAGACCCCCCTCCAGCTGGCCTCGGCTGCAGGTGAGCTCCCTGTGGCCTCAGCACGCTCCATCTCTTCCTGCCACCAGCCTGATGGGCCCTGAGTATCTGTTTTCCAACTTGTCCCACACTTGCCTCCTCCCCACAGCCCCCACAGCAGAGCTGACAGCACCAACTCCTTCACCAAGCTCTGTCAAGGAACATAAACCAGCCCCTGTCTAGTCTGGGCATGTCTGTGGATCTAAGCAACACCCAGATGCAAAAAATGAACAAGTTTCCATTCAGCCTGGGGAAAAATAACTGTTATATGAAGAAATTTGGTTTATTAGTTTATTAAATGCAGGTTAGAATTCTCCATTTCTCCTGGCGGGCTGTCAGGAGTTGAACATTCTGTGAATGAGTGTGTGCTGGGCTTGTTTGTCAACACTTTTCACCTCAAAGTGGTTTTAGTTTTTCTCCTTAATTTCTTTCTGCACTGTTTTTGTGCATTTATGAATATGAATGTCTGGCTTGCTCTGCTCCAAGCTTTATGGAAGGGATAAAAAAAGGCTTCCTCCCCTCCCAGTGAGACCCAGTGCTAGGTCTCCTGTACCACTCCCTACTCCATGCAATGGGAACGGAGCAAGGGAGTCCTGCCTGCTGCCAGTCCTGTGTTTGATGCTTCCAAAGAGGGGACCATCCTGATGTTCTTGTCCTTTTTCCTCAGGGAATTACGAGCTGGTCAGCTTGCTGCTCAGCAGGGGCGCTGATCCACTCCTGAGCATGCTGGAAGTCAACGGGATGTCATCATCACTCCACGAAGACATGAACTGCTTCAGCCACTCAGCAGCACATGGGCACAGGTAATGCTCTGTTCCTGCTCAGGACAGGGGTTGTTTTGCACTCTAGGTGTTGCTGTGTGTTCTGTGGGACTTTGTGACCCAAATCCCTGCGTGTGCAGTTCAGCAGACAGGGTTAAGACTCTCCTGACAACAACCAAGCAAGAGCAAAGATCTCTGTTCGCTATTTCTTACTCACACTTGCTGGTCTGGCTGTGCAGCACTGAGAGTCAGCTGGTTCTAGGCCCTACATCAGCAGACCAAGTCCCACCTAAGGGTAGGTTATGAGATCAGGGTTATGAGATCTTGGTTCATGTTCTGGGGTGGAATCTAATCAGGTTGAAGTGGCCTGGTTCCCTGCATCTCTGGTTTTTGGATGGCCAGTCAAGAGGTGAATCATTAAACCAGCCAGCCTGGGGCTCTCCAACCCCATCTCAGAAATAAGACATTACTTGCAAGCTCCTCCAGAAATCTCTGTGTTCCCAGAAAAAAGTTAGCGAGATTCAAGGCTTGTTCTGCCATCGGATAGGATGGGGTGCTCCTACAACCTTAAATAAGCTGGATTTAGCCCCAGCGGGTGGTGTGGGTGCAAGGAGAGCACCAGCTGGTGGCAATGCAGCAGCACAGCCGAGCGCTGGGTGGCCCTGCTGGGCTGGGGAATGTGTGGAGCAGCTGTCCCCAGCTGGCTGAGGGACACCAGTGATGCAAACTCCCCAGAGCGGCCGGACACAAACAAGAAAGTCTCTTGCTTGCAACTGCCGTGTGAAATCCCAAACAAACCCACCATATGAGGAGTACAGGCCGTGTTTTTGCCCTTGTTGCCGGGGCGCCAGTTTCTAGGATGTGAGGTAGGAAAAGGGCAGGCAGTTTCAGTGCTGCTCCACAGTGCCAGCTGTCTTTGGGAAGGAAGTTACTGTTTACTGAGCTGGCTCCCTGACCCCAAATCCCCACAGTCCTGTCTGAGTCGTTGATATTTCATTTATTAATGAGTGAAACCTCTGGTCCCTGCCCAGGAACGTCCTGCGCAAGCTCCTGACCCAGCCGCAGCAGGTGAAGGGGGATGTGCTGTCCCTGGAGGAGATTCTGGCCGAGGGGGTGGAGAGTGACACCTCCAGCCAGGGCAGCTCCAGCGAGGGGCAAGTGCGGCTGTGCAAGACCCGGATGAAGGCTCTGCAGGAGGCCATGTACTACAGCGCCGAGCACGGCTACGTGGACATCACCATGGAGCTCAGGGCACTGGGTGAGCCCTTGCTGCTGAGCATTGTGCACATCTAAGGCATAAAAGTCTTCCTTTTCTGCCCCTCTCGCTTAGAGGAGCAATAACCCCAACTGCAAAGGTGTCTCATTTAAATTTTAGAAGTGTTTAAGGCTCCTCACAAGGTTGGGTTGTTTTCAAATTCCTGCTGCTCTGGGATGTCACTCACTCTTGGCTGGATCCTCTGTTCCCATGTATCATGAGCAAGAGGCATCTCTCCCTGTCAGATGCTGACACCTAAAATTCAGTGTTTATTCAATGGTTTAAGGTAAAAGAACAAATCTGATCTCAACGTAGGAGAGAGAAGCTTTGAAGCTTGTGCGTAACCAGGAGCAAAGACCTCACACCACATTTGTGTGGGGTTATGCATTCTTAAAACTCCAGTTCAATTTTATTTAGTGGTTCTGACTAACCTTGAAGCTCAGGACAAAACAGGAAATCTTTGGTCCTTAACAATCAGCGGAAATTTCCAATTCATGATCCTGGTACCAATCCTTTGTCACTTAATCTGTCAGTGACCCAGTTCAGTCACCTTTAATATCAAGGTAAAAATCTGTCTGCTCTTAGGATGTAGGTAGAGCTGCTTCAGTGCTGCCAAGTGTTAGTAATAGGAGCAGGATAATGTCCTCACAGGCACTTCAGGAAATCATCTTTCACTGTCCCTTTTTCCTGTGGCTGCAGGAGTGCCCTGGAAGCTCCACGTGTGGATCGAGTCGCTAAGGACAACCTTCTACCAGTCCCGCTACTCCGTGGTGCAGACCCTGCTGCGGGAGTTTGTCACCATCAAAGAGGAGGATTACAACGAAGAGCTGGTCAGTGAGGGGCTGCAGCTCATGTTTGACATCCTCAAAACCAGCAAAGTAAGTCAAGAGTTTTGTTAACTGTGTCAGAGCTGAGTGTTCTGGGGTTTTTTTGTTGTTGCGCTCAGCAGGAGGAAGGCAATGGCCAGGCAAAGTCTCTGAGGAGTTATGGCATGGAAATAGCCCTGGGAGCATTTATCTAAATTCATATACAGCCCCAAAACAGTCCTCAAGCACACACACCTGGAGGAAGCTGTACAGCTCTTTATAACTCCCCAGATACTGTAATTCCTTTAAATTAAAGCTTGTCCCTCCGTGGGGCGGTTACTCCCGTGGGGTGCAGCTGCCGTAGGCCCCAAGCGAGCCCTCACGGCGCATTTGGAACCTGCTCGATGTGGAGTTGCTGATCCCTGTTCCATCCTCCTCACAGAACGATTCCATCAACCAGCAGCTCGCATCCATCTTCACCCACTGCTACGGCAGCAGCCCCATTCCCAGCATTCCCGAAATCCGGAAGACTCTGCCCGCTCGGCTGGGTAAGGTGCTCACCCGAGCAGTGAGCTGCTTTTGATTGCTGCTGGGTTGTTTGGGGGTTTTTTTTAAAATTTGTTTGTTTGGATTTCTTTTCTGAAAAGCATACACAGTTTTTGGGTGCAAAAAGGTCACCTTTTTTTTTTGTCCCCTTACCCAACAGATCCTCACTTCCTGAACAATAAGGAAATGTCTGATGTAACTTTCTTAGTGGAAGGAAAGCTCTTTTATGCACACAAAGTCCTGCTGGTTACTGCATCTAACAGGTGAGTCACTAACCAGGGACATATTTAATCCAACCACGGTTATCCCTGAAATCATGTGTGGTAGTCAGAGTGTACACATCCAGCCATTCCCTGCCTTCCCATTCCTTCTCCCAGAGTCTGCAGGGAGAGCTGCACTCACTCCTGGAATCCCACACTGGCCTGGTGCACTTGCAGTTAGCACTTCCTTTCTCTATTCTTGGCCTAGTAGCAGGGTTTTCCAGCTGTCACAGGGTGGGATTAGATCAGATCCAAGCAATTTACAGGTGAAATTGTCCCCGAACTAATCGTCATAAATTGGAAGTAATGTTTCAATTTTCAACTGGCAAAGAACAAGGAAGGGTCTTTGTTCTCCCCTTGCTGTTTGTGATGTGTGTGTGACACACTAATACAGTTAAATTAAATCTGTTAAATTAAATCTGTTAAAACCATTCCCAGGTTCAAGACACTAATGACCAATAAAACAGAGCACGATGGCCACGGCAGCAAGACTGTTGAAATCAGCGATATGAAATACAACATTTTCAAGGTATGGGACTTAGTCCACTTTTTCTTTATTCCTTTCCATCTTCTCAGCTACTTGGAAGGTAAGACAAACCCAAGGAGTAACAGTATAAGTGGATAATATTACAGGTAGAGATGGAGTTCCTTTCAACACACCTGAATTTCAGGAGTATTCTGAAATACCCTTTTTCCAAAGTTCCAGCCTTTAAAACAGAGTCCTCCAGTCTATATTCTTATTTTCTTACTAGGCAGCTGACTCCCCCATAAAGCAGGAGAAGCTAGTCTTCTACTGAGAAGTAGTGTTATACTTTTAACACACATCATTTTCATGCTTTTTATGGCACTGTTTTCATGCTTTGCTAAGCAAAAAGTAACTTATTTGCAGCAGGTGCATTGCCAGGCTTCATATTCATTAAAATCAGATGATCAGAAATCAGTGGTGTCCCTGTCAAGAAAAGCTCAGAACTGAGAACTGTGCTTTGCTTTTATGACATTTCCATATTTAGAGGAGGAACAGGGAGGTGTGAAGTGCAGTATAGGTCGTGTCGCTGTTTCACTGAAGGGTTGAGGCTTTTCCTTTTTTCCTCTTTTATAAGCAAACAAACCTGATCTGTTGGTCAGCAGTACTCTTATCTCACTAGAGGGAAGTAAGTTGACCATGAGAACACCTTTTTCTGCTTGTAAGGGGCTGTACAAGTTTTGTGTTGGAGAGGTGACAGCCAAATTGTGCAGCTCAAGCCACAACAGAAGAAAATGTTACTGAGTATCGAAAGAAGCCTCCTTAACAGCATGTGTACATCAGAAGGTTTCTAAAGACAAATTTGTGCTTCAGGGGAGAGAGAGAGATAAATCAGAAAGAACTGAAACAGTGAACCACTTCACAATTTGATGGTAAATGCGGTCAGATTGGTTAAGGAGAGGCAGTCTCAGGTCGGGTGGAGGATGCTGAGCTACCAGAGATGTGTGTCCTGCTCAGGGCTCTGCTGGGAACAGCTTTGCTCTCGTGTAATTCTGTTATACAAATAAAGGCAGTCTTACAAGCAGCAGCTTAGTTTTGTTCCCAGCCCTGTTAGAAATGGCAAGCAGGGCTTGCAAGCCCCACACAGCACCCAGGACACTTCTGCTCCAGCACCAGATCCGTTCCCTCCCCTGACTCAGCGGCACTGCTTGGGCTGGGGGTGGGCATGTGGGATCAAAGAGCAGGAGCTGCCTCTCACTCTCCCTGCAAACAATTAATGCCTTTTCCTCCGGGCCTGGTGGGGGGCTGGAAGCTGATTAGAAGCCCAGCAGGGAGGCAAGTGGCTGGGAGGTCCCTGGGACACACACGCTGGGCTCGCTGGCAGCTCCGCGCGTGACCGGCCTGCCAGGCTCCACAAACCCGGATCCGAGACAAGGACAGCGGTGTTGCTCAGAGACACGCTGTCACCCTGAGCCCAAAGTCCCCAGCAGGGCCCTTTTCAGGGCCCAAGAGAGAAAGGACTGTTAGAAGGCAGCAGATTTGCCATGCTAGGGAAGAAAAAAGAGCCACCAGTGGAGGTGAGAGCCGGCACAGGACACGATTCCCGTCTGCTCAGGAAGGGGAGCACAGCCATCAACAGCCCCTTGTGACTGCAGTGATAACTCCATGCCTGGCCTTCTTCCCATTCCAGATGCTGATGCAGTATTTATACTATGGAGGGACAGAATCCATGGAAATTCCCACCACTGATATCTTAGAGGTGAGAGAGCTTTTTCTTCCAAGTCTCGCCAAGTGCGCTGGGGCATAAAACAAGAGTTGAAAGGCAAAATCCAGGAGCTAACAGCAAGCTCCCATTCAGTCCAGGAGCATACTTAGCATTTGGAAATGAGCATACTTAGCACTTGGAAATTAATGAACTTAAAAGTTTCAAAACATCACTGCTTGGTGTTTCTGTGTCTTGGTGATGGAAAGGAGTGCAAATACACTTGTGGGAGGAGCTTTTGCTAAGAGGGGAGATGTGTCAGTCTGTCACTTCAGCATGGAGCAGCCTTTTTGCTGTTTCATGAGGACATGGCCATTAAAACAGGGAGTCAGAGACTCTTCAGAGAGGAAATCATCCGTCCTGTTTGCCTTCCCCAGGCCTTTCAAGCCTCATGATCTCAAATAGCCTCTCTCTTGTCTCCATAGCTGCTGTCGGCTGCCAGCCTGTTCCAGCTGGACGGCCTCCAGAGACACTGTGAAATCCTCTGTGCCCAGACCATCAGCATGGACAACTCTGTCAACATCTATAAATATGCAAAGGTAGATCCAAACCCCCCTGGTTTAAGAATCCCACTGAGCAGCCTGTGTGCTCCTGGTGGTAACTAAAAACCCCAGGTGGGCCCCCTCTCTGCAGGTAACTCTCTCCCCCAGCCACAACAGGAGTGAGATGATTCCCAGCTCCAGGCAGGAAAGTCCTGCACAGCCCTGGTGTGTTTTCTTGTCTGAAGCAATCATGGATGAAATGGATGGGGGATCCCTGCAGAGTAGGGGAGAGCTGTCTTAGCAGGCTGATACATCAACATCAGCAAATCCCAAGGGATTCAAATCCTGGGAGCAGCAGGGGCAATTGATCACAGCATAGCAGCTATGGAATAAACCTTTTCCTAGCACCCCTGCTGCTAGGAAATACTCTCTTTAGCTCCAAAATGAGCATAAACTCTGTTGTGTGACAGATACGTACCTCTGTAGCAAATAACCTAAATCACAGAGAAATACTCTGCCCTTCCTGGCATTTTGCAGGATCAGATCCCTTAAAGACAAGGAGAAAACCGCACAGAGGGCTGGTAATGTTTTCTTTTTACTGTGTGTGTAGTGTCCCACCGATGCTCTTCAGTTTCTGTCATGTCAGACTGGTTTCTTTCAGACCTAAATTTAACAGTGTGCAGTGGTAAAAAGGGGAAACAGCATTCCCTACTGGCCTTTATGTACTTTTCCTTAAATTATTATTTGCACAGAGTTCCCAGGAAGAGGCTGTGTGTGCACAGAGCTTCTTAATATTGAACTTGAGTTTTGTTGCTCTCGTTCCTGACCTTCCCCCACTAATCCTGAACCAAAAGGAGCCAGATCCCAGCCAGAAACCACCTCATGGTGGTTCAGGAGTGCAGCATCCCTGTTCTCCTGCGTTCAGCGCCTCGTTGTAGGGATGAGGTTCCCATCCTGTGACCCATGTCCTGATTGCCCTGAGCTGTGCTCACCATCTGCCAGCACAGTGTTGTTGTGTGCTGTGGCTCAGCCAAACAGGTACCTTGGCCACCTCATCAGCCAGCTGCTCTGCTGCAGGAAGGGAAGGGACTGGAGTGCAGGCCAACAGCCCTGCTGACAGCAGGCCAGCAGGGGAAGGAATTAAAAAAGCCTGGATGTCTCCCTGCTCACACCTGTGCCTGCAAAAAGCACCAGGAGAAATGATCAGACATCAGAGTCCTGCCTTCAGTGCTTTTCCACTGTTACTCCTGTCTTTTTTCTGTCTTAGAAAATACTAAAAGGGGAGAAGCATTAGGAAGGAGAGGCCCGGGGATGTCATGTAGATCTAGGACATACAGAAGGGGTTAATGATCCTGCTGTCTTCCGCAGATTCACAACGCACCAGAACTGGCCTCTTTCTGCGAGGGCTTCTTCCTCAAGCACATGAGCTCCCTGCTGGAGCAGGAGTCGTTCAAGCAGCTCATCTATGGCAGGAACAGCAAAGTGCAGGGCCTGGACCCACTGAGGGACCTGCAGGCAGCCCTGGCTGGCCGCCTGCACTCCGTGTACGTCACGTCCAGGGTGTGAGGCAGGACCGGCGCTGGCAAACCGCGGTGGAGGCGCCGCTGGGGCTGTTTGCCTTCTTGGATCTTCCTGAAAGTGCCCTGGAACCGGCACCCCCAGGTGCTGAGGGAGGGGGAGCTGGCTTCTCTGTGCTGCTGCTGCTGCCACAGGAACAACACTGTCACACAACAACACTGCCACGGCCCAAACACGAGCTGAGCATGCAGGGGGAGAACGCGAACCGCAGAGATTGGCACTGCCCTTTCCACGAGCACAGGGCTGTGGAGAAAGAGGCAATTTAACTAAGCCCAGCACTAATACGTGGGCTTAAGTTCATCCACACAGATGTTTTCGGTGTAAAAAGGCTGCCTAGAAGGAGTTTGCTGATCCTAAAGCCCATCCCACGAGCCATCTGTCTGCACACAAAGTACTTCCCCTCAGTAGTACCAGTGTCTGTACATCACAACAGACCAACAGAAACTTTCCCCAAAACTGTTTGCACCTTGAGAGAGAGGTTTTGTATGTTCAAAGCTGAGTAGAAACTAACACTAACACGGAAATTACTCACTCTTTAAGCCTAATACAAAGAGCTGAGCTGGGGCAGGGAGGGGAGAGTTGGGGGTTTGCGTGTTTTTAAATACGGTTTCACTGTGCCAGTTGTTAATCCGGATCTGTTTTGAGGAGAAAGAAAAAGACTGTCTACCTTTTTGCTGTCAAGGTCTGTCAGTCACTTTCACCTTAAAAACCTGTTTCTGAACATTACGTGTGAGACCTGATGCCACAAAAGACACTTTGTAGAAGGCTCAGGTGTAGTTGCAGGAGCTGGCACTAGGCTAAAAAACTGCCCAGTTGCATAAATAGCAATAAAAGCCTCCCCAGGCCTCCAAAGAGCATCCAGCTCAGTGGTTTGTTCTCTCTCTGGAGCTGGTTGGGATTAAGGAAAGACCTCCAGCTATTCCCACTGAGCTTTGCTAAGCACCCACCAAAAAATCATTTGCCAGGACACTTCATTTGTTGTAGGTGAGTGAACAAGAGGAAGCCAAGTTTTCAGTGGAGAACTATTCATTCATTATTAGAAATCCAACCATTTATTCCTATTGTACCTAAACACACTGGAAAGAGTAGGCTCAGCTGGGCCCAGGCTCCAAAGCACAACACAGACACAGTTTAGGTAAAGGGAAGGAGAAGGAGCCGCCAGCATCTCCCAGCAAATCCATCAAAATCTGACATGGCCTTGCTCCTGAAGGATTTACAGAGGCAAATTGCATGCGTGGATAGGGATTTTCAGTCAGCTGACAGACAGGTTGGTCAGGGCACACTCCCTTTGTGCTTTAGGTACACATCTGCTGAACATCACCAGCTCCAATAACCCTATTTATTACCAGAAAGCCATACAGGGGGGGCAAAATTATCACTGAGAAACGCCACAGAAGGCTTTATTTTGGAAAGTATTTTCAAGTAGCTGCTCCGGCTATCTGTACAAATATGTAGGTCCTCTTTCGTTGCTGTAATATTACAAGGCTTTGTTTAATTGTACATTAATGTTGTCATTTATGTAAATGTACCAGGATTTTATTAACAACGTAATTTTAAAATACAGAGCTGCTGTTATTTATTCTGCTCCTCTAACAGTAAGGAAAAAAAATAAGATTTAAAGACACTTACGTGGAAAAGGCTGTTGCAGTTGAAGCATCTTAAATTGGTTTTGGTGTAAATATACCTAATTTTAGGGATACAGAAGCATTCATTTCCCCTTCCTAGGCTGAGACATTTTTGTGAAGTTAAAAGGTTCCACTTGCATTTTTCCCTAGCTGGAGTAAGATTACCTGCTTTCCATCAGAAAGCAGCAGATGCTAGTGTCCAAAAAAACCCCTGATTCCAGGATTCTTGTCTGCAGCAGGAGAAACAGGGAGGGTTAAAGCAACTCTTATGCCAGAGGTATTAAAAAAACCAAAAAAGCAGGTGGTCCTTCCCTTCCATGTGACCTCAGGATCCCAAAGGTCAGAAGGGCTCTGGTTGGTGCTCTGTGGGAGGATTGATGTCAGAGCAGAGGACTCATCTACGAGGTAAGAAGTATAAAAGTTTAAGAGCAAGAATTTGACCCAGAAGTATCCTTTTTTTTTTCTCTATTTGGGAACCTGCCAGCATAAACAGTGAGTCGTTCTCAAGAATCATGGAATACAAACACCTTGGATTCCCTTTGGAGCACTTTAATAAGTAGGTTAAACAGAAATTCCTTGTGAAACCAGTTGCACAGTGCCTGTGTTTTATAGAGTGCTGCCCCTGGAGCCTGAGAAAGTACCAAAGCAGTTTGCCCAGCTTTGGGGAAGCACAAAACTTTGCTGGCCATAATGACATCATTCCAGGGAGCAGAGGAAATAAACATCTGCCTGAACAGGCTCGATGACTTCCAGCCTAAAAGAAAGCCTTTTTTTGCTCTCTAATAAGGCTTTGCACAGCAGGCAGGCCCTGGCTAATGCAGCAGCACCAGTCACAGGCCCTTCGCCCTCGCCAAATGCTGCCCAGGCAGCCAGACACTGCTTCCTGCACCTGCCATGGCGACACAGCCGAGGGGACGGGCAGGGAGAAGGCAGAAGACTCCCCTGAGGAATGGGGCAGCAGGCTGCTGTCACACTGCCTGTGGCAGAGGAGAGGGCTCCAGAGCTGGATCTGCCTCTCCAAAGGGCAGCGTTGGAGCCTGAGGGATCCTTTAATCCACAGAATGTTGCACTTGGCATTATTTGCTCAAGAAAAAGAAGGGCAGAAAAAAAGGTGTCTTGTGATAGTGATGAAAACTCCCAGCCGAGCAGGGATAAAGGAGCAATGCAGCCCAGGGCTGGAGTCATCTCAGTGCTGTCCCTATTTCCACTGTTCCAGGCACAGGATTTCACCCGGTGGTCCTCTCTCTGTGCTTAGGTCAGGCAGGAGAAGGTTTCCCGTGTCCCTTTCCAGCTCTCTCCGTCCACGGCCCTCACACCCACACAAAGCCTTGCTCAGAAACCACACACCAGGGCCCTCACCAAGACAGGCCTGTGATTCCCAGGTTCACAGGCAAACAAAAATCCAGCTCTGGAAGTTAAAAACTCACAAGGGAGTATCACGAGGGCCAAATGGAAAGGGCACACCGTCCTCCTTCCCCTTTATCCGGTACTTCCCAGACAGCTCCCTTCTCCCTCACGCTGCTCTGGGATGCGAGACCTCTTCCAGCTCACAGCAGCCTCAGCTTCCCTGGTTCTGCTTCCTCCCAGGACGTGGCAGGGGTCAGCTGGCTCCAGCTGTCAGAAGAGCTCAGGGCTCTCCGAGCAGGCAGGATGATTCCAGTGACAAGTAGGTCACATCTCCCCGCCACCTGCAGGGAGCTGCTCAGCCAGACGTGGCTGCCACATTTGCCTCCGATTAGCCACAGGACACCGTCACTGCGGGCAAATGCTGGGCACGGGAGAGGTGGGAGAGATCCTGCTGCAACGGGACCAGCGATCTGGAATGGCCAGACACCGACCTGGAGGGTGTGGAACAGCCCAGGGACTGATGCACCTGGGCACTGTCCTGGCCCCACGCTGGGACAGGCTCACCGGGCTGAGCTTGGCTTAGCCTGGGATTAAAGGCGCGCTCTGCAATTAGTGAGTGGCACACCCAGCTCCTTCCGGCATTCCCAGCCCCATCTGCGCAGGGTTTGGAGAGAGGGAATGGTGAGGGTGTTCATCCCCAGTCCATGGCCATCTCTCTGCTTGTCATGCCTTGGAATAAGAAAAAAATCCTTTCCCTAATGCATCAGGATGTTTCCAGCCCTTTTTTTGGGGGGGAGAAATACAGCTAGAAACTGTAGGATCATAAGGTCTTCCAGGAAAGAAAAACAAGGGCAGAGATGAGGGAATAGGTTTCCAACTAATGATTTCATGGACGTAGGAATGGTTCTTGTATGTTTTACAACTCCCGTTTTTATTCCTGGAATAAATTTAATTTTTTTCCTTTAACAAATCATCTAAATTTGAGAGTACACAGTGCAAAATTAATACATGGAGAGATCATGGAATGATGGAATGGTTTGGGTTGAAAGCCCCATCTCTGAGCCTGTTCTGGGCAGGCTCCTGCCCATCGGCCACTCCTTGCAGGTGGACATGGAAGTGCTGGAGGCGAACGCTGATTGTTTTTCCCTGCCTCTGGCAGTCAGGTCATTAAAAAGACTAATTGACCTCTTCCAGTGGGGAGACATTTAAACAAGAGGTGCCAAAAAGAATTGGAGCTTCTGCACGCTGAAATCTGCAAGTCTCCAAGTTAAAATCCCCCCTGGATGGTCACTGGTGCGACTCCCACGGACTGGTCACCTTGGCCAGGAGTGTCTAATCCTGCTGTCAATGCACTGGGCCAGGATGTCATTTTCATTTCGTGTAAAGACCCTCTGGGTGCCCCCCAGTCACTGGAAGGACCGGACTGGGCTCCCAGGGAACTAATTCCAAGTGTTCTCTTTATGGGAATAGCACAAGAGCCTTTCCTTTGCCCAGAGGAGCTGCAGTGTTTCCCTGTCTGGGACAAAGGAGGTGGAAAACACGCTGGGTCACTGCGAGGGCTTGTATGGAGAGGGGCATCCATGGGGATGGGAGACTTCCCGCTGCAGTTCCCATCGCCCTGCAGGCACGGACAGGCGACGCCGAGCCAGGACAAAGCGATGGTCGCGGCTCATTCCGGGACGAGCGGCCCCAAAAGGGGCGGGGCGGGCCCGGCTCAGGTGTGCGGGGCGGGCCCGAGGGGATTTAAGCCCCGGGAATCGGCCCCGGGAATCGGCCGCGGCCCCTTTTGCTCGTTCAGCGCCCGGGGCGGGTGGCAGCGGCCGGGCCGGGCTCCCCTAGCGGGGCCCACGTGAGGCGCGGGGGCCTCGGGGTCCCATCCTGTACCTCCCTCTACCCCTCCTTCCTCCTGCCCTTATTCCCTCTTTCCTGCCCCCCCACCTCCCTTCTCCCTCGCCTCCTCATCCCCCCTTATCCCCCCGCCTCTTTCCCCTGCAGCCGCGGGGCTCGGGGCTGGAATAAAGCCCAGAGGGCCGGAGCCCGGCGCCCCTGCCCTCGCTGGAGCCCCACACGGGCCGGGCCCCCCCCCACGCAGTACAAAACCAGCGCCGGGGCTCCGGCTTTCCACACATCACACTGGGGATCCCCGGAGGGGGACGGGCCGGTCCTGCGAGTTTGGGCTCAGAAATAAAGCCCGAGGTTCTTTTCTGGGACCAGACTCAGGAGCGCCGTGGCGGAGCCCGGGGAGCAGCGGGGCCGGGCACGGGGCACCGGAGCTGCCTCGGCCGTGCGGGGCCCAAGGCGTCGCTCCGGGGTGGATTCTGTAGGGGACAAAATGAACATTTTGGGGTAAAATCTGGGTTAATCTGCAGGGGAGAGAATGAACCATTTGGGGTAAGAATGAGCTGATCCGTGCTCGCCGGAGGGACCAGCTCGGGCTGGTTCTGTGTTGCTGTGAAGAATTTGCTTTGTGGAAAGAAAGAGGCACCTGAGACTGCCGCGGGAATCCTGGGCTGGAGCCGGGAAGGAAACCTGGTCTGACTGCGGGAATGGGAAGGGGGGGTCAGGAGGGGTCCTGGTCGGTCACTGGAGCCGCCGCCGGGAAGGCGACGTGTAACAATGTATAGCGAGGTGTAAGGAACATATTGATTACTGGATTATCTATAGCGAGGTGTGAGGAACATATTGATTATTGGATTATCTGTAACGAGGTGTAAGGAACATATTGATGACTGGACTATCTAACGATATATAACGATCCTACAACGAGATATATATATATATATAAAATCCTCCATCGTCATCCTTCTCCCAGCCCCGCTGTGTTTTCAGGGTCTTGGGGGCAGAGTTTGGGTCTGGACAAGGCTCTCGGGCACAGGGTGGGATTCTTGGGGTGCAGGGCCAGGATTTGGACTCGATGCTCCCTGCGGGTCCCTTCCAGCCCAGGAAATGCTGCGATCCTGTGCCTCTGAGGGTGAAATAAAGGGCACCGGTGGGGTTTGTGCCCGCTGTGTTCACGGCCCCGCCGGCTCAGGGCGGGTTCAAGGCGCAGCTGCCCCGAGCCAGCGGGACCGGCCGGGGCTGCTCGCTCCCGGTGCTGCCGCCTTGTGGGGAGAGCCCGGCACTGCAGCCCGGAACGGCGCTGGCCACGGGATCGGCGTGGAACAGCAGCGCAGGGAGTGCTGAGGCGTCCCAGGGAATGCTGAGGCACCCCAGGGAATGCTGAGGCGTCCCAGGGAATGCTGAGGCACCCCAGGGAATGCTGAGGCGTCCCAGGGAAGGCTGAGGTGTCCCAGGGAAGGCTGAGGCGTCCCAGGGAATGCTGAGGTGTCCCAGGGAAGGCTGAGGCACCCCAGGGAAGGCTGAGGCGTCCCCTGCCCGGGACACTCGGCAGTACATCCCTGATGAGGCTCATAGGGACAATTCTGGGGCTCAGAAACAGTGACTAAATCCTACGTTTTCAGGGCTTGAGGGGAGACCAAGTCCTGTGTGTTTGGGCTCAGCAACGGAGACCAAGGGCTGCATTTTGGGGGCTCAAAACCGGGCTCATATGGCCAAGTTCAGGCACAGACACTAAGTCCTGTTTGAGGGGCTTGAAACCAGGATCCCTCACACAGCATTTGGGATCACAGAGAGACCAAGTTCTGCATTGTAGGGGCTTGAGGCAGAGACCAAGTCCTGTGTTTAGGGGGTCTTGAAACCAGGGTCTGTCAGCCAGTGCTCGAGCTTCACTAAGAGAGATTTAAGTGCTGCATTCTGGGGGGGGGCTCGAATTAAAGGCCAAGTGCCGTGTTTTGATGCTCCAAGCGGGCTCTTGGGGCCAGGGCGAGTCTGTGTCTCTGGGCTCCGAGTCCTGCCTCAGGCACAGCCCGAAGCCGGGCTCGCCGGCCCCACGCAGCGCTCGGGAGCAGCGACTCAGCGCCGCGTCCGGGGCTGGCGGCATAGCCCGGGGCCGCGTCGTGGGGCCCAAGGCGGGCTCCGGGAGGGGCTTCAGGGCTGGGAGCGGAGCCCGGCCCGGCGCGTCGGGCCCGGCTCGGGATCCCGGGGCTGCCCGGGCGCCGGCAGAGCCCCGGCTCCCCGCGGAGAGCCGGCCGGAGCAGGAGCGGCCAGCGCCGGGCTCGGCCCCAGCGCCCGTCCCGGAGCGGCTCCTCCCGGTGCCGATCCCAAGCCCCGATCCCGCCGGGGGAGAGGCGGCCCCGCCCGGGACCCGCAGCGGCCGCCGGCAGGAGGCCGGAGCCCCGGTCCGGGAGCGGCCCCGGTGCGGCCCCCGGTGCGCGGGGCGGGTCCGGCCCGGGAGAGAGGGGCGGGGCCCCGAGCGATGGAGCCCGCCCCCGTGCCGGGCAGGGCGGGCCCCGGGGCCCGGCGGGGCCGGGGCTCTGGGGCGGTCCCGGGCGGGGCCGGGCGGGGCCGGGGGCGGCTTCAGGGGCGGGGCCGGGCCCGGCTCAGGTGCCGCGGGGAAATGGGCCCCCGCCGCTATTTGCTCCGTGAGAGCTTGGTGGGGTCTGCCGCTGGGCCAGGTGCCCGCGGCGTGGCCCGGGTGAGGCTCTCTCTACCCTCTTTCTTCCCCCTCTTTCTCCTGCCCTTATCTCCCTTTTTCCTATCCCTCCAACTTCTTTCTCCCTCGCCCCCCTCCTGCCCTCTCCCCGCTCCCCAGCCTCCCCTACCCTCTCTCCTTGCTCCCCTGGCGCATCCCCGACCCCCGTACCCCTCCTTTCTCCCCTCTCCCCACTCCGCCTCCCCAACCCGACTCCCTTCTTCTTCCACCTCTACTCCTCTGTCCATCATCCTCCCCCCCCACCCGGCCTTTTCCTTACCCCCTCGTTCTCCCCAACCCACCCTGACTCCTCTCCCTACCCCATCTCATCCCTCCCCTTTCCCTCTTTCCCCCGCAGCCGCGGGGCTCGGGGCGCCGGAGAATAAAGCCCAGAGGGCCGGAGCCCGGCGCCCCTGCCCTCGCTGGAGCCCCACACGGGCCGGGCCCGCTCGGCGGGTCCCCCGTGCAGTACAAAAACAGCGCCGGGGCTCCGGCTTTCCACACATCACACTGGGGGTCACCGGGGGGATTGGGGCTGGGGGTCAGGGTGGGTCCCCGTCTCAGGAGGGAGTCCTGGGGGGGTGGGGGGTGGGATGGGTCCCCTCCGGGGGAGAACTTCCCCACTCCTGTCCCCACCCTCTCCTCCGGACCCCCTTCTCCAGTCCGGGAGGGATGGGGGAGGGGGGGAAAGCACAGGTTCTGTCTGTCTTAGCCCCAAAATGTTCATTCTGTCTGCTGCACATCACATCAGAGTTTTTCTCAAAATCACATAACCGTACATATTATCTCAGGGTTTCCCCATATCTCCCTAGATGGTCCACTCCCGATCACCTCATTTCTACCTCAATATGTTCATTCTCTGCCCTACAGATCTTCCCAAGTTTTACACCCCAAATTTCCTTGCCTACCCCCAGTGACTGCCTCAGTTTATGTCACTGTTCACATTCTCCCTAGAGATTACCTCAAGATTTACCCCCAAAATTTTCCTTAACTGTCCACAACTTATTACTTCATTTGTACATCAAAATATTCATTCTCAACCTTTAGATTATTTCAAGTTTTACCCCCTAAAATTCCCCTACCTGCCCACTACTGATTCCCTCATTCTTCCTTCGATATATTTATTTTCCACCAAGAAGCCTTTCTCAAGATTTATCCCCCATATTTTCCATTTGTCTACTACTGAATAGGCGCCATCTCACCTTGTAGGATTTGTCCCTTACTCCCTCCAAGCCCATTTTAGCCTCTAGGCAGTGATAGTTCACCCCTCTCTGTCTTATGCACACTGGCCAGACCACACCCGAAACCTCTCCTGCTCCCTCCAGGAACGCCAGCCTGGACCATGCAGAGTAACCTTGCTCTCCACAAATGGGCCATTGTTTGGAGGCATTCATCATTAATAGTCCAGTGTCTCACAGTGGTTTTAGCCACAAATTGTCACAGCAGATCTCAGCTACATCTTAGAAACTCTCATGTGAACCATGTGAACAAAAGATGTGATTTGAATAAATTAATTTCTTTCATCTCACTGATACGATTTTGCACAGTTTGTACTCCCTGAACTACTTCTGAAAGTTACACCAAATCTACTCCATTTCTTTGCATACTTTCATTATGTCATTAATTACAGGAACAATTCTTTTTGGGGCTTCCAATTAATTCAGTTGACATTCTACTTTGCAGAGCTTTGGCAAGAAGTCTCTGATTTGCCTCTCAAAAGAGCATAAGGAGAAGCTCAGCAATGCACCTCATCATTGCTACCAAAGATTGTCTACAGGGATTGAGATCCAGCACCACCTGCCCCCAAGACTTCACCATCCTCCAGAGCCTCACAGCAGCTGGGGAGCCCCTGTCACAGCCAAGCACTGGAGAGCCCCTCCCAGAACTGGGAATTCCAACAGGTGCGTCCACCCGCAGGCAAAGAGGCTTCCGACTGTGCTGGGACAGGGCCCAGCTTGGACACTGGGCAGTAAAAAAGGTCACACAACTTCCAGAGCGGGAGCATCTGGGGTCAGCCTCCTTCTGGCTCCTTCCCCAAGCCTGGCCAGGGCTCAGGGAGCAACCCAGGCAGTTCCCTTTGACCATGGACCTCCCAAAACAGCCTTGTCCAGTTTCTAAATACAGAAAGGTCAATCTGTTCTGTTAACGAGCAGATACCTAAATCCTAACACTAATGATCTTGTGTATTTCATGAAGAAGTGGATATAAATAGAACATTTTGTTGCAAGGTTCATCAAGAGCTCAGCTTTGTCTCAGGACCTGTTGTTCAGGCCTTAGTACTTGACCATTACATATCCAGAGCAGTCCAAGTGCTTCTTTACAGGTGTGGCCAAAGCCCCACATACACACGCACACCAAATTTTCCCAGTGTATCAGTAGAAACACCAACAGATTTAATTTAATTTTATTCTTCAGTCAACTGTTTTAAAGTATTTGAACCTTGATAGTGTGCCCCAGCCAAACCATCTTTAGTTATTTTTACTAGAGCCCTCAGAGTGGGACCAGGCTGGAATTACCCTCACTGGCTTCACCTGGCCTTTCCACCTTCAGCTGCAGCACATCAGCCCTAAGAGGGGTTTTCAGCTCCAGTCTGAAGGTTCCAGGAGAGAGGTGGGGTAGGTTTATATCTGCTCCCTGTCCCTTGCTGTCTTGTTGTTTGGATTTCCTGGACTAACTTGGCTGCTGATCACTGGATGGGTTTTGTTGCTGTCATCATCTTGACTTTGCTTGCCTGGATCTGGAGCCCTCAGGAATTCATCAAGGACTGAAAGGTAAACTGTGCTGAATTGGGAAAGAAGAAGCTGAAAAACTAAATACCAAGACAGCAAGGAATAGATAAAAAAGTACTGTGCCCCACTGGATTAAAACCAATCTTATTTTCTGAAAAGTATGTGCAGAGCTCATGGACAAGATAGAGGGACCAATTGAACAATATGTGAGCAGTTGCAAAATGTAATGTACTGTATTATGGATAAGTAGGTGAAATGTGTAGGTAGAGTAACATGTGTAAGCAGTGTAAGATAAACAAGTAAAATGTATAATAAGTAGAGTATTATGTATAAGAAAGGTATTAAGTAAGGCGTATAGGTAGTGTGATATGTGGAAGTTATAAGTAGGTAAAATGTGTAAATAAGTGAACTGTATAAGTAAGTAAAGTGTACAGGTAAAGTATTAGGTAAAAGCTGTGAGATGTGTGAGTGGAGTGTATTTTAAACAATAAGAAGCTTCTCTATAGTCATATTGATTGGTTGTTCAGAAGGCGTGAGTTCCCGCAGTCACACAACTTCCAATGCGGGAGCATCTAGGGTCAGCCTCCTCCTGGCTTCCTCCCCAAGCCTGGCCAGGGCTCAGGGAGCAACCCAGGCAGTTCCCTTTGACCATGGACCTCCCAAAACAGCCTTGTCCAGTTTCTAAATACAGAAAGGTCAATCTGTTCTGTTAACGAGCAGATACCTAAATCCTAACACTAATGATCTTGTGTATTTCATGAAGAAGTGGATATAAATAGAACATTTTGTTGAAGGTTCATCAAGAGCTCAGCTTTGTCTCAGGACCTGTTGTTCAGGCCTTAGTACTTGACCATTACATATCCAGAGCAGTCCAAGTGCTTCTTTACATCTCTACAGGTGTGGCCAAAGCCCCACATACACACGCACACCAAATTTTCCCAGTGTATCAGTAGAAACACCAACAGATTTAATTTAATTTTATTCTTCAGTCAACAACTAATCCAATTAAATAGTGTGCACTTGGACTCCTTTGTGTGGAAGGGTCAATGCAGTTCCTGGGCATTCCTAACTACAAAGCATGAAAACAACCAATTTTGGCACACAAAACGAAATGGAAAAAAATTAGGAGAAATGATACCATAGATTGGAAGGTATTTGCCTGCCTTTGAATGCAGTGCCCCAGAAGTCCATCACCCATTGAAAATAGGGAACACAACCAAGGTGGACAAGAGCACCAAATATTAGACAAACTTGATGCCTTAAGAGGCCACCTGAAAACAGAGGCTAGACAGGAGTAAGGGAATAAAGGTGGGTATTTACTTGAAAGGCCTTCAAAGGTACCCCTGGGGAGCCAGAGGCCACTGCCAAGATGGACCCCAAGATGGACAGCAGGTCACGAGTTCTTCACACCTTTATAGGTTTGGTTCATTTGCATAGCAGGGTTAATTCTCCAATTAAAGCTTCAGTTCTATGATGTAATTCCCCTCAGCTTGCCCCCCTCTCAAAGGCTTTTGGTTTATACTTTTTGGGCCTAGGACAGTCTGGGTGTCCTTGGAGAGCAGGCCTGGAGAGGCTTTGTTATGTTTAACCAAGCATGAGAGCGCAGAAGTGAACAGCTACAAGGAACTTCAGAGTTACACACTGGGCAGTACAGGATTTGAAAAATATTAAAGTGTCATTCTGGAAAATGATTTCTCCAAGTCTCTTTGCCTCATCCCAAGCCTCTCTTCATCCTCAGGGGTCACTGCACTCACTCCAGGGTACTTGGCATGAAAAAGGAGCAAGTGGAGACTTCATGGCTTCCCTGGGATCTTTTCTCCTTTGACTGCCTCTGCCTTGGGCAGCAACCAGTGACTGGGAAATGCTCTCTGGGAATGCAGGGCAAACCAGAGCCCCTGAATGCAGCACAGATCCACCTGCAAGTGGAAGGAGTGTTACCTGTCCCCAGGATCTCCATGGGAATATTCCAACCACAGCTGCAGCATTTGCCAGTCAAGGTATGCAGAACACAGCCACATGAACAAAAACACCCCCTTGCCCCCTGCCCCAAGCAGGGATGCAGCAACACCACCCGGGAAGGGAGCAGAGCTTCCCAGCTCCTGTCCCAAACGCTGACTGCGGCCAGAACCACAAACACAACAAAAAGTTACAGGTTGGAGAAATTAAGGTAGGAAAAACTCTGTGCTTCCCATTCCCTGCCCAGTGTACCCCAATTCCATGCTAGGAGTACACATCACAGCCTTAAGGATACAAACTCCAAGACTTGATATAATTCTTATCTATAAAGGAGCTTCCCAAAGCAATTACTTGTCCCAGCAGAGAGCAAAACCCTCTGCACTCAACCAGAACCAGGGGAAACCCCAACCAAGAGTAAAAACAGACACAGAACATCCAAAACACACTATTTCAGCCCAAAAAGGATCAGGAAAAAAGCCAAATTAGAGCAACCATTGCCTCCTAACTCTTCACAGAGAAAGACTTTGGAATTCTGAGGCATACCCTGGGAGACCCAGAGAGTAACAGCCCCTCAGCCCCAACACCGCTTCAACTGGGGCCACCTAACACTTGCTCTCCAGCATACCACATACTTAAACATCATTTTAATTGCAATGTAGTTTAAATAAATGAATTAAAACGTATTTGCACCCCACTAAAACAGCCCAGGGGAGCCACGCATCAGCACACACCAAACACAAAGCATTAAACACCGGCTCACTGCAGCCTCCCGGCCTTATAAAGCCTCGCCCGGCTCGCGATTGGCCGATGCGCTGAGGTGCCGGCAGCGCTGATTGGACAGCGGGCCCCGCCCGGGAGCGTCAAGTGGGGCTGCAGCGCCGCCTGACCGCCGCCAGGGGCGCTGCCGCAGGGTGTGCGTGAGGCGGGGCCCGGGCCCGTGTCCGTGCGCGGCCCCGGGAGAGCCGGGCCCGTCTGCTTAAACCAGAAGGAGGTGACAGCACAGCATTGGATCAGGGATGTTAGGAGACTCATCAGAATTCGTTTCCCCCCCACCGCCGATCCCTCTGTTTGGCCTCAGGAGCGGGAACAGGGGAGGGTCGCGCGCCCCGCCGTGTCCCCTGAGCCCTCAGAGCGTACCCGCCCGGGCTCCCTTTTAAAATAACTTATTAAAGCTCCTGTGGAAGTCAGCGTTGGGGAATGTAAGAATTTCCTGCTCAGGGAAGTGGTGGTGAAAGGATGTTTGTGATGATACCCTCACGATGTCTAGAGTTCCAAAACATCACAGCGTTTGCATTTTCCTTCTCTGTAGCTCACAGGCACTGAGCCCTGGTTGGCTTCGTGGTTTCTGTGCCTGGGATTCCCAGCTCCCTGCATCTGAAGCCTGACTGTATCAAAGAAGGGGCGATGATGAGTTCCCTTGGGGATGAGCAGGGCGGTGACTCGGCTGCCAGAAGCGAGGATGGTGGAACACAGGAGCTGTCCAGGCTTCCTTCTGCTGCCTGGGCTCTGCTTTTGCTTTGAGCTCCTCTGAGGGCTTTTTTGGGCTTTTTCTGGACTTGTCTGCCGGGAGCTTTTAGCCCTGTGACCACACATGAGATGTAGCTGTGTGCGAGGGCAAGGAGAGGGTTAAAAGCAGCAGTGGGAAATGTCCTTTGGAGGTGGCTGCTGCTTCAGCTGCTGAGAGCTGGGGCAGGCAGCGGGGCTGTGCTGCTGCTGCTGCCCGGGACAGATGTCAGGAGCGTAACCCGAGCTCAGCCCAGCCCAGCCCGACCTGACTCCACTGGTGACGGGGGCAGGGCCCAGGGGATGCTGTCCTGGGGAGGGGAGGGGGTGGGGGCTTCTGTGGGTGCTGACACCACCCTTCAGTAATCCCTCGGTCCCGGCGCCTCTCTGCCTCCAGCAGGAATTAAACCCGGGCACAGCAATGGTGCCAGAGTGGGAGGGAACTTGCAGGGATAGAGGGTTTGAAAATGGTGTGTGAAACCTCACCTCAGACATCTCCTGTCTGGGAAGCTCATGAGCATCAAACACAACTCAGTACAGGCTGAGGCTGGTTTGTTTGTTTGTTTTTGATGTTCTTGGTAGGGTTTTTTTTCTTAACGTGGGTAAAGGAGGTTTAATTTCCTGGCCAACAGGAGCTTTTTTTCCCCCATCTCAGTTCTGTTGTGAGATTCGATGGTTTTGCCCTTGCAGCTTTGTGTACTGAGTCCAAGATTTGGTGCTTTTGTCCACTTCGTGTGTGTTTTCTTCTCTAAATGGCTGTTTGAGCTCTAGGGCATCGTGTTCAAAGGCAAGGAAGTATCTTCTTAACAGCTTAGAAATGAATCTGAATAGGAAGACACGTTTTACAGATAAATCCCAAGTGGAACATGTGACAAAGATAATTTGTTGCAGCCACAGGGATGGATGGTCCCCATACAGCCAGTGCCAGCCTCCGGCCACCCAGAGACTGGGCATCGCCACCCTGGGTGGAAAGGTGGCAAAGCAGACACTTCTAATCAAGTTTTTCTTGTCTGTGTAAGTTTGAGCTGATCAATATAATGTATTTTATTGTTTTAAATAATAGTGTATCCGCCAGAAAGATTTCTAGCAGAGTCTGCCCTCTGAGCCGAAGGGCAAAATTCAATTGAAATGAAATTTTCGTAAGAAAAAGGTGCATTTGTAGAGATTACAAAGCTGAGTCTTCCTTAACAGGCCTGTCATTTTCAAGGGTAATTTCTAGCCCAGGGAACACCGATTTCAATGCACTGCCCACACCTGGGAATCAAGTACTGGTGTCATACAAGAATGTTAACACAATATTCCCAGGTTGTGATGGAAACCTAGGTCATGAAGTTGGTTTTTTTGAAGGCAAAAGCCAGTGAATCCATGGATCTCTGTGCTGGCCAGAAGTAACTTTTTTAGATGATTTTGCAGATAAGAGATCTAAAAAATGATTCAGCCTTTTCATTGTTTTTGCCCTGTTTCTCTAAGAAAAACCTGTGTTATTTTTTCCATAACTCCATGAAGCAATACATCTGATGTGTTGGGGAAGAGGAGTCTGTTTTTCTAGTGGGGCTGGTTCCTGCTTTTTTAATGGATCTGTTGGAATATTCATGACAAAAGCATGTTTAGAAGAGGGGGAGTCTGCTTGGGTTGTTGGCATGGGGATGGAGCAGCACAGGGAGAATCCAGGCTTTTGCTGGACTTCTCAGAATGGCACTGGCTGTTGGGATATCCCAGGCTGGAAGCACAGAATGTCACCTGGAACATGAATCTTTGAAAGATCAGTACTGGAAATAATGTCACTTGCTTGGGTAGGGGGCTTCCCTCAGTGTTTGGAGGGTGGGAGCAATGAGGGTGTTCACTATCACGGTATCCCACAGTGGTGGGGAGAAGAGAGATAGATCCAGCAGGCAGGCATTGTGCAGCAAGAGTCCTTTATTTAATTATTTTACAACTCTTTTATAGACTTTTTTCTTCATAGTCTAATTGGTCAAAGGATCAGCCAACCCTTGGGGTGATTGGCTAAAATCCTAAAACATCCATTGTCAAAATATTTTCCTACTGTACTATAAACAAAGCTCTGCAACGTTGCAGGTGTTCATAGTTTATAGAACTCTGCTAATGTCTTCCGTGAGAGAGAAAATATCTCACGGGACTGGAAAGAAGCAAGAGAAATTCTTGCTAGCAGCAATATTGTATCCACAGTTCACCCCTGGTCCATGGCCATCTCTCTGCTTGGCATTGCTTGGAATAACAAAAAACAAAAGGAGAATCTCTTGCAAAGTTCTATAAATTCTTTCCAGCCTCTGATAAGGGCTTTGACATGCCATGGTGTCAAAGGAGCATTTAATTCTGTATCCCTTCCTTTCCCGAATGCATTGGGATGTTTCAGGCCCAGTGGGAGGCTGCAGACCGTACCTTAACCAGACTAGATTTGATTTTTCCATACAGCCTGGCTTTACAGCTTCATATTTCCATCTATATTTCTCTCACTCTAAAGGACAGATGTAACTGCAGCCCAACCAGGAAATGTTAAAACAAAAATTATACCTTGCTCCCTGCAGAGGTTAAAGGATTCCCCCATCTGTTTCCCAGCCTAGGCTGTGGCAGGAGCCCATCAGGCTGTGTTTGGACACCTGTGGGTTGGTCTGACTCCCTGAACCTCACAGCTGCAGAAACCTCTCATACTGTCTGCCTCCATTCATCTGAGTAAATGCCTTCTGACTGTGCTGTGGAAACTGGTGAGGTGTGCAAGGTGGAATGTAAATGTACCCAGTGTACCTGGTTATCCTAGAGGGAAACTTCAGGTGTGATCAGTGTCTGATGGAGCCACAGGGCAGTGGGACCAGCCTGTGTGTCTGCTCGAGGACATGTTTAACTGCCCATGTTCTTATCTAAAGTATTTGTTTTTTAGGGAGCCCCGAAGGCTGGGAGATGGAAGCTTTGAAGCTGGTGTCACTCAGAGTTTGAAAACATCAATGTTGGTTTATTGTTCCATTGGGGATCTGCTGAATGTCAGGTGGAACTGTTCCCAGTCCAGTGGCTGTTCCCATCACAGGCAAAGGAAACCTGAAATCCACAGACATCTTTCAGCTTGGACCTTTGCTTCTGTTGGGAAGCAGACTTGGAGCCTGGGGCATTGCAACCCCTATTCCTGCTCAGGGGAATGCCAATTCCAAAGGTATGGTCTTTTTTGATTTTTCTGCACCGTCTGTTTCTGTAAACTGGGCATTTTCTTTCCCACACCAGTAAAAGGCAGCTGGTCCCATTTTTGTTTGGATCTAGCACAGAAGTGGGATCTTTGTCTTGTGCTGAAGGGGCAGTGGGTTGAGCATCTAGTAAAAAGACAGGCTTGAAATTGTGTGGGAAATCCAAATCCCTACAAAGCCATGGGGCTTGATGGGATTCATCCAAGAATCCTCAAAGAGCTGCTGATGTCATTGAAAAACCTCTCTCAATTTTTTGAGCAGTCTTGGGAATCCAGCGAGGTTCCGGCTGACTGGAAGTTGTTCCGATTTTGAAGAAGGGCAGGAAGGAGGACCCTGGAATCTACAGGCCTGTCAGTCTCACTTCAGGGCCTGGGAAAGTTATGGAGAAGGTGATTCTGGGAGGTATTGAAAAATACTTGGAGGACAATGCAGTCATCAGTCACAGCCAGCACAGCTTCATGAGGGGAAGGTCCTGCTTATCAAACCTGATTTCCTTTTATGACAAGGCAACCCAGGGAGCAGCCTGACCTTTTGTCCTGGGGGCAGTTCTGGGCACCACAATATAAGAAAGACATGAAACTATTAGAGAGTGTCCAAAAGAGGACAACAAAGATGGTGAAGGACCTTGAGGGGAAGCTGTATGGGGAGAAGCTGAGGGTACTTGGTCTGTTGAGCCTGGAGGAGACTGAGGGGAGACCTCATGGCAGTTACAACTTCCTCTTGAGGGGAAGAGGGAGGGCAGACCCTGATCTCCTCTCTGTGGTGACCAGTGACAGGACCTAAGGGAATGGCCTGAAGTTGTGTCAGGGGAGATTTAGGTTGGATAATGAGGAAAAAATTCTTCACCCAGAGGGTGGTTGGGCACTGGAACTGGATCCCCAGGACAGTGGGCACAGCACCAGCCAGACACAGTTCAAGAGGTATTTGAACAATGCTCTGGGCCACGTGGTGTGACTCTCGGGGATGGTCATGGGCAGTGCTGAGAGTTGGACTTGATCCTTGTGGATCCCTTCCAACTCAGCATATTCTCTGATTCTCCTGGATTCTTGTAGCCAATCTTAATAGAATCCTGGAATGGTTTGGTTTGGAAAAGACCTTAAAGCTCATCTTGTTCTACACCCCTACCATAGGCAGGGGCACCTGCCACTAGACCAGGTTGCTCCAACCTCATTTTGAACACTTCCAGGGATGAGACAAGTGAGCTGTGGTTTGAGTATAAGGAATTTAGAATGGATAGAGAGGTGATTCATCATCTCTGATGACTGGAACTGCTGATGGATACCAGCTCCCATGGGACTGTGGCCCACCAGCAAGGTCCCTGTCAGCTCCCTGGTGTGATAATGCCAGCCATGGCACTTGTAGAGCTGAAAATCTCCGAAATGCTCAAAAATTTGACACAACAGATAGGGGTTTGCTCTGTGGTTGCTCTGAGGAGTCCCCAAAGCCCTGTGGCTCACTCAAGGTGAGATCATCTCCTGTGGGTAATCACTTCCAAACTCAGAAGCTCAGAAAAGTGATAACAACCTTCTTTGGGCTTTGCCACTCTCCTGGGGCTGCAAGAGTCCCCAGATCCCCAAATTACATAAAAACATCTTTGCTGATGGTGGTATATTTTTAAACTCACCTGCAGAGCACCTTAATATCCACCTTGAAGAGCATCATGAGGGAAGCAGGCAGAGTGCAGAGATGTAGTGGAGGATTATCCTGCAGAACCATGAGCAAGGACAGCGCATGCTGAGCCACCCATCTCCTGTCGTTTTCTCTTGCAAAGCTTTGATTTTCATCTCAGCTCATACCTGGAGGCTCCTGGGCTCATGATACTCTGGGCTTAGCACCAAATCTAGGTGATCTGCAGCGGTGTGTGGTGAGGACACCCCCGTTGGAGCACTTGCTCTGAAGTCTTCTCACTGACCACGAAGGTCTCCTGGATGAGGACTGGAAGCTCTCCTGTAAGGAACACTTAAGGATCTTACCGTTGCTGATATAAGGCATGTCCAAAAGGTGATTTTTTAAGTTACTTTTTTTTCCCCAAAAAAAATATTTTCAGGAGGAGATTGCTCAGCTTTGGGTGTTGCATGTTTTTATTTGAAGACTCCAGGAACAGGGTAAAGAGCTGGGAAAATCTTTTACAGCCAAACCAGTGCATCCAGGAGGGAGGGGAGGCTTCATAGTTAGGAAGTTTTGCATGCCCCTTCTCTGGAAGCATTCAAGGCCACAATCTCGTCTAGTGGAAAGTGTCCCTGCCCATGGGGTGCAATGGGATGGTCTTCAAGACCCCTTCCAATCCAAACCCTTCCAGGATTCTATGGAGAAGACAGACAAAGCAGGCAGTTGGCAGATGCCAACCCAAGGATGAATAATTAATTCTGTGCTTTTACAGCTTTTATCAGGTTTCTCTTTGCTTCTGGGTATGTTGGATGAGCTCAAAGTCCCAAACTGAACACACATGTGGCAGTGCAGGTGGCTGCAGCCACCCTGACTCCTGAGGATACAACCAACACCAAGCTGTGGTGGTCAGGCACTGAAGTTTAGCAACCCACTCTCTAGTTAGGGTAAGAACCCACAAGCCCCCAGTTCCGCAGTTTACATATTTTTATATGATCGGTTTGTGTTTTCCCTGCCCTGTTTTATGTATAAGTTTGTTAATATTAATTTTCCTTAAGTTAATATGTATTAGTTCTAGAACGCGCCACATTACTTGACACCCCATTGGTTCCTTCCCTGAATCCCTCCTATGTGTTAATCTCATTGGTTCCCTTGCTCTCAACTCCGCCTCCTATCCCATATCCTATTGGCTGTATCCCTTATCTCCACCTTTCCTATCCCCACTATAAAATCCCTGGAAACCCTCGGATCCTTGGCTCTTCATCCCTTTCACATGAATAAACCTTCTGTGTGGAATTTATATGAGGAGTCCCTTCTCTCTGCTTCTTTGCCTCCACCTGCGTGCCTTCACACCCTGCTCAGAGGCAGCTCCCTCGGGTGAGGAGCTCCCCCTTTCTGCTTTTTTCATGTGCCGCCGTAAATCAGTCGGAGTGCAGCTGGACCTCCGGGCTCTCTTTGAGCTAGCGCGCAACCTGACACACGCATGGGATTAAAGGCGGCGCCAAGGTAAAGCTACTGAGTTGTGTAACCTAGATCTTCTCCCTGCCTGTACTGTGACTTCTCCCCAGCTCTTTCTCATCGATCAATGCCTGAACTCTTGCTTTAGATCTTGTAGGATTGTCTCCAAGCAGATCCCACTGGAAAGAGGGTTTTCCACTTGGAAGAAATCTCCGGCAAGGAGGTCACTCAGTGAACACGCATGGAAGGAATGGCAGGAAGCAATTGCTCCCAAGCAACCGAGTTCATCTTGGCAGGGTTCCCTGAGGCACCAGCAGCTCAGGTTGCCCAGTTCCTGCTGTTCCTGCTCACCTACCTTGTCACCATCCTGGGGAACCTTGGGATGATTGCCTTGATCAGAGTCAGTCCCCTGCTCCACTCCCCCATGTATTATTTCCTGGGCAACCTGGCTTTTGTGAACCTCTGCACTTCCACCATCATCACCCCCAGGATGTTGGCTGGGGTTTTGTTGGGGAAGAAAGGAATCACCTATGCCGGGTGCATGGCTCAGGTGTTCACTTTTGACCTGTTTGAGATGGTCGAGTGCGTCCTGCTGGTTGTGATGGCTTATGACCGATACGTGGCTGTTTGCCACCCCCTGCTCTACCCCCTTGTAATGTCCCCAGAGCGCTGCTCCCGGCTGGTGACTGGGTCCTACCTCCTGGGGCTGATCAACGGTGTGGGACAAACCATCAGCATGTCCAACTTGTTCTTCTGCGGCTCCAGCGCCATTGATCTGTTCTTCTGTGACATTTCCCTGCTGATCTCGCTCTCTACCTCCAACACCACCCTCAGCCTCAACATCATGAGGACATCATCTTTGCTCGGTGTTTCCAGCATCCTGGTGGTCCTGGTGTCCTACATGGTCATCATCTCCACCGTCCTGAGCACCAGCTCTGCCGGAGGCAAGCGCCAAGCCCTCTCCACCTGTGCCTCCCACCTCACCACCGTCAGCACCTTCTATGGGTCACTGATTTTCATGTACTTAATCCCCAGGTCAGAAACCTCCAGGGGAGGAGATAGATGGGCTGCTGTGCTCTACACTGTGGTGACCCCTATGCTGAACCCCTTGATCTACGGCCTGAGGAACCAGGTGGTAAAGGAGGCTTGGAGGAGACTCAGGAAAAGAAAATCAGCTTGGATGTTTTAACCTTGTGGCCAGATACACTGGAGGTGTGGGTGATAGCCTGGGATTTTTGTGAAATATGTCAGGACATTTTCAGGGCCTTCTGCACTTTGATTTAGGTTATATGCTGGCTGGTTCAGTATCAGCTGAGAATAACAATTTCACTCCAGTTTTGGTGTTTGGATGAGGCTTGGAGCAACCTGGTCTAATGAAAGGTGTCCCCGCCCACAGCAGGGCGTTGGAACTGAATGAGCTTTGAGATCCCTTCCAACCCAAACCATTCCAGAATTCTGTGACATATTTGGTGTTAAATGTTTTGGTGCACAAGCACTGCATATGTGAAAAAAACCAAAACCCTCCAATTTGTGTTTTATCTCACCATGTGCCAGGTCCATGGTGAAATCCAGAGTGATGGAGCTCTCCTAGAGACACAGAATAACTTGGGATGGAGGAGAAGCTGCTTGGTTGGATTAAATCAAGGCAGGATCAAGGAAATTGCTGATTTATTGATGACATACAACTCACAGGCACTCAGGGTCAATCAGCTGAATCCTTTGTTCCCAAAGCTTCCTGATAATTCCCTGGTTATTATTTAATCCAGCTGCCTGGATCAATCCCCTTGAACTATTCATGCTCCTGTTCCTCTCTTATCAGCTGTGCTGACCCCCCCATGGAAGGGACCCCAGAGGCCCTCAACTCACATGCCCACAGATACGGAGACAATGTCCTCAAGTTGCACCAGGGGAGGTTTAGGTTGGATATAGGGAAAATTTCTCCATGGAAATGATTGTGCAGCCCTGGATCAGGCTGCCCAGGGCAGTGGTGGTGATGCCTGAAGAGGCCTCCTAGAAACAGAGACTAGACGGGAGTAAGGGAATAAAGGTGGGTATGGGTGGACTTGATGATCCTAGAGGACTTTTCCCGCCTAACCAATTCCATGATTCTGTGATCAGGACCATGAACTGGGACCTCCTTGTGCTACTCCTGCTGTTCTCCCACCCTTCTGATCCTCCCTGCCACCCTCAGGACGTTGTTTAATTTAGATGCAGAGAAGACAGTACATTTTTTCTTTAAATATGACTAAAGACTATTTTTAATCTTTAATCTTTCTTTTAATGTTTTATTTAAAACATAAACCCCCCATAATTATTAATTTAATAAAACATTGAGACATTTAAAACATAAGCCCCAGAACAACTCTTCTTGCTCCAGGGCCTTAAAACCATTGTTTGGCAATAAAATATTGAATATTTTTAATAATATTTGAAAAATATTCAATATTTGAATAATAGTTTGAGAAACCATTCAGTGACTTTTGTCCATCTGGTCTTGCCTTGACCATCACCTGACCTTTAAACAGGAACATGAGCCCTTAGTGAATTAAACCCTGAGTCTGTGGCCATGGCATTGTCACTCTGCATGTTGTGGCTTCATGCTGGAGCTGCTGCTCTCAAAACCGAAAGGTTTTGGCTCATTTTGGAAGTGGGGATTGGGTAAATGGGGGTGAACTGTGTCCAACTTCTGTGAGAACAGCATCTGACCATGAGAGGAGCTGCGACCATCAGCGGGGTTTGAGGAAAGAAATGGAACATCCAGCACTGATATTTGCTCCTGAGAGACAAACCCCCTTCATGTGTCATCCTGTGTCCCTGCCCGTGGCATGGGATGGAATGAGATGAGCTTTAATGTCCCTTCCAGCCCCAGCCATTCCAGGATTCTCTGGCCAATGCAGATGACTGCAGGTGAGTCTCCTGCAGCCATTTTGAAGCACACATTGCAAAATGGCTTTTCAAAATGAGCTTTCCTGGTCAAAAATGGGCAGATGGAAACCAAAAAAACTTGGAAAAGGGAAAATGCTGAGTGTTGCCCATGGGGGAATAATTGTCCCAGACACTGGGACAGGCTGGAGAGCAGCTGTGGACATTGTGGTGGCCACCAAGATGGAGATGAGCCATCGATACTTCCTGAGTGCAAGGACATCCACCAGCAGCTGGAGAAAAGCACAGACAGCCACTCAAGTGACTTCCTGCAATGAACCTCTGACTGAGATCTGGAGGAACAGCTTTTTTGGGGTGGGGAGGGGAGAAGAGAAATATAGAATTAGAGAAGAATTTTAAAATCTTTCAAATTCAAGCCTTTAGCAAAAGTCCTTGTTTTGGTGTTTCCTCCCAACAACGTTGTGTTCACAAATGGCATCACTCAGGCTCTGCAGGCATCAATTCCGATGTCCTGTGGGGATCCCATCCCTAAAACTCCAGGGAGGAACCTCGGGATGGCTCCCAGGGGCTCTGGGGAAGGCTCATTTTGTGTTCAGGTGCCTCAGAGACCCTGTGGTAATTGGTTGCATGGGGATGGGGCTAAACTTAAATATTCCGGCCACGTTAGAGGATGGAAACAGAAAAGTTCCGGGTTTTGGCCAGACTGATGGAGCGTGTGGACTTCAGCTCAAGGACCTGTGAGTATCTTATTAACCAGAGAGGCTGAAATTTTAAGTGGTTTTGAGACAATTTTTTGCTGGATGGGGAAAATTATCCTTCCCAAGTGTTTGTGGAAGCAGGAACTTGTCCATGAAGGTTTTTATGGAATATAATAAATAACTCCAGGAAATCTCGAAGGTCCTTCCTGATGGCAAAACATTTACTCCAGCACATCTGAACCTTAATTCCTGACTCAAATTTTGGATGAATATTCCTCATATCAGCAGAATTGGGAGGCTCACTCTGGGCAAATTGACTGAAGGGTCTGTCTGAACCTAAAAGTCTTGAATTCGGCTCATCCTCATCACCAGAAAATGTAAAAATAAATTGCAGCAGGAGAGTTCCTGCAGAGTTTTCCTTTCATGCCAATTAGCAATTGAAACACTTCTCCAAACCCTGGGCTGTCTCTCAATCCCTGAATCTCAATTTCTTACACCAGTCCTTTTTAATTCTATATTCTGAGAGATAAATTTAAATATATATAATTACATATAATATAGAAAATTAAATTATATGTATTAGGAAAATATTTATATGTATTAATTATATCTATAGCTGCATATATAAAATATATATAAACCTCTATATTAACTTTTTTTATATATTAAAATGGTCATATATATATATATATAGTGGTAAATAAATTCTCAAGCTGCCATTTAATTTCCCGAAACTATTTGAGTTTATTTAACTAATTATGTTTATTTACCAGTGCAGGTCTTCTCCTTAAGGAGCTGCTTCCAAAGTCATCCATTCCCAAGGGAAATTTCCTCCTCCAGGGGCGGGCAGTGACAAACCCCTTGGTGTTCCTGTGAATGAGGATTACAAACAGCAGGGTTTTTGGTCAAGTTTTGATGCTCTTTGTGAGGGCAAATTATTCCTGTCTTCCACACTAATATTGGAAGAAATCTGGGTTTATTTCTCCCTGGAAATTTTGGTCTAGGAAATAAAATCTGATCAAGCAAAAAGGGCCTGAGATGTGAGCAAACAGGTGAGATTTACCCAAAATAAGGCTGCAAGGAGTTGCTCTGTTGCAAGGAGAGGGCCTGAGGTGGGAGCCTGTTCTCATGACAAATAATCATCCAAGCTCAGGGTCTCTGAGGTGAAACCCAGGAATTGATCACGGAATCCATGGTTTGGGTTGGAAGGGACCTTATGGATCCTCCAGTGATGTTCCACGGGCAGGGACACCTTGTGCTAGCCCAGGTTGTTCCAAGCCCTGTCCAACCTGGCCCTGAAGATCAATCATTTCATAGCAGCACTACCTGGATTATTTTCCAATTTACATCTATTTCTTTCTATTTATTTGAACTGTATATCAGCATCTTACTCCCCCCAGTTCCTCACGGCACCACAACATTTTTGGGGCCTCCAGGGTTTTAAAACCCTTTTCTTTCTCCACTTCACACTTCTCAAAGGAATGACACAAACATCACCATATTTAAAGAGTTTTTTAAGTTCCAGTTTGAACCTGAATTTCAGAGTTTCACAGGAAGGAGGGAAGAATTTTATTTTATTTTCATATGTTCTGACTCTTCAAAAAAATTTTTAAAGATGTCCTGACCTGTCACTGGTGCTTTGTCTCCTTTGGATCTTCTAAACCAATGAGGCTTGGGGTTGTTTTTTGGGTGGTTTTTACTGTTTTCAGTTTGGTTTTCAAATTAGTAAAGATTTCTAAAGTCAGGATAAATTACTGTAGTTAATGCTTTGAATCTGATGAGTAACAACCCCCTTAATGTGTTCAGGAGGTGGAATAAACCTTCCAATGTGCAAAGTGATTTATCAAACCCAATCAGTGGCTAAACCAGACTAAAACCATTAGAAACAAACTCAGTAGTGAACTTTGGCTGCTTTAAAATGTATTTTGAACCAAACAGTAAATCCCACAGTTCCTGCATCTCCAGGTTATGTTTGCTGATAAAAATAAAGGCATTTTTAACGTGTTTGTGCAGAAAACAGGAATGTGCTGACCCTGCATCTCCGTTTTCTTACAGCACCTGCATTAGGATGGCAGCCAAAGGAAATGGAACCTCCAGTGCTCACTTTGTCCTCTTGGGATTCTCCCAACAGGGCAATGTCCAGGTTATTCTCTTTGTGGTCTTCCTGGTGATCTACGTGATCACCCTGCTGGGGAATGTGGGGCTGCTGGTGTTGATCCGGCTGGTTGCCCAGCTCCACACCCCCATGTACTTCTTCCTGAAGCCTGTCCTTTCTGGACCTCTGTTATTCCTCCTGCATCACTCCCAGGCTGCTCTGGGATCTCCTGGATGAGGAGAAGGTCATTTCTCATGCCGCATGCCTCACACAGTTCTATTTCTACGTGGCCTTTCCCACCGCTGAGTGCTACCTCCTGGCTGCCATGGCCTACGACCGCTACGTGGCCGTCTGCAGCCCCCTGCTCTACTCCCTCTCCATGTCCCGAGGGCTCTGTGTGCTTCTGGTGGCCAGCTCATGCCTGGCAGGGGTCACAAATGCCACCCTCCACACGGGCCTGGCCCTTGGGCTGAGCTTCTGTGGCCCCAATGTCATCGACCACTTCTACTGCGAGGGGCCCCTGCTCTTCGCTCTCTCCTGCATGACCCCACGCCTAACGAGCTGGGGATGTTTGTCATGGCAGGCTTCAACCTGGCTGCCACCATCCTGGCCATCCTGCTCTCCTACGCCTTCATCCTGACTGCCATCCTGGGCACGCGCTCGGCCGCGGGGAAGCGAAAAGCCTTCTCCACCTGCACGTCCCACCTAGCTGTCGTGGTGCTCTCCTATGGATCCTTCATGGCCATGTACTCCCAGCGCAGCTCCAGGAGCTCCCGGGTGCAGGACAAGGTGGCCTCAGTGTTCTACACCATGGTCACCCCCATGCTGAACCCCTGCATCTACAGCCTGAGGAACCAGGAGGTGAAGGCTGGGCTCTGGAGACTGATAGGGAGGAAAGGTTCTGCTGAGAAATAGTATTTCCTTTTTTATTTGTCTTTGCTGCCTGATACTATTTGAATTTCAGGAATTTAAGCCCTTCTTGATCACTTGTAGAGCTTGAGGACCAGGGACTCTTCATCTGTTCTGACTACAGCTGCTGCAACCATTTCCTTCTTTTAGGATGTAAAAAAAGAGAAGCTTTTCTCTTTTCTCTCACACACCTGATTGTGACTCCTTCTGTATCTGACTCTCTGGGTTTTTAGACACATCCCTGATAGTGTAAAAATAAAATGCAGCAGGAGAGTTTCTAAAGTGTTCTCCCTTCTTCCCAATTAGCAGTTGCAGCACTTCTCCAAATCCTGAGCTGTCTCCCAGTCCTTGAATCTCTACTTCTTACTGTAAGAACTGGTGTTCTTTTTATTTCCCTGTGATGTCAAGAAGCCAATTACATATTTCAAGAGATAAATTTATATATATTTTAAGAAAAAATATATAAGGACATTTTATAAACAAATTTTCTTTATATACATAAAGAAATTTATGTATTAATATCTTTATACACATAATTTCATATATATATAAAGAAGTGGGACATAAACCCTCAAACTTCCATTTAATTTCCTGAAACTAATGGTGTTTATTTACCAGTGCAAGTCTCCTCCTGAAGGAGCTGCTTCCACAGTCATTCATTTCTAAGGGAAATTTCCTGTGTGCCACCCCAGGGTGGGCAGTGACCAAACTGAAGGCCCAAGCTTGCTGAAGGAGCAGAGAGCCATCATCTGCCAGCTCCTATGGATTCTGGTGGAATTTTGATCATATTTTGGCTTTATTATTAAAGAGGTTTTGCTTAGTTTTGGGCAATTGTGTGATTTCCCCTCTAAAATAAATCATGAGACACAGAGGAAGGATGAACAAACTGTGGGAAGTACAGTGAAACTGAGCACAGAAGGAGAGGCAGGAATGCTGACCAGGAGCAGATACGGGGTAGAAACAGTTACAGAATCCCATAATCATTTAGGTTGGAAAAGCCTTCTAAGATCATGGAGTCCAGCTGTTAACTCAGCACTAACCTGTGTCTGAGCTCAGTCTGTAGAGGTGACCCCTGAGAGCCCCTTCCAGTGCCTAAAGAGGCTCCAGGAGAGCTGCAGAGGGACTCTGGGCAAGGGCCTGGGGTGGCTGGACAAGGAGGAATGGCTTTACACTGACAGAACATTTAGATGGGATATTGGGAAGGAATTGTTCCCTGTGAAGGTGGGGAGGCCCTGGCACAGGGTGCCCAGAGAAGCTGGGGCTGCTCCTGGATCCCTGGGAGTGTCCAAGGCCAGGCTGGATGGGGCTTGGAGCAGGCTGGGATAGTGGAAGGTGTCCCTGCCCATGGCAGGGGATGGCACTGGATGAGCTTTAATGTCCCTTAACACAATCCCATGGCAACACATTGACCCTCCAGCTTTTTGGCTCCAGGGCCTGGAACTGGCAAACAAAGCAGCTGGAGAAGTTCACTTTGTCTTTAACAAGGAAGAAAGTTTCTTCCTTGTTTTTCTTTGTTAATTAGTCTCTCATGGCTTGTTAAGAAGAATGACAAAAATTGTTGTTGAAAAGCCCTCTGAGGAGCTCCATGATGATGATTAGGAAACTTTCTTGGCAAAGCCCAGGAGATCTTGTTAAGCTGATGATTCCTTGAAGGGTGGTTGGTCCCCAAGGATCTCTTCTTGCCCTGGGAATGGGAGCAGCATCACTTGTGGTGGAAATAGCTGTGACCACCTGTATGGTGGGACTCTGGAGCATCAGACCTGCTGGTGGGCTTTCTTAATTCTTCATTAAAACCTGAAAATCTTGAACTGAAGGAGAGTGGGTTTACACTGGGTATCGGAAAGAAATCCTTCCCTATGAGGGTGGTGTGGCCCTGGCACAGGTTTCCCAGAGAAGCTGTGGCTGCCCCATCCTTAGAAGTGTTGAAGGCCAGGTTGGACAGGGCTTGGTCCAGTGGAAGGTGTCCCTGCCATGGCAGGGGGTTGGAATGGCATGAGCTTTACAGTCCCTTCCCACCCAACTTTGATATCAGAAGTCTCTGTCTTGCCAAGCCCTTTATCATCTACTTATATCGATTCCAACTTCTTCATCCAGCTCCAGATCCACCTTTCCCAGGTGGAAGCCATTTTCCCCCAGACCTAAACCACCTCTTCTCCTGCTGTTTTTTTCCAGAGAAGGAGGACACTGTTCACCATCCATTCACTTTTCAAATGGAACTCAATGCTCATAGAACTCCTCAGAACACAACATCTACACAACACAATGCCAAAGAGAAAATTTTCCTGCTTCCACCTTTCCCTGCCACAGCCAAGGCCTATCTCCCTGTGGAGTCAGAGCTCATCCCACCCCTCAAAGGTGTCAATGGGTGAGGGACAACCACAATCAGGTGTGTGGAGAAGAGGAGGAAGAGGGGGAAGTGTCTGCTGACCTTATCCAGACCACCCCTATTGTGAAAGGAAGTTGCAGGATTGCAACTCAGTTTGCCCTCAGAAATGACAAATATCCTCTGCAATTCGTTGGGATGAGCAGAAATTAGGAGGTTTTTCCATTAAAAGTGCATGCCAGGAAAAGATGAAGGATTGCTGCTCTCCCCCCAGTGTTGTGGCCATTCCTGTATCTTCTTTATTGAGCCATGATTTGGAGAACTGTTGTTTTTGGCTTTTTTATGGCCTTTTCCAAACCCAGACAGCTCCCATCTGATCCATAGATCAGGTGTTAAGGATTCTTTCTCCTATGAAAACCAGACACATGCTTAAATTTTGAGTGAAACACACTTGTTAGGTTTTCATGGTGTGTTTTGGCACTTGGACGCTTGCATTCCCCTTGATATTCCAAGGTGTATCTTGAGATCCTGACTTGCATCAGTTTTTTATCTTTCTAACTCTGGCAAAAATGCACTTTTTAAGCCTTTTATCTTATTTTTTTACCAATCAAATTAAAAAAGAATCTTCCTCTTCCCAAATGCTCCCTCCCACCCCAGAAGCTCAACTCTAATAAATAACTCACAGGTAGTAATGAGGAATTTTATTGGAGTTTAGGGATAAGGACAATAATCTTGCAAGAAAAATACATATTTCTCAGTGCAAAATAAGTTATAAACCAATAAAACTGTGATTTGTTCTTCCTGAGAGAAAGAGAGGTTTAATTGGAATAATAGCCTGGAATAATTCTGAGTGATTTCTTTCGACAGGCTGGTGGCTGCAAAGGGAATTCAAGTTTGAAGCTCCCACTCCTGGTTTCCTCCCAAGGAATATGTGACTGTGAGGTCTATTTCTCTAGGATAAATATTGTAATTGAGTTTTGTGAGGAATTGTGGAAGAATCTATATAAAATTGTTAGGATCAGGGAAAAATCTGATTATTTTTATGGATCATCTCTTACTTTAGAGGAATGGTTTGCTTCCACAAGGGCATGGAGTGGCAGGACAACATGGAATGGCTTTAAGCTGAGACTAGGTTTAGATGGGATTCTGGGAAGAAATTCTTCCCTGTGAGGGTGGTGAGGCCCTGGCACAGGTTTCCCAGAGAAGCTGTGGCTGCCCCATCCCTGGAAAAGTTCCAGGCCAGGTTGGATGGGGTTTCGAGCAGCCTGGTCTAGTGGAAGGTGTCCCTGGCCATGGTGTGTAGGACCAGATGATGATCTTCAATGTCCCTTCCAACCCAAAGCATTCCAGGACTCCCTGATGCCATGAGTTGCACCTCTCTGATGCCGGCAGTGGTTTAACATCCTCCTCCTGCACTTCCCCAGCGCTGCCTTCACCTCCTTGTTCCTCAGGCTGTAGATGAAAGGGTTGAGCATGGGGCTGACCACAGTGTAGAAGACAGAGGCCACCTTGTCCCGGCTGCCATGCCGGGACGCCGGCTGCAGGTACATGAAGAACAGAGCCCCATAGAACACGGACACAGACACCAAGTGGGAGGCGCAGGTGTGGAAGGCTCTGGCCCTGCTGGGTGCCAAGCGCATGCCCAGGATGGTGTGGAAGATGCGGCCGTAGCAGAGCAGGATGACCAGGCTGGTGCCCAGCCCGTTGGCGGTGGCCAGGGCGAAGATGGCGGCCTCGCTGCCGCGGGTGTCGGAGCACACCAGCCTCAGCACAGGGCTGGCATCGCAGAAGAAGTGGTCGACCTGGCGGGGCCCACAGAAGGAGCCCCCAAATGTGCAGCTGGTGTAGATGAGGGCACTGAGGGAGGCCACGAGGTAGGACCAGGCCACCAGCTGCCAGCAGGCCCGAGGGGACACGACTGTGACGTAAAGCAGGGGGTGGCAGATGGCCACGTGCCGGTCGTAGGCCATGGTGGCCAGGAGGTGACACTCGGCCGTGGCGAAGAGAGCAAAGAGGTGGAATTGTGTCACGCAGCTGGCCCAGGAAATGGTTTTATTCCCAAATAACAGGTCTGTGAGCATTTTGGGGGAGATGATGGTGGAATAGCAGACGTCGGCCAGGGAAAAATGGGCGAGGAAGAAGTACATGGGGGTGTGGAGGCTGGGAGCCACCCAAACCAAGACCATCAACCCCACGTTCCCCACCAAAGTGATGATGTAAATCAACAGGAAGAGCCCAAAAAGAGGGGCCTGTGCCCACGGAGTGTCTGTAATTCCCAGGAGGATGAATTTGGGCTGCGTGTGGTTTCCTCCCATGGCCGGGTGCTACCTGCTGAGGCAAAGGGAAGAAATACATCAAAATGGTAAAACCCAGAGTTTAGCTTTTGGGCCATGTTTAACTCCAACCAATCACCATTTAAATTGCCATACTTTGCTATTTTCCATGTCTTTTCCAAACATGAATTCTATAGTTTTTTACTTATCAGCTGAGGTGCTTGGGAAAGTACACGGAGCTTGAAGTAACACGAATGGCAAGTTTGTTTTTCCATGCCTGGATGTGTAAAATGATGGATTTACTCTGGCACATATTAATTCAGAATGAAGAAAAGAATCAGATAGTTATACCCTTATGGTTTGAAAGAAATTTGTTTCCGACGACAGCTCGGAGGAATCTCATTGGAGATAACATAAACCTGGAGTGGGAGAAAGTCCCAGTGCCAGTGAAATCCCAGATTACACCACATTAAAAACATTTTTCCTTGGCTTTTAATTATTAATCCAGTCCATCAAACTGTATCATTCCCACTGGATAAAGTTCACAGGGATAAAATCATGTTTTATACCTTTCTGAGCTCCAGCAGGCTGAAACATCCAAAACCCATGGGAATTAAGATAAAACTTACTTGGAATGGGAATGGATTTTAAAACAATCCAATTCCAAAGGCTGATTTGTTAACAACTGTATTCTGCTGACAGTTCTTTATAACTAAATAAGACTCATCCTTAACACTTCCATAAATCCATTTATCTTGCTTTAGCTGCCTAAGGAAAATAAAAACCAATTTGCACAAGCCATTACTCCCATTTATTATAAAAAGTCCTACTTTTGGGAGGCTGTTTTCCAACACAGCCCGCAAAAAAAGAGGATATGAGGACATGAAGAAGGAAGTCAACTTCTTTCTCTTGGATTTACATCTCTTCCTGTGCCCTCGCTGCAGTGGTGGGAGCCAAGGGTTTATCCCAAAAGCAGCAGAGAACATCCAGGCTGATGTGGAGAGGGATGGGCTCCTTCCCTGACTCCGACAGCTGAGCCTGTGGGTGACAGGGCTGTAAATATGTTCCCTCTGCTCTCCTGGGATAAAAACCCTCAGGGCTCCTCATGGCAGAGCAAATAAACAAAGAACAGAGCAAAAAAAAGGGGATAGAATGGAATCCTGAAACTTATTGTGCTTCAGGGATCTCAAATCCATCCTGTGGATGAGCCACCACGTCACATGGACACACGGCACCAGCGATGACAGGCTGGTCAGAGGGTCCCCAGGTGTCACACAAAGCACCTCTGGCTCTGGAGCTGCTGATGTCCCTCTGTGGAGGGACAGCCCAGTTTTCCTTCAAGGATGGGATTATCCACGTTGAAGTACTTGCAGCCCGGATGTTCAGGTGGCTCTGAGCACTTTCAGACAGGGATTAGTTGTCTCAGAGTGAACTAATTTGCATTAATCACCCCATCTGGGGGCTCCATCCACACCCTTGACCTACAAACTCTATTTAAGCTCAGCCCAAAGAGGTTATTTCCCCTCTGGAGTTATACTGGAGAAGTCCTGGTTTCCAGTTTCACAAACGTGCACATCTCTGGATTCCTTTAATCTGCACCTTGCCTTGATCACAGATCCAACCCTGACCAGGGATTTGGTCATCAACACTTTGTTTTCAGATGCTTCAGCCTGCTGGAGCTCATAAAGGTGTAAAGCACAAGTTTATCAATGTGAATTTTATCCAGCGGGAATGATACATAATAGAACAGTTTGACAGACTGGATTCATAATTAAAATAAATAACTGAGGAATAAAACCCCATAGCATTTAGGTCAACCTTGGACCTGCCTCATCATCACCAGCTCACCTGGTGGTTTGGAGTCTTGGCTCAGAGAACATCAGGAGGCTTGGAATAAATTAGGTTCTGATTTATAAAGCAGGATGGAAGGTGGAAAAACAGGTTTTTGGGGAAGTCAGTGGTGATTTGGGGTAATACAGTCCTGGACAGAGACAAAATAAGTCTGATTTGGGGCAATGCCAAAGAAATGGAGCAGAAATGGCCATGAAAGCAAAAATTGCCATTTTTCTTGGAACATGCACAAAGGCAGAGGAAGGATTTAGTGATAAACTGTTCAAAGGTTTATACTTAATTACCTGATAATTATTTAACTTTTTTTACAAGTTGGTTTACCTTCTTGGTTGTTCTTTTCTAAGTATCAGAAGTTTCTCATGGAAATAACCAGATTTAATGGTTTTATTTATTATTTTGAGAAAAGAGGGGGTGTTTGAAGTTGTGCCTGGAAGACTGGTAATAAAACAGGGAGTAATGGGAATAGGTGGCGAAATTTTGGTGCAGAAACTCACCAAATTCCAACACTGATGTTAAAATATTGTTGTTTATAGAGCTACACCCAACCAAAACATCAGCTTTTGGATGATCTTTAAGGCCCCTTCCAACCCAAACCATTCTAGGATTCTATGTGACCCTGCATGGATCTCCTCTGGACATGGCACAGCCTCTTCTAGGCTACCTGGAGTCTCTTGATCCCTCTAATTCCACCTCAGATAACAGAGGACGTTCTTAATGTTATTGATAGCTGATAGAGAAATCCCATCTGTGGATCCAGACTTTACTTTGTGGGTGGCTGAGATATTCCTGGGAATACCTGGAGCAGAATAAGAAGGTTTAATGGACTCTGGATCTGATGGGTAGGTCCTGTACAGACCTCCTGGTGCTAAACCAGGAGTAGCCTGGAAGCCTTTTGGGTTCATTCATTACCTGGAGGCTTGGATCAGCCCTCATCTCCTGTAATCCCAGCCAGCTGCTCCAGGGATCCATCCAGAGGTACTTAGGACACCCTAAGGTGTTTGCAATGGATACCAGGAATAAACCCACCTACTGACCCTGAAGTAGAGTTATATAAAAATATAATATAAATATAAATATAAATATAAATACATTAAATAATATTTCTATTAAAGGATGTTTTGCTGATGGAAAGGGTTCCTCAAGGAACTCTCTGATCCCGATGCTCCTCTGGTGAGGTAAGAATTGGATTTTTATCTTTAATCCTTTTATGCTGATTTGTTTTGTTATCAGGGTCAGGGAATTCTGTCTGGCTATTTTTCCCCCTCCCTCATGCCAGGGCTCTCACCCATACCTTGTTTTCAGCTGGGAATGAAGTGGGATTCATGGAGGTTTGTGGGGGAGAAGAAAATCCAGTAACATGTGGGTGTTGGTGCACACATTTAACCCAAGAATGTTTTCCATCTTATATATAAATATATAAAATTTGCTATTGGATTTTAATATATAATTTTGGATCAGAAAAGACATCTAGGAGATCTCTGGCCCTAGGATGGCAAGTTATACATTTATATCCATATGTATTTATGGATATGTGGCTTGGAGCAACCTGGTCTAGGGGAAGGTGTCCCTGCCCATGGCAGCAGGGTGGAACTGGATGATCCTTAAGGTCCCTCCCATCCCAAACCATTCCAGGATTCTATGAAAGGTCTCAGGATCCCCCATATAAAGTTGATGAATGATGAGACATTCCAGACTTCCATGATTTCTGGGCTGGATCAGGGAGCCATGAAAAGCCCTTCCTAGGAAAGATGGAAGGACAACATCTAAACGAATTAATTTTCAGTTTTAATGCAGTTTGAAGATAGAGAGATATTGCCCATAAGCCAAGTCAATGAATTAATTAATAAATCACTCCCTATTTGAAAGCAGGATAAATTTCCAGGCTCAACTGAAACAGTAACCTTTGTCCTTTCCTTTTTCCACCCCCAGTTTCTGCCTTTCAAAGCCTTCAACAAAGCTACAATTAGTTTTCCACTTTATGCCCCTGGTGGTTTGTTAAAAACAAAGTCAGGAATATTATCAGGGGAGTTTGTATCCGGAGATTTGCACTTTGGCAGTGGGGAGAAGGGACTGGAAAATAACAAAACAAGGCAAGAAAAAAAACCTGAACAACCTGAAATAAAAAAACTGAGAGTGATAATTATTTTAAAGTTCCCTTTTTTAGTCAAGAAGTAACTCCTGACAGAAATTGCATCTCCCTCATTTCTCCATATTCTGGGTGAAAACTTGGTGCTGGCAAGGATGACAAATCAACCTGCTTTTTTTTTTTTTTTTTTTTGGTCAAAAAAACCCTTTCCTTGTGAAAAGTTGTGTTTCATCTGCTTCTGAATGAAATTAATTCCTGTTTTCACACAAACAACTTATTTTTGCTCCTTTAGTGCACCATGGTGCTCCATTGTCAATCCCAAGGGATGTTAAAGAGCCATAAAAGTCCTTTTAAGGTATGAAATGGAGAACTGGAAGAGGAAAAAGGTTAAAAAATATCCATCAGCTTTTCCTGTATGTCACCACCATCTGTTGGACATTGCTGGGAGCATCATCTCCTTTTTATTTTACATAAACCCTCCTTTTTTCCTGATGTTCCCATAAGCCTTGTGTAGCAAAGTGCCTTGTTCTTGCTCAGGAAACTGAGAAATAGGCAATAAATAAAACAATGGCATCATGTGGCTGATCCCACCTGGATATTTTGTTTTCCAAGCATCAGCTCCCGAGCCTGTTGAAAACACTGGATGTTTGAAGTTCTAACACTTGGAAATGATGCTTTAAACTGCACTTTATTTTTGTCTCAGGATAATTTCCAGCTGATGCTTCAGGTTGTCTGAATCCTTCAGGTGGGGTTAGATGGGGTATTAGGAAGAAATTCTTCCCTGAAGGGGTGGTGAGGCCCTGGAATGGATTTTCCAGCGAAGCTGTGGCTGCCCCTGGATCCCTGGCAGTGTCCAAGGCCAGGCTGGACAGGGCTTGGAGCAGCCTGGGCTGGCAGAAGGTGTCCCTGCCCCTGGCAGGGGTTGGAATGAGATGATCCATAAGGTCCCTTCTGACCCAAACCCTTCCATAGCACAGATATTGTCATAAACTCCCCCTGGGGGTAGTTTTAGGATGTATTAAACAATTAAAGGCAATATTTTTGAACTGTTGTTGTTCAAATAATACCTTCTGCTGCCGCTAATTTTTAAATCTTCATATCTTGACTTGGCAGCGGAGGATCCCAGGACCCCTCAGGGCTTGGCTGCCCCTCGCTTGGTCTGACAGCTCCCTGGAGGGTAAGATGTTATTCCCTGACTTGTTTTGGCTCTGGGAATCCTCCACAGGGCAAAGCTCTGGAAACACAGGTGTTACGTGGGAGAAGCCCTGGTGTATGTCTCCAGCTGGAGCTGGGAGCAGCTGGAAGTATAAAAACTGCTTCAACGGGACCTGGGAGCAAAGAGGAGCAAAACTCCACCTTCAGGTAGGTTTAGATGGAATATTGGGAATAAATCCTTCCCTGGGTGGGTGGTGAGGTGGTTCCCAGAGAAGCTGTGGCTGCCCCATCCCTGGAAGTGTTTAAGGCCGGGTTGGATGGGGTGATCTTGGTGAATCCTAGGGCAGCTCATTGGAAGCTCTTCTACTGCTGTGCCCAAAGATTTTATGGAAATTGGGTGCCACAACGGAGATCCTCACCACAGGAGGACAAGGATGAGCACTCCATTAGTTATTCCACACCAACCACCTGCCTCTCAGCAGGAATAAAATATAATCCATGGGTTTTAATTGAATTTATTTCCATTCCAGGTCTCCGATCCATCACACAAAGTAACGTTGGTTGGTTGAGTAAGGAAAAGCGAGGCTGGATTTTAGTTAAGCAAGAAATTGAGGTAAATTCTCTGATGGCAGCAGATTCAGCCCCAAAAATGTTTGGTTTTCCTTATTTTTAACACCTCTGGCTCTGCCTCGGGCATCTCCCCACGGGTGATGAAAAGCAGCTCTAAATCCTCGTTAATAACTCCAGGAGACCACAGAACACCTGAATGGAGATGTTGGGTTCTGGGGGTGAAACTCAGCCTTTAACCAAGGCTCATGCAATAATAAGGATTTCCAGGTTTAGATCCGTTTGTCAGGAGCCAGCAGTGCCTACTCTTGGTTTACTCTCTGGTGTAACTCCATCAAGCCATGACTATCCAGGAGAAAAAACCATGTTTATTTATTCTGTCGCAGTGTGGGATTTTACAAGGTGCTGATCTCTTCCTGGTAAACAGCGAGATGGAGGATGAATTTATCTTTTACCTCCAAATTAAGCATCACATCTAAAGCAAAGTGAGGTAAGGCAAATTCCGGCTCTTATTTCTACAGCCAGGAAAAAATATACTAAGGGAAGTCCCTTTTTCCAATGCTTTCACCTAGAAAATCTCTTCCTGGGACATGGGGAGCGGGTATTTATTCCTCAAGTGCTCAGACCGAGTAGGGAATGGTCAAAAGATGAGAAATAATTTTATTTTCCCAGCAATTATCAGGAAAATCATGGAATTCCCTGTGTAAGTGGACTGAGGAGAACTAGGAGGAAGCCTTGCAACCTATTTCTGAATTATTTTGATATCATATTTCCCTTCTTAATGCCTTAAATATGCCCCTGCTTCCAAATACGTTGGCTGAACAGGGATACTGGTGCCAGGAACTTGTGGTTTTTCTCTTTCAAGGAGAATTTACCTTTTCTTGACTGAAGGCTTTGTAACTGTTTGACCAAAATTGACATTCTTATCATTATCAATGGATTTATTTGCATGAAACCTTTCAATCTAAAGGCAGAAAGCAGCTGAACTGCATATATAAAATGTTCAGTATGGTTGGAGAAAATGAGACGTTTGCATCTGAATTTATTCTCCTGGGCTTCACCACCTGGGCAGACCTGCAGGTGATGTTTTTTGTCCTGTTCCTTGCCGTCTACGTGGTCACTCTCCTAGGAAATCTGGGAGTCATTGTATTGATCCGTATGGATCCGCACCTTCACACCCCCATGTACTTCTTCCTGAGCCACTTGTCCCTCCTGGACATCTGCTACTCCTCTACCATCATCCCCCAGAGCCTGAGGGATTTTTTGGCAGAGAAGAAGGTGATTTCCTTTGCGAGATGCGTCACCCAGCTCTTCTCCTTTGCCACCTGGGCCACCACCGAGTGCTACGTGCTGGCCGCCATGGCCTATGACCGCTACGTGGCCATCTGCAGGCCCCTGCTCTACTCCGTGCTCACATCCCAGAGGATTTGCATTGGGATGTTGGCTGGGGCCTACCTGGCTGGAGTGATCAGCTCCACCCTCCACACGGTTTCCATATTCCGCTCCTTGTTCTGCCACTCCCGGGCCATTGACCACTTCTTCTGTGATGGGCCCCCGCTGCTGGCCCTGTCCTGCTCTGACACCCGCGCCAGCGAGGTCGTGGTGGCCGTCGTGGTGGGGTTCAACACGCTGAGCACCGTGGCCTTCATCCTGGTGTCCTACTCATCCATCCTCGCCGCCGTCCTGCGGATCCGCTCGGCGGCCGGGCGGCGCAAGGCCTTGTCCACCTGCGCCTCCCACCTGGCCTCCGTCACTCTGTACTACAGCAGCTCCATCCTCATGTACCTGCGCCCCGTCTCCAGCCACTCCTTGCAGCAGGACAAGGTCATCTCCCTGGTGTATTCCGTCGCTGTCCCCATGCTGAACCCGTTTGTTTACAGCCTCAGGAACGCGGACTTGAGGAACGCCATGAGGAAAGCGAAAAGTAGGATCCTCACTGCCTGGTCCATCCATGGCTCCCGGTTAGCTGAAAAGAGAGGACGACCCCGCTGCCGTGAGGGGTGTTAGATTTTGGACCCTCCAGAAGAGGGGTTGGATGTCAGACCCTCGGGATTCCAGGGTCTGGACTCATCTTCCAAGCCATTGGTGCCATGATCTCCCTGCAGCAGCACTGCGGGGAAGGGATGAGACATCTCCTGGCGTTGTCCGGAGTGCAGGAATGGAGGGGGAACGTGGCAAAGCAGAGCCTGAGTGGGAGATGAGGCACCATCCTCAGGGACACTCCCTGTACTGTAGAACAGGAGCTGGGGAGACTCCAACCCTTTGGGGTGCTGCCCTGCCCTCCCTTGATTTTTCCCTCTTTTTTTGGGGGATGTCCATGTGGAAAGAGTTTTGTGGAAGCACCGAGCTGCTGGCCAGGGCACTTGGACTCATTTTGTGCCTTCTCTGGGGGAGAGGAAAAAGGGAGATGGAGGAGTCCAGGGGGTGATGGTGTCATTTGGGGCACTCCAATGTCTGTGGAGGGAGTGAGAGATGAGGGGTGTCAGGTGGGGTTCCCCAAAACCAGGGAGATTATAGCCCAAAAATGCCTGAAAATTCTTGAGGGGTTTGTGTCTAAAATACTTAAAACTGCAAAGATTCTCATTTTCTATGTGTTGAGAAATAATAATAATTCATATATAAATTGATTTAAAAATAAACCCCCGTATCTGCTGTGTTATAGGCAGGATTTTAGGCTGCAAGAAATGGAATATGGATCTGTAGGTTTTGAAAATACAAATAAAACGTTTGTGTATATAAATGAAACAACAAAGGGCTTGAAAAGGTAAGACAATATGATCTGTGTGAAGGAAACAGAAACAGCTCTGTGTGTTCGGAGTTTTACTGTCGCTGTAACACCCGAAATCTGGGATCTGGGATGGGATTGAAATCGGGGTTTATTGGCACCCCTCAAAACGCTGCGCATGCGCGCTGGCCTCCCGGCGCTCCGTGCTGCCGCCTTGTGGGCACACCCGGTACTGCAGCTCCGAGCGCCCTCGGCGCTTCCCAGGCTCCGCCGGCACCGGGACACGGAGCTGGACCGGGACCACGACCGGGACAACGACCGGGACAGCGACCGGGACCGGCCGTGCGGGACCGGCCGTGCGGGACCGGCCGTGCGGGACCGGCTGCCGGGGCTGCTCCCGGCGCCTCTCCCGGCAGGAACGGCGGCCGCTGTGCCGGGAGCGGCAGTGGCGGTGAGCGGGGAGCGCGGGGAGCGGCGCGGCCGGGCCGAGGGGTACCCGGGGCGGCTGCTCCGGGCTCGGAGGGGAGCGGGGAGCGGGGACAGCCCGAGCGGGCGGCGGGGACGGAGAGGGAGCTGCGGGAACGGGCACGGGGCGTCGCTCCGGGGCGGATTCTGTAGGGGACAAAATGAACATTTTGGGGTAAAATCTGGGTTAATCTGCAGGGCAGGGAAAGAGTGTTCTGAGGTAAAAGTGAGGCAGTCAGCAGTGGAGGTAGGGGAAGTCCCAGCCGGGGTATAATGGATGATATAAACCATGTGTGAAATCAGAGCTGTTCCAGCAGCTTTCCTTCCCATTGCTCCCCAGGTGTTTTCCTTATGTTCTGGTTTTCAGAAGCGAACACAGTTTGGGATAACACAGCTTTGGAGAGTTCTGAGTTTTCCTTAACTGTGCAGAGATGTCGGGATCTGGAGGGCACTCCCGTGTCCCTGAAGGAGGATGCCCTGGGGAATGCCCCTACCTGGGATTTGGCTCCTGTAGAGCCTCCCAGGATGAGCCGTGGTGGGCTCGGATCCTGGGCTGGTCCTTGCACCACCCTCATTCCTCAGACGCCGGGAGCTGCTGAGGTCTCTCTCTGGACCTGCCCAGCTGTGTCAGATCCAATGGGCCCTCCAAGTGTTTTTTATCTCTTGCTCCCATTGAAATTGGAGTCCTGTTTGGTGACTTATATCCCCCCCCAAATAGGATTGATTTCTCAAGAAGAATGTGCCACAAAAGCCTTTTTTTGTCTTTTATTTCTTAAATTTCCACTCCTGATCATTTCTCTTGATGCAGCAATAATGAATGTCACAGAAGTAACAATGGGAATGGGGAATAAATGGAATGTGACTGAAAATGCTGATTTTGGATATTTGAGCAGGAACTCGCCGGTGTTCAAAATGTTCAGGCCAGAGCAATACAAGCGCAGCCACAGGAAAACCCAGGAACTGCTGGGTTCAGTCCAGGGACACCTTCCACTAGTCCAGGCTGCTCCAAGCTGTGACCAGCCTGGCCTTGAACACTTCCAGGATGGGGCAGCCACGATTTCCCTGGGTTTACAGGCACAAGAGGAAATTTCCAGCAGGAACTGAGGGGTTTCCTTTGCTCTGCCTGGCCCTAGCAGGGCTTTGGGAGGCAGAGGCTGTGGGAACAGGAGCTTTGTCCACTGCCTTGGGGGAGTCTCTGATGTCCCAAAACCCAGCAGAGCAAGTGGTTGTGGTTTAACATCCCATTCAAAGGAGATGCCAGGCCAGGAACGGGAATGGGCTGCAGAGCAGGGATGGTGCCCAGCAGAGGGGTGACTGTCCAGGGGGTCCCAGCAGTCCATCCCTGCTGCCCAGGGTTGGGATGAGCAGGCTGGTGACTGTCCCTGTGCTTGCTCTGCAGGATGAGGAAGCCAGGCCTGCTGAGGAGGAAGATGAGGAGGTGTGGGAGGATGGAGACAGCGGCCACCAAAGGCTGGGGAAGGCACAGATCCAGGTAGGAGACGTTGCCTTCCAAGGAACTGTCACTCCCAGCTGGAGCACCAGTGCTCACCCACATCAATGCCACAGGCAGGAGAGCCTTGTCCCAAGCCACGATTTCACTGGAGGGTCCTCAGCTCCTTGGGAATTGCTTGAAGGTAGGATTGAACTTTGTTCTGCACTTCTGTCTGTTTCCCACAGAAGCTGAAGTGTCAGGTCTGGGCCATGCAGGAACTGAGCTGCTGTTTTTTTGTTTTACTTCATGTTTAGTCAACCTTGAGCTTCTGGATATTTTTTTCTGTCTGATTTGTCTCAGGCTGATGTAAATTTAAACTAAAATCCCAGGCAGCTGTTCCCTGAAATCAGGTTAAAGGAAGATTCTGGTACATAGACACATTTATGCAGCACTTTATTAGGAATCCTGGTGAGCCCTTGGATTTTAGCTGCCTTAGACTTGGAAACAAGTCCCTGTTTTAGAAGCTTTCAGTAAATTACTTAAGTTCTTTTGAGATCCAGCCTGTAGCAGCTTCCCATCCATCATGGGAAACTGACAGGGACCCCACTAAAGACCCTCTGGGCGGGGCACAGCTTTTTTCCCTGGAGAGATGCTCCAGCAGCACTTGGCAGTGGGTGTTGGGGATTAATCCATAGGAGCAGATAAATCCATCATCACTGCAGGGCTCTTGGCAGCACTGAATTCCCAACTACTGGTAGGGAAGCCTCTGAAATTGCAGCTGGTTTGTGCCAGTACCTGTAACCTGGGACTGATCCTGATTGTCTGACTCTGGAGTCCCTGAAGTGCTGGGTTATGGAAAACAGACGAGACCGTGGACCAACCCCGCGTGTCATCCGGTGGTTTTGGGCAGGGCACAGCAATTGGCAGTGGGTGTGTTTAGGGGGAGGAGCCACTGCTTCCCTTCCCATCGAGCTGTGGGAAAGGCAGCCCAGAGGATGAGGCTTGGGAAGGAGTTGTGAACTGAGAAGTAGCTCAAATCGAGTTTAAGTAGCCTTCGACTCCTGGAATAGTCTGGATTGGAAGGAACCGTATAGATCCTGTTCCAAACTGCTGCCACGGTCAGGGGCACCTTCCTGGGGGGTCCATGGAATACCCTCCATGCCAGGCTGGTGGAACAGGCGGAGTTTTCTCCCTAAGCCCAGTCCCAGGCAAGATTGGGGTTTCCATGGGAAGAAGCCTGAGAGCTGGGAGGCTCCATGCCTGGAAATGTTTCCAGTCCTGCTTTATCGTTTTATCCAGTCTTGGCCAAAACTGGGCATTACGTTTCTTCCCTAAGTGAGGTGGTTTTCCCTGGACTGCTGGGATTGCACACTGGGTGTTTAAGGGCTGTGTTGTCTCTTTCTCCAGAACAGAAGAGTGAGGAGATGGGGATGCTCCCAGCCATCACAGAGATGTGGGAACAGCCCAGTTCCAGTGAGGAATGTGGTGAGTGCCCTGAGATGGTCTTTGCTGTTGTTTTGTCCTTAGAGCCTGCTGGAGTGCTGGCCTGGGTTTGGGAGGAGCCAAGTGGCCGGGAGCAGTGAGGTTTTTCCTGTCAGAAATCCATGCTGGGGATGTTTTCCCTGGCTGTCCCAAGGGGAAGGAACAACTCTGGAGTTTTTGCAGCCACAGGCTGGGGATGCATCCCCTGAAAACCAGTTCAGGCTCGTTCATCTGACTCTGTCCCTGACCTGTGGCTTCCAGGGAGCCTTCTGGTCTCTTCTGGATATTACCAGGAGAGGATATTCCAACACCTGCTTTTTGAGCCAGGAATTCCAGACCCAGTAAGTCAGTCACATTCCATGTGAGCTGTGCCAGTGGTGGGCTGTGAGGGGGAGCAAGGAGGGGTAGGGGGTGGTATTTGAGACATTCCCAACTGGAATTGGGGCTGAGGGGTCATTTCAGAGCTCTGAGGCCACAAGTTCAGAGCTCAGGGAATGCTGAGGCATCCTGTGCCTGTGGCACTCAGCAGCACATCCCTGATGTGGAGCAAAAAGAGGAGGGTTAGTGGGAGGAGGTTTCTGGAATGGAGTTGGGACAGGTGCTGATCCACGCATGGAATCACGGGACTCAGAAACAGTGACATTTACACTCTGTTTGTTGTCTGATTCCACAGCAAAGAACATCCAGAACTGCCTCCTCACCCTCATGGACAGCAGGAAGGCCTTCCATAGCTCTTGTTTAGGAATGGGAATGGCTGTTGGGAGCTCTGGCAGGAGCACCTGGAGACCAGCAGTGGGATTGCTTTGGCTGCTGCTGGAGGTGGTTTTCTCTTTTCAAGATATTCCTCTGATGTTTTCATAGTAGTTTTCTAGGGCATGTTTGAGGGTAACTCCAGGAATTTCAAAACAGTTGGAAAATGGTGGGGAAAAAATATGAACTTGATCCATTTCTAGTAATTCCAGACTTCTCCCACACCACCATTCTGGGGATAACCTGGTTAAAGATGGAGAGAAACAAGTGCTGTAAACCCTCCTGGCTCTCTGAGAGAGCAAACCTTCCAGTAAGCCCATACCTCCCTAAGAAACTGTGGGATGATGAGGATTTCCAGGAAAGCAAAACAAGGACAGAGATGAGGGAATAGGCTCCCAGTTATTAATGATTTGATGGATGTGGGAGTGATTCTTGTGTGTTTGATGCTCTTCTTTTTATTCCTGAAATAATTTTAAATGATTCCTTTAAAAATTTGTCTACATTTGGGAGGAAACAATGCAAAATAAATGCAGGGAGAGATCATAGAATCATTATGGAATCCTGGAATGATTTATGCGGGAAGGGACTTTCTGGATCATCTCATTTCACCCCCTGCCATGGGCAGGGACACCTTCCACTAGACCAGGCTGCTCCAGGCCCCATCCAACTTGGCCTTGGACACTTCCAGGGATAGGGCCAGCCACAAAATCTCTGTGCCAGGGCTTCATGACCCCCACAGGGAAGAATTCCCTCCTAATACCCAATCTTTCCCTTTTTTCTGCAGGACATGGGCTGTGACAAGGGAATTGGCCCCAGATGGATCACAGCAGGACTATGGAAATCCCCTGCACTGGGAGGTTGTGGTGCTCTGGGTTAAATTTTGGATTCATAATGTTAAAGGTGGGGTGTGGAGGGGCTTCTCTCCTGTTCATTATTGTTGTTATCAATGTTCTTGCTCTCACTGTTACTATGTGTTGTCATTACTCTCAAATGACTGCATTTATCTTGGTTTCCATTATTAAACTGTTCTGAGCTGGAATTTTGTCTCTGGTCTCTTCCCATCCCACGGGGGGTGAGGGAGCGGCTGCTGGTGCCCACTGGGTCCAGCCATGGCCCCCGGGCACTTCTGGGGCTCCGAACACGAGGGATCGGAGCGGTTTGGCTCACAAAAAGAGACCCAGTGCTGCGTTTCGGGGGCTCAAAAGCAGGCGCAGAGCTTAAAAAGCAGAGACTAAATCCTGCACTGTGGAGTCCCTGAGAGCAGGCTGGTATGGCCAGAGCTGGGACTTCAGAAACAGTGACTAAATCCTGTTCTCAGGGCTTGAGGAAGAGAGCGAGTCCTGTGTGTTCGGGCTCACAAAGAGAAACGGAAGTGCTGCGTTTTGCTGGCCCTGATAAAGCCCAAGTGCCGTGTTTTGAATGCTCCAAGCGGGCTCTTGGGCCAGGGCGAGTCTGTGTCTCTGGGCTCCGAGTCCTGCCTCAGGCACAGCCCGAAGCCCGGGCTCGCCGGCCCCACGCAGCGCTCGGGAGCAGCGACTCAGCGCCGCGTCCGGGGCTGGCGGCAGAGCCCGGGCCGCGTCGTGGGCCCAAGGCGGGCTCCGGGAGGGGCTCAGGGCTGGGAGCGGAGCCCGGCCCGGCGCGTCGGGCCCGGCTCGGGATCCCGGGGCTGCCCGGGCGCCGGCAGAGCCCCGGCTCCCCGCGGAGAGCCGGCCGGAGCAGGAGCGGCAGCGCCGGGCTCGGCCCCAGCGCCCGTCCCGGAGCGGCTCCTCCCGGTGCCGATCCCAGCCCCGATCCCGCCGGGGGAGAGGCGGCACCGCCCGGGACCCGCAGCGGCCGCCGGCAGGAGCCGGAGCCCCGGTCCGGGAGCGGCCCGGTGCGGCCCCGGTGCGCGGGGCGGGTCCGGCCCGGGAGAGAGGGGCGGGGCCCCGAGCGATGGAGCCGCCCCCGTGCCGGGCAGGGCGGGCCCGGGGCCGGGCGGGGCCGGGGCTCTGGGGCGGTCCCGGGCGGGGCCGGGCGGGGCCGGGGGCGGCTTCAGGGGCGGGGCCGGGCCCGGCTCAGGTTGCGCGGGGCGGGGTCCGCACAGGTGCGCGGGTCCCAGGGCGGCTGCGCGGGGCGGGGCCGAGGTGATTTAAGCCCCCGAAATCGCCCCCGCCGCACATTTGCTCCCTCAGAGCTCGGGGAGGCTGCGGCCGGGCCGGGCTCCCCCGGCGTGGCCCGGGTGAGGCCCCCGCTCCCCTCTTCCTCCCCTCTTTCTACTCCTGCCCTTACTCCTCCTCCTTCTTCCCACCGCTTATCACCTCTTTCCCTACCCCCCCCAGTCTCCTTTCTCTCTACCCCACACCCTCCCTGTCTCTCTCATCCCAGCCCCCTCCGCCCCTCTCCCCAGCCTCCCCACTCTCATCTCCCCTGCTCCCCTGCGCATCCCCGACCCCCGTACCCCTCCTTTCTCCCCGACCCTCCTTTCTCCCCTCTCCGACCCCCGCTCCCCAACCCGACTCCCCTCTCTTCTCCCTCTACCTCTCCTCTGCCATCATCCTTTCCCCCCCTCGTTTCGTTCTCCCCCAACCCACCCCGACTCCTCTCCCTATCCCCCTCATCCTCCCTTCCCCTTCCCTCTTTCCCCCCGCAGCCGCGGGGCTCGGGGCGCCGGAGAATAAAGCCCAGAGGGCCGGAGCCCGGCGCCCCTGCCCTCGCTGGAGCCCCACACGGGCCGGGCCCGCTCGGCGGGTCCCCCGTGCAAGTACAAAAACAGCGCCGGGGCTCCGGCTTTCCACACATCACACTGGGATCCCCTCCTCAGGAGGGGGTCCCGGGGGGGTGGTGGGTTCGGGAAGGGGGGGGTGTGTTGGGGTAGGGTGGGCCCCCTCCTCCGGAGGGGGTCCGGGGGGGGGTGGGGTGGGGTGGGGCCCCCTCCGGAGGAGGGGGGTCCGGGAGGGGGGCAGGTGGGGCCCCTCCGGAGGAGGGGGTCCGGGGGAGGGGGGTGGGGCGGAGGGGGGACTTCCCCCCTCCAGTCCCCGCCCCCTCCCGGACCCCCTCCTCCGGACGGGGCTCCCCGGCCCCCTCCCCGGGACCCCCTCCTCCGGACCGGGGCCCCGGGGGGAGGGGGGGGGCGGGGGGTGGGGGGAAGCAGAGGGGGTCACGTCACTCTGCGGCATGAACAGACATAGAGATCACAGGCCAAACCAACAGCCCCCCGCCAGGCCCCCCCACCCCACCCGCCCCCCTCCCTCCCCCCGGGGCCCCGGTCCGGAGGAGGGGGTCCCGGGGAGGGGGCCGGGGCGAGCCCCGTCCGGAGGAGGGGGTCCGGGAGAGGGGGCGGGGACTGGAGGGGGGAAAGTCCCCCCTCCGCCCCACCCCCTCCCCCGGACCCCCTCCTCCGGAGGGGGCCCACCCTGACCCCCTCCCGGGACCCCCTCCTCCGGAGGGGGCCCGCCCCACCCACCCCCCCGGGACCCCCCCCCCGGACCCCCCCAAACCCACCCCAACCCACCACCCCCCCGGGACCCCTCCTGAGGAGGGGGCCCACCCTACCCAACCACACCCCCTCACGCCGAAACCCACCACCCCCCCTCGGGAACCCTCCTGAGGAGGGGATCCCCAGTGTGATGTGTGGAAAGCCGGAGCCCCGGCGCTGTTTTTGTACTGCACGGGGGACCCGCCGAGCGGGCCCGGCCCGTGTGGGACTCCAGCGAGGGCAGGGGCGCCGGGCTCCGGCCCTCTGGGCTTTATTCTCCGGCGCCTCCGAGCCCCGCGGCTGCCGGGGAAAGACGGGACAAGAGGACGGGAATAAGGGAGCAGAGGGGGTCAAAGAAGGAGCGCAGGTGGGGGGTTCGGGTGGTGCAGGGAGAGGTGGGGTGGGGGACAGGAAAGGAGGGGGGGGGAGGACGAGGACGGAGCACAGGTGGGGGGGGTCGAGATGCAGAGGGGGAAAGAGGGAAAGGAACAGGGGGAGGTGGAGGGGCGAGGAAAGGTGGGAGACCGAGGGGAGGATTGAGGGCAGGTGGGGGGAATTGGGAGGGAAGGGGAGCAGGGTGAGGGGGCAGGGGGGACCCGGGATGGGGGGAAGGAACGGTGGAGAAGGGGAGAGAGGGTGGGGGGGTAGGGCAGGGTTGGGGTGTGTAGGGGGACAGGGAGGGGGATGGGGGACCGGGCCGGGGGGGCAGGGAGGGGAGGGCTAGGGGGAGAGGGGGGGGGGTAGGGGGGGGGGTGTAGGGGGTGGGGGAGGGAGGAGGCAAGAGGGGGAAGAACGGAGAGGGTTAGGAGAAGAAATAAAGACAAATATAAAGGAAAGAAATATAGAGAGATATAGAGCCCCGGCCCGGCCACAGCCTCTCCCCCCAGCGCCGAGGGAGCAAATGGGCGGCGGCCGACCGATTCCCGAGGCTTAAATCCCCTACGGCCCGCAGCCCGCGCAGAACGCTGGGGCCGGCGCACCTGTGCGGACCCCGTCCCTTCAACACTGTGGCGGCCCCGCCCGCCCCGCCGCGCCGTGAAAATGCCGGAGGGTCTCCGCGCCCGCTCCGCTTTGTGCGGTGAACGCTCATCCTGCTCATCCCGGGCTGCGGCGGGACCGTCGTTCGGGGCGCTGTGCGGAGCCCGGCACCGGGGGCTGCCTCCCGGCGCTGCGCCGAGCCCGAGGCGCTGAGGTGGGAACGGGACCCGGGCCCGGGATTCCGGGTCCGGGTCCTGTCGGTGTCTGCTGGGGGTCCCCGGGCCGAGCCGCTTGTCTCTCGGCGGGGCGGGTGCGGCTGCCGGGGCCGGAGAACTGAGGTGGGATTGGGGATGGCATCAGGGATCGGGATCGCCGCGGCTGGCAAGAGCCGCTCCGGGATTGGCGCTGGGGCCGAGCCCGGCGCTGCCGCTCCGGCTGCGGCCAGCGCGGGGCCGGGGTCCCGCCGGAGCTCCGGCTACGCTCCCGCTGCGGCCGCGGGGAGCCGGGGCCGTGCCGGTGCCGGGCCCGCCGGGAGGGCGGCGCTTCCCCGCAGCAGGCGCTGGATCGCGCCTGGAAGCGGGCGGGCCGCGGGGACCGCCCGTGCTGCCCCCGGCACCCCCCGAGGCCGCCGCTCCCTCAGCGCCGCCCGCCCTGTGGGGCGCCCCCTGGCGCAACCGGAGCGCCGGCGCTCCCGGCCCGGCCCCGCCCGCAGCCCCCGCGGGGACGCGGAGCTCCCCCAGCCCCGCCACTGCCGGGGCCGCCGCACCCCCTGCGCACAGCAGCGCCCGCCTCCCCCTGCCCCGGGGCCGCTCCCGGGGGCCTCCCGCCCGCCGCGGCCCCGCCCAACGAGCGCGGCTGCAGCGGGACGAGCCGCTCCGGGCCGGGCGCTGGCGCCGAGGCTGCTGCTGCCGCTCCTGCTCTCACTGTGCCCGCTGCGGGACCGGGGCCTCGCCGGGGCTCGCTGCTGCTTGAGCCGCTCATCCCACAACTGCCGCGTGAGACCTGATGCTCTCCTTCCTCCCCCCTGCTTTCTCTGGGGCTGGTATGCTCCAATGCAAAAACCTGTGGCTTTAAAAGTGCAGGGAAAAATGTTTCTTCTTTATTTCCAGAGCACAGGAGATCCGGAGTGGAAGGGATACACAAGGACCACCAAGTCGAACCCTTATGTGAATGGCTTGTCTGGGGATTGAACCCACACCTGGGCACTCTCAGCACCCTGCTCCAGCCAAGCCAATCTCAGCTCCTGGCAATGTCCTGCCTGGGATAGGAATGCCAAGTGCCAGCAAGGTAATTCCTATGCAAATACAGCTCCTTCTTTTATGCTAATGCTGCTTTACACCCCAGCCCCTGCAATGGCCTCAGGGCAGAGGCCAAGGCCAGCACCTGATCATGGAACAACACAGGTGAGCAGTTGTGTGACAGCACTGAACTCTTCCCATAACCCTGATTTCCTGTCCTTTCTAGGATTTATCCAACAGCTGTAAAGGTGCTCATTCCATGTCCCTTTCCAGGGAGAAATGAGCAAGGCAAGTCCTGAGGGTTCACTTGGTCCATGGCCAAAGTTCTTCTGGAGAGTGTCAGGGCTGCTCCTGCCTGCAGAGGGGCGTTTCCTGCAGGTGAGTGTTCACAGCCCAAAATCCCAGTGGCTGCTGAGGCTGGGGCAGCTTTTCTGGCCCAGAGCCCTTGGAAACTCCTGCTCACTGCCAGGAGTGTTCCTTGGTGCTCCTTCTGTGTCCCAGCTGGCAGGGAACAGGGGGAAGGGAGAAGGCTGGGAGGCCCAGGAAGGGAAGCAGCAGCTCTTGTGCTTTGGATTTGCAGAGAGGAGCTGTGCCTGCAGTGTCCTGCCCGTGGCACACAGCGTGCCAAACACACATCCCGGGAACGGGCACTGGGCTGCCCGGGCAGCGCTGGGATGGACATGGATAAAGGGCTGCCCGCGGCCCCTCGGCCAGGGGCTGCTCTGAACAGGCACCCGCAGATGCTTCAGCCCCGACAGACCCCACTGACACCCCAAAAATGCCCCAAGGAACAGCTGGCACTGGGGAATGTCAGCACGGGCTGTTTGCAGAGGGGCTCAGACAGCAATTCCCGGTGCTGACCTCCCACACTCCTGCCAGCTATGTCCCAGCCACCCAAAATGCCTTCCCTCCCAGCCTGAGGATATCATCCCTCAGCAGCGTTAAAGCCAAGGCAAGCTTCCCCCACAGCAATGAAATGCCAAGCAATGCCCTCAGAGATGCCTTCAAATGAAAGGTCAGAGTCAGAGAAATCGCTTTGGATTGAGTTGGGAGATTTTGGGGAGCTAGCTGGAACTGCACAACTGATGGAAAGCTTTCCCAGGTGGCTCCCACTGCAGGCGCCCTGAAGGCGGGGATGTGCATCCCTTTCCCAAGGGAAAAGAACTTGCAGAGGCCACTCCTGAGGCTCTGGAATGAAATCAGCTCCTGCAGGGAGAGAAGGGCACAGGGGCTGCCTCAGCAGGGGCTGGGAGCGCGTCCGGCCAGCGCCTTCTCCTGCTTTAAAACATCACCTGGAGCCCGAGCTCGGGGGTGCAGGCAGCTGAATTCCAGGGAACTCTGTCAGGTGCCCCCAGGGACATGGGGGGGCTGGGGATGAGGGTTACAAACAGCAAATTCTATGGAACATGAAGCTGTCCTTGTCCTGACCCTGCTGAGCTTCCCTGGAAGCTCTGCTGGTTCCTGACACAGCTGGTGTTAAATAGGCAGCTCTGCATGGGAATATCCATGCTCCAGGAGGCACTGGGAGGCTATTCCAGTGGCAATTCAGCAGGGAATTCAGGGCTTGGGGTAGAATTCATCTGAACTAGCAAAGCCAAACCCCAAATCTGGGCACCACACAGGGAACAATCTTTGTGCTGCCCTGGCAGCCAAAGCCCCTGGGCTGGGAGATGTCAGCAGGCAAATGGATGGAATGATCTAAATGCCAGCATCCCCCAAAGGGACAATGCAATCGCCTCCCTTTGCTCCCAAAGTGTCCACTGTGTTCCCCACAGGTGCCCTGGGGATGCCAGGGAGGTGCCTTTGCCCACAGTGCCTTTCTCCTGCCCCTCTCCAGCCCGAGGCCTCTTCTCCCTTCCCTGCCAGCTGCTGCCAAGGAAGGAGGACACAGTGAGTCCTGAGTTGACCTCCAAATAGTCCTTCCCTCACCTTGAGATGACCTGAGATTTTACCCCCACAATGTCCCCATCTGTCTCCTTCTGAGTTCCTCATTTTTTACAAGGAAGCATTCTTTCTCTGCTCTGGAGATTACCACAAGATTTGCCCCCAAAACTTTCCCCACCTGTCCACTACTACCTCTTTCCTCATTTCCACCTCAATATTTTCATTCTTTGCCCTACAGATGCTTTCAATTTTTATCCCCAGAACTTCCCTACCTGTCCATAAGTGATTACCTCAGTTTACCCCATCAAGTGCATTCTCTCTGCTACAGATCACCTCAGATTCTACCCCCAAAATTTTCTGTACCTCTCCACCACTGAGTACTTCATTTTTACCTCCAAATACTCATTTTCTACCATGGAGATGCCCTCAAGTTTTACCCCCCAGATTTACCCACCTGTCCACAGCAATTCCCTCAGTTTACCTCAGGATGTTCCTGCTCTCTCCTAGAGATGACCTCACATTTTACCCCCTCAGTTTTCCCTACCTGCCCAATTCTGATCACCTCATTTTTACCTCAAAATAGGAGTTCTTTCTTCTACAGATGAACTCGGATTTTATTACCAAAATGTCTATTTTGTCCCCTGTACACTGACTAGATTTTAAAACCAAAACCACACAGGTTATGTCTGTCTTATCCCCAAAATGTTCATTCTGCCCCCTACAAATTAGGTCAGATTTTTTCTCAAAAACCCTTACTGTTCCTACAGAATTACCTCAGGGTTTGCCCCCCAAATTCTACCTAATGTTGACTACTGATTACCTCAAGTTTAACCCCCAAAATTTTCCTTAACTGTCCACAACTTATTACCTCATTTTTACCTCAAAATATTCATTCTCAACCTTTAGATTATTTCAAGTTTGACCCCCCAAAATTCCCCTACCTGTCCACTACTGATTCCCACATTCTTCCTTCAATATTTATTTACTTTCTACCATGTAGCTTCTATCAAGATTTACCCCCAAAGTTTTCCATGTCTACTACTGCTTACCTCATTTTTACCTCAAAATGTTCTTTCTACAGCTTATTTAATGTTATTTTTACACAAGTTTCCCTACCTGCCCACAACTGATTCCCTCATGTTACCTCAGTGTGTTCATGCTCTCCCCTAGAGATTAGCTCAGATTTAGCCCCCAAATTTTCCCCACATGCTCAGTACTCATCACCTCATTTTTCCCTCCAAGTGTTCATTCTCTACTCTTGAGATTTTGTCAAGTTTTGCCTCCAAAATTTTCCTTATTTGTCTACTACTGAGTACCTCATTTTTGCTCCAAAATATTCATTCTGTCCCCTACAGGTTACATCAAGTTTTACCCCCCAAATTTTCCTTCCTGTACAATATTAACTCTTTTCTGCCCCAAAAATGTGCGTTCTCTCCCCTAAACATCACCTCAGCTTTTCCCTCAAAAATGCCACCTCGCTCCCCTTGACATCCCCTCCCAGTTTCCTACACAAACAATTCTTGTGTCCCCTCTCAGTCACCCCAGGTTTTCAGCTAAAAATGTCTCCTCTCTCCCCTCGAAGTTATCCCAGGTTTTCCCAGTGAGGAGCTGCAAGGAATTCAGGCAGGGCCAATGACACCAGGGAACAGCTGTAAATTCAGAGGCAGAGAGAGAAGATCTACCAGGAAAGGGGAAAGGTTCAGAAAACATTTCTGCAATTAATTAATTAATAATTATTTCCAGTTCCCCACTGAGAAGAACACAACCTCACAGCTGTTAAGGCCTGACAGTTCCCTGCAGGGAGAGCTCAGCACATGTGCCCAGAGGCAATCCCAGCATCTGCAAGAAAGAAAGAAGCAGCAAAAGGTGATTGCTTCTCTTTCAAAGTTATTTCAAGTGCTCACACCCAAACCAACCTTTGCTCTTGATTCTGGCCGGGTGCATGGTGAGCGCTGGGCACAGGTCATGTCATCCATGCTGATGTGAGTGATGCTTTCTGGGGGAAAGCAGCTGATTCCCAAAGTTCCCTTCCTGCCCTGTGCCTGATCTGCACAGGAGAAAACCTCTTCCAGGAAGGGATTGTGCTCCCTCTAATCCCATTTGCCCAGTCTGTTCCATGGGGATATTGCCAGCCTGGGGCAGCAGAGGCACACGCAGCTCTCAGCACTCTCTGCTCCAAGCACAGCTCTGGGCTCCTTTGCAGACTGCCTCTGCTGTGGGGTTTTCTCCAGGAGAAGCCAAGGAATTGCTCATGGAAGGGTGCAGATTAAGTTATCCCAAAGGGAAGCAAAGAATAAGTACTCCAGGAAGAGCCCTTGGCATCTGCTGGGCTGAGGTGGGAAGGGGACATTCATTCCCTGCAGGGCCAATACACAACAACCTCCAAGCCAAAGCCCAGACTGGCAGGTGGGGTCTGACAGCACCACTCTGACAAACCTCCTTGTCATTCTTCCCTGCAGTGACTTTTGCAATCAAACCCTGGCTCACCTCCACCACAGGGCTTGGAGCACTGGGACCAGCCCTTCAATGCCCACTCAGAGGTGTCTGAAGTGCAGGGTCAGCCCCAATTCCAGTCAGGAATGTTTCAAATACCACCCTTGCTCCCCCTCACACCCCACCACTGCCACAGCTCAGACTGTATGACTGACTTACTGTGTTTGGAATTCCTTCTTTAAAAAGCAGCAGTGGAAGATCTGGTACACCAGGAGGGTCCCTGGAAGCCACAGGTCAGGGGCAGAGTCAGATGAACAGTCCTGAACTGGTTTTTCAGGGGATACAGCCCCTCCAGAGCTGTTCCTTCCCCTTGGGACAGCCAGGGAAAACATCCCCACCATGGATTTCTGACAGGAAAAACCTCCCACCTCCAGGCTCCTTGGCTCCTCCCAAATGCAGGCCAGCACTCCAACAGGCTCTAAGGAATAAACAACAGGACAGACCATCTCAGGGTGCACAACACTATTTTCAACAGTAACAGCAAAACCAGACAGAGTTTGCACTCACCTTTTCTCCCCAGCACATCCTGGGCAGCTCTCAAGAGCCTCACACTCCTTTGCCTTCCGTGTCTGCTCCTTTTCCAAGATCTCTGGAGCCGGTTCAGGGCAGCCAGTGGCCACCACAGCCCTGGCAGTGCTGCTGGGTGATCCCAGCCTCTCTTTGAGGGCTGCAGCTGCAGGTGTCCCTGCTCAGGAATGTGCCACTGCCACCAACCCACACACAGTGGCTTACAAACCACAGGCAGGCCCAGGCTGTGTTGTGCAAAACCTGTGTTTAATCACAATCAGCCTTCTAGAGAAGAAAAGCTGTCTTCACCTAGTAAGGAACTGTTTCCTTAGGATTTGTCAGGAAAAGGAGCTGTGAGATCTGCAGGTAAATACAACACAGCTGTGCAGCAGCTGCAGGGAGGTCTCTGTTCCAAACCCCCACAGCAAAAAGCCAGAAGAATATCAAGGCACTGCACCAGGGCACTCAGGATTGGCATTGGGACTGTCTAAGGTTTGCCCTGGGTTTGAAGCCTCTGGAGTCCCACAGGCAGCAGACCCACACTCCCAGCAAGTCCCAGCTCCAGACTGGCACACAGTTACTGCCAAGCTGGGACCGTGGACCAGCAGAGCTGGGAATTCAGTGCTTGGCTGCTCCACTGGCCCCTGAGGTCAGAGAGAAGATCACAGAACCAGGTTTGGGTACAATAATGCTGACTCCTGGCAACCTGAACACAAAACTTTCCACCGAAGCTCTAGGACAGCAGGGAGACAGAGTTAGTGGGCAGTGATCAGCCAGCCCCAAACACAAAGTACATAAAAGCCCCCTCAAGCTCCAAAGGGCCACCAGACCCAGCAGCTGCAGAGATCAAGGTGTGCTGCAGTGCTAAGGCAGAGTCACACTTCTGTCCTTTGTTGTCCAAACTCTTTTAATAAACCACAGAACCTTTAAGATGCAGGAATTTTACAGACTGATCTGCCCTCTTGGAATGGGGACTCTGTAGCTGCTCAAGCACCGCCATAACATCCCAGTGCATTCCAGTCCCTCACTCACGCTCTGCAGTCACACTTCATGTAAAAACCTTCACACAAACACTTGAACTCTGCTCTTCCCATAATACAAACACTTGAAAAACGCCTCTGAGGATTTTTCTTCCCTCCAAAAGAGTCTCTTGATTTCGAGGAGAACAGGACTTCTTAAGTACAGACCCAGCACTTGTTAATTCAAGTTCATTGATCGGCTTTAAAGTCATTTCTTCCTCTTCTGCTTTAGATCTTTAGTCTTCTTAAATTTCTTCTGTTGCTTGGGTCCGCGTGCTGTTTCTAGTTTTCTTTTCTTCTCACTGGGAAACAGGAACAAAACAGCTGTTAGAAATACACTGGCTTGCCATCCAGCAGGGAAATTTTTGTTGTAAAATAGGAGTGAGGGAGAAAATACCCCATTTCTTGGGTTATTTAAACTTGGTGCTAGAAAAAGCACAAACAAGAGCCTGACTTAAATTTTAGAGTGTCTGTCCTGAGATTCTCTAACCCAGGAGATCTTAATTTTTAGCTCTTGTCTTCCTTTTTCAAAACTTTATCTGTCCTAAATGGGGTATCTGGAATTTAGAGTATCTAGAAGAGAAACTACCACTGATAGTTTTAAACACACAATTTTGTCCCTGCACTGGATTCTGACTTGAGCAAAAGCAACAAAATTCCTAGCTCTGATCTTTATAAGCAACTGATAAGACTCTCTCCTTCCTGGAAGGCCTCTGGAAACTCACAGCTTCCAGCACTCATGGATAAAACCATGAAAGGGTGGAACAGAGATCACATAATTACTTGAGCTGTCAGGCACCCCAGGAAGGGGAAATAAATGAGCAGGGAAGTCTCAACTATAAATCCCCAAGGAAAAATACGGGAAGACTCCATGCTGGGCAAGGCAGGAGAAAGAAGATGGATGAAAAGGAAGGAATTGCAGGAACACAGACGTTTTCCAGGCTCAAGTTCACATTTGAAAGAATTCTTCCCTGAATTTGCATTTTCTCCAGGGGCTCCCAACCAGTGTTAGATCCCAAAGCAAACAGGGCAGTCAGGGACTATTCCCAAGGGAGGAATAGTCCCAGCTTCTGTGTGGGATCAGGATCAGACCATCAGAAATAAAGTGAGAATGAAACAAGTTAATGAAGAGAGGACTATGCTTAGAGCAACACAGCAACATTGGGCAGCAGAGCTCGCAGCTTCTCACACCCCAATTTCTCCAGGAAAGCTGAGGATCTGTCCAGGACACTGAGTTCACTTAACCTGCATTGAACCCCTAGGCTTCACTCCTTTGCAAAACATTTTAACAAAGCCAGCAGGAAGACCAGAGAGATCTCTGGAATATTTCAACTTCCTTAACCTTTTCAAGCTGACGACGGAAGCGTTCTGTCCTGCTTTGCTCAGCACCTCGTTCCACTCCTCGTCATCACCCCGGATGATGTACCTGGAGTGGGAAAGGCGAAGGAAAGGTCAAGTCAAATTGTTAGCACAAAGGAAAACCCAGAAAAATAAGGTGTTTCTACTGTCAGGCACACACTGCTCTGCAAACCAAGCCACTGTGCCAGCACCCAACCAAATCAGGTTCAGGAAACGCACACAAAGCCAGGCTGGCCAAGCTGGCATAGGATGGCTTTTCCAGATCAGTCTGGGGAAAAGTGAAGAGTTGCAGCTTGCTTTTGAAAAGAGAAATGAAGACAATAATTGCTACTCAAGTAAGCTCATGTGGCCCTTGTCTGGGTGTTCAAGCACCCTGGAAATTACACCCCGAGTTAAAAAGGCAAAGCAATTGTGTAGCAAAATGGAGTGGCTGCTCTCCACCTCAAGTTCCTGGAGATTTGGAATAGATAAGGCTTTGTCCACACAGAGCTGAACAATGATGGACAAAGCCTCAAAGTTTTCTATAACCTGCATTGAAAAGCGTTCAAAACAAATTTTTTGTCTCTCTCTCCTCATGGAGGAGAACAAAAATCTATTTCTGGCTGAGAGAAAAAACAAAGCAAGGCAACATGATCCAAAATGATAAAAAGCACTATCAGTGCTACAAAATGGAATTCATTTTAAAACACTCTGCTTGTATTTATTTTCCTTATGTGACTGACTTGCCAGTCACTTCAAATCACACCCATTCTTGTCCGTTCTTCAAACTTGACAGCCACAGATTCCAAGATGCTTTTAATCCTTTTCTCAGATTTAACAAAGATCAATGTAGGGCCAAGCCAGACAACTTTCCAGGGACATTAAGCACAGGGGACAGTGTTTATAAGACAAAAAGTGGGAGGGGAGAGAGAAGAATCAGTGGCATCTGCAACTCCTGTTGAACCAGAAAGAGAGAAATCTGCTGACACTTTTAAGTAAAAGCTCTGGCTGTTTGCTCTTTTTGTGTTGATTTGGGGTTTTTTTATATGTTTTACCCACTGCTGACAATACACACTAGTTCTCTTTTACTGATGGTTTACTGCAACTACAGCCTTGAGCACAAATCCCAGCAAGATCCAGCATTCCACCCAGGGAAAAAGTGGATCTGAGACCCAGGCAGGTGAATCCTTACTGTGTGAGGTCCATTTCCTTCAGCTTCATCACGTCTTGCTTGTGCTTTTCTTGGAATTCCTTTGCAGCCTCCTCCTGCAACAGGACAGCACAAGATCCATTAAGTCCTGAGGGCAACAATGACTTTGTAACGGCAGGAAAATGCCTTTTCCCACAAATACATCTCCTAAAACAAATACCAGCTGATCCTCATTAGCTTCTCTCTTTTACCTACTTGCATTTTCACGTTATCTGCACACAAACCCCCAAACTGCAGCTTAAAGCACAACTCCACGTGCACAAAATGCAAACCTGCCAGGTTTTAACTCCCTTACAGAGCCAGATGTGGTGTGGAACCCTTTCCATCCAAGAAAATTTGGATGACTTTAGATGTTTCTGCACTCGAGGGGACTCCCTGAAGGGTTAACATAGGAACCAGGAGCAAAGTTTGTAATTACCAAATCGTCATTTAAAGATTTCAGCGTTGGCTCCATCACGACGTCCTTTGTTGCTGCCATCTGCTCCTCCACAGCTTTTTCCTGGACTGTGTTGAACAGCTGAAAATGAAATAACCCAGCACATGTAACACTTGGTTTGTTAAACATCATTTATCACCTCTACAATGAGCTCCTAATGCCAGACTTCAGGAGCTTTGCTCTCCTGAACCTTAGAGAGAAAGAAAACCAGCAACCAGATCCAAAACTTTCCAGTTATTTCACTGGATTTCAAGTCTACCTCTAGGTAACACTGGAAAAGAACTTACCTGTTTTCCAAGAAAAGCTGAGATGCCACCAGTGCCCTGAACAATGGCTCAGGCAACATGGGTTGTCTGCTCAGCATTTTGGTCGGGGCATTCAACATGGAAAAACGTAAGATAAGCCCTCTTATCTGGGAAATCACTACACAAAATCATGAAGTGGTTTGGGTTGGAAGGGACCTTAATGATCATCCAGCTCCAAACCCCCTGCCATGGGCATTGAAATCACTGCCACACATTTCCCTGCTGGGATTTTGCCCACCTTACAAAGAGGTTTACGGTCAGTAGCTGGGGATGTGTTAAGGATGCCCAGCTCTGATTCAGCTCTCTCTTAGTGCCCTATTTTCTGCTAATATTGGAATTACGGTCCCACCTGACCAAGGCCTGTCCTGCTGCTCTCACCTGCACTACTTTGCGGATGATCCTGTTGAAGAGTCCCATCAACTGACTGCTGGGCAGTTCCAGCTCCTTTTCCAGCTGGTCCAGAGATTTATGCTGCAGGCCAATCCCTAGGAAAAGGGCCTGAGGAAAAGACACGTATCCCAGTCACAGAGCAAACACAGACACACATTCCCCACTGCACTCCCTGTGTCTTCCCAAATCCTCGCTCCACTCCGTCCGTACACACCGACTGTGCAGCAGAGAGGGACATGTCTCCCATCTGGCTGAGGAAGAACATCCTGGCAATGGTGGGAACCATGTCCATGATGAGGTGATAGTCCACCATGTTGCGGGAGTACATCTCCAGCCTCTTCAGGTCATACGGGATGAAAACCGACTCCAGTTCAGCACGGCTGATGGCTGGTGGGGACAATAACATGGCAGCAAGGTCAGGAACGTTCTTCAGAGCTACCCAGGATCTCAGTGTTTAACATTTATTCAGGTATTTAGTACTTTTCCCTGTGTTTGAGAAAGGCCAGTTGCCACCCCATGGGTTCTCTTCCCAACACAACTCAGAATGCAGTAACACTGCCAGCTTGGTTAGCCCAAGTTTGTTTCAGGCAGGCAGACATCCATATGGAAAACATGGCAGCTGCCAGAACAGCCCAGCTTATCCACCTCAACATGCTGGAGAGACTGAAACCAGTGAGAGCTGAGAAACTGCCAGCCTTTAACAATTCCCACTGGTTTTGCTGTAAAAGAGGTTTGCTCCCTCGCTGCAGCAGGAAAACCCTCTAACCAAGACAGACACTAAAACCCCACAAGACACAGATTCCAAGCTCTCCCCAGAGGACTCTCCTCTCTTGAACATCTTGAGCAAACAGCAAATTGCAGGTGCCAGGCTCCAGCCGTGCCCTGTTGTGCATTTTCAGCTGTCCCAGTCAGGGTACTCACGTGCTTGGGGCTGCTGTTTGATGTTTTTGTTCTGTAGAATATTCAGCGCCAAGGAGGGAGAGAAGGTGCTGAACTGGTAGGAAAGCAGGGAAAGGAAGCGCCTCCTAAAATCTACAGGGCAAGAGGACAAAATAAATTACCCCAGAGGACCTCTAGAATAATGAGGAGCCCAGAGGGCTCTTGTCAGCAGAGTCAGCAGGGTCAGAGTTACCTTTCCAGAAGGCAGTGAGCCAAGGCTCCTGCTCAGAGTCCTCTTCATTGAGCATCTTCAGCATGATGCAGGAATGCTCCCCAGTCAGGTCGTTCTGATAAACAAGATTCAATTCTGTGGTTCTGTGATGGATTCATTTCCCATCACCCCCATGAACCTTTTGCACTCTGTGCTCAGCTGAGGAAGGGAAATATCTTCTAAATCCACAACACATGCATCACCTGCTACTGACCACCTCCACCTAATGGAAAACCTATGAACTTCTAGAATTTGGTAAATCTCAGCTATTTTACCAATAAACACATTAATAACCTTCAACAGCTGCATTTTTGCTCTAAATTTTTATGTGCTAACTACCTGGAGGCCCACACTCCCAACCCTAAAATTCTACTCCTTAACTATAGGCCCAAAGAACAAAAATGAACATAAACCAAGCCCTAAAAGCAGCCCCAGCAAACCTTCCCACCCCAAATCCCTTCTCACAGAATCTCCTGGAATACATGCCCAGAGATTTCAGCAGGGCTGGGTTTTCCCTCAGGAACAGTGTGGTACTTACTGGGGTCTGCCTCAGATAAACTGGCACAAATCCAGCACGCTTCCAAAACCTGGGAAAAAGCAGAAACCCACTGAGAATTAGGGAGCTGCTGACTGCACAGTAATAAATTGTGGTTAAAGGCCATTTATCTGCTGTACAAGGAGAGCTGGTGAGGAGCAGGCACAAGTCTCTAAGACACCCCAACAATCAGTGCAAATGAACACTGACAGAAAGCAGGAACAGCACCCACCTGACTGAGGCTCCAGCTCAGGGGAGTGTAAAATTATGAATGTGATGCCAAAACATGAACAAACTTTCCAGGTGCTGTGAAAGGCATTTACATCAGTCAGGAAAACCACCACCAGCTCTGGAGTCAGCAACACCTCAAGTTTCTACAGGGCACAGGAACCGGAATTTAACCTCTCCCTACCTATCACAGGCTGTTCTTACTTCTACACCCTGGAAAAATGGGACAAGTAGAGCTCATTATCTGTTCAAGAAGGCCAAGATGTAAGTGGGAAATAGAATCATGTCCTACTTGAGCAATCTGGGTGTCAGGCCGTAAGACACCCCGAGATAGTCCAGGTTCTCAGCTTGTCTCTCACTCAGTTTGAGCAGCAAAGGAGGCAAATCTTTCCGAGGTGTCACAACCTCTTCCAATAAACCCACAGTCTGGAAAATAAAAGTGGGACTGGGTTAGCAGCAACCCCCACAGAAAGCTGCCAATCAAAGCTCTTCTTCTGTATGAAAATCAAACCTGATTATTTCCTCCTTACAGAGAGGAGACTTACAGGGGAAATTGCACTGCTTGGCACGACAGAAAATAAAAGAAATTACCATACCTCGCTGCTCACAGTTGTGATTTCTTTTGGCTTTTGAACCGTTTTTTCTTCCAAACATGGGAATTTGCCTTCATAGTACATCTGCAGCAAAGTCAGAGCTCTGCTGCCATAGCCCATCTGTGAAGAAGGAACACACTGTAAGCAAAAAGAGGTCTCTGATTTTTAATACAGAGCAACAACGTTCTGCCCTTAAAACCCATTAACCATCAGCAGTGCAGACATCACTGGGTCACTCCAAAAATGCTTTTTCTCGCCACGTGGCAGCTCCATGGAGGAGGACACTCAGGGTCTCCAAAATCCCGGTGGGAGCCCAGCTGGTAGCTCAGGGCTGTGCAGTAATTCTTGGGGCTTAACTCTGGCGCTCAGGAAATGCCAAACACTTGGTAGTGTGACAGTAAAGATCGCTGGATGTGGATTGTGTACGGCTGCCCGGGATGCGCCGGTGCTGCCTAGGAACCACGGGAGCACTGGTTTGGTGCCCTGAGCTTTAAATGCTAAAAACTGGAGGAACTGGAATGTGTGCCCCGTTCCTGAGCTCTGCCTGGAGAGCCATTTTCATGGCACCACCACAGCTGGGTCCCAGGTACTTTACCCCCTGATAATCCGGGTGAACCGCGATGCGAACGACGCGCCCGCCGGACAGGCCCCCAAAGTCCGGATCCTGGAACTGCACAAGGGACAAAAAGTCGACTTAAAGGACACAGCTGGGCACTCTGGGAACAGGAAATGCATGAGATACAGCCTGGGTGTGAGTGCACAGCCAAATCACTCACCTGCTCTGAAATGGTCCAGGGAATAAGATCACCAGAGGCTTTCTTTCCCCTGGAGAGGCTGTTCATGATGGACTGGCGGGAGATCTCTCCCTCCATGCACACCTGCCAGGGAAGGCAGAAAAACCATGAACACACCAAAATGCTTTCTCCTACAGCCACTCAGCTGTCAAAACTGACACTCGAGTCATTCTCTTACCTGAACAACAGCCAGGACTTCTGGTAACGAATTCTGGGTGGGTGGAACAGGTGGCAAAAGGCAAAAGAGATGATGGGCAGGGGCATCAGAGAGCATCTGGAGGTCGTTGGGGGAGTTCTGGAGGGTAAAGACATCAGAAAGATGAAAAAGTGTGCAGAGAATCACAGAATACCCTGAGTTGGAAGGGACCCATCAGGACCGAGTCCAGCTCCTGGCCCTGCACAGGACAATCCCAAGAATCCCAGGGATGTGCCTGGGAGTGTTACCCAAATGCTTATTCCATGTGAGGAGAGCTTCAAAGTCCAGCTGATTTCTAAACAATCCCTCTATTCTCCACATGTAGAGCTTTTAAGGAATTTGGAACCAGTACAATGCTGAGGGATGGAGGAGCTCCCAGGCCAGCTCGTGGCTGTCACACCACCAGACACCTCGAGGGAAACCTCGTGCTCTAACATGTATGAGCCTGAACTTCCTATTTTCATACAGCTCCTTACCTCTTAAGTACCAGATCTTAAATTTTTTTTTAAGCCTCAGATTTTTAGAGCTCAGTACTTCAGTGCTTCTGGACTTCCCCACTCACATCTACAGATCACCCCTGGTCTTGAAACCTTGCGATAAATCATTTCTCCTTTCAGTATCATAATGGTGCTGCTCTTGATGAACTTGAGGCCACCAGAACATGGTAAAGAGAGCTGCAAATGAGGTTCGGCACTGATAAAATCCTGCCAAGCTTGGAGGCTCATTTAGAATTTTACTTTCTCAAGGCAAAAATATTCCAGACTATCTGGAAATCCAGTATGTTCAGCCAGGACTGAGGCAGAGATCTCAGAGAAAGGGGAATACAGCTCTGTACACAGCAAGAAGCAACAGAAGCTGTTCAGAAATCTCAGCCAGGCAGTCACAACAAGCGCTGCTGTCCCCGAAAAATTCCACACTGAAATTGGGAATGAAATTGGATGGAAGAAGCACAAGCCCTACCTTGTAGTGTGAAGCCACGTAGAGGGCCATCAGCCTCTGCAGGAAAACTTCTGATGCTCTGTGGTAACAAAAGAGTGTGTCCCTATTGACATAGTACCTAAACGCAGGGATTAAGGAAAAAAACCTCCTTGGAAAGCAGGAGAAAGCTTCCTGTTGGTTTATTTTCAAGATTTGGGCCACAAGCTGGCCTGTCCCCTTAGACTCCACAGCTTTATCTACAGGAATAAATGATGTTGGACAGCGTTTGCAGCTTTCATCTGTAAGGATAAACCTTTTATAACTGCAACAAGGGATTCCCTTCATGCAACCCTTCCTTGAGGTTGTCTCTGCAGCAAAGCTGGAGTTTGGTGATGTCCTGGCACCACACACCACCGGTGCCAGGAGAGCTTAACTCCAGGAGTGAGGTCTTAGGGAAAAGATCGTGTGCTGAGCTTATCCCACCAGCCACAGAACCAACCCTCAACCAGCCTGAGGAACATTCAGCGAGGATACAGGTCACAGGTGTCTGGCAGTGGGCAGCCAGAGATGATCCTGGTGATGTTGAGGCAGTCCAAGCACAGGAGATCATTCAGCCACTTCTCCACGGGGTCCCCAGGGGCGTACCTGATGGACTCGTGCAGGGACACCTCGTGCAAAGTGCGAGCTGCAAGGGTTGCACAGGACACTCAGTGCTGCCAGCCACAAGAATCCCACAGCATCCCTGTGCTCTCAAGGGCTCCCACATTAGGAAATGGTCAGTTGCTAACTTTCACTTCTTAGAAGCCTTCCACCTGACACTCGCGAGGGACCAACAGCGGAGTTCCGCCATTTCCCCCCACAGCCCCTTCCCCACGGCTGCAAAGCACACGGATGCGTGGGAGAGCCACGGGATGTGGCCGGCAGCAGCCCCAGACGTGCTGTACCTGAGGTGAGCTTGGCAGTGGCTGTGGATTTGTTCTCTGCTGTCAGGGTCACCTGGCTCTGGGCACTCTGCTGGCGGAGCTGCTGGATGAGCTTCAGGGACAGCGACCGACCGGTGCCCTCGTACCTGAGAAACAGGACACACAGCGCCTGAGGCGAGGAACCAGGCAGCCATCCAGAGCTCTGGGGAAGCTCCAGCACGGAGTGGCTGCCCCAGCCTTACCCATTGATGGTGGAAGCCATGAACACCAGGTAAGGGCCCAGCAGGTTCTTCACCAGGGGCAGAGGAATGGCAGCAGCTTCATCAATCACCACGAGCTCGGCCTGCCCCAGCTTCACAGAATCAGCAGGGTGAATGTACTGCAAGCAACGAGAGGACACTGTCACTGCCAGCAGCAGCCTGCCTGGGATCAGGGAAACATCAGAATTCACAAAGCTGGAGCCCTGGAAAGCTCTTTGTTGTCCCTGTTCTCCTCAAACACCAAGCCAGAGACTGGGATGTGGAAATCAAAACGTCAGGAGAGGGTTTATGCTGCCCTGACAAGGCCTGGCTCACTCATCTTGTTCAGCACAATTCCACACCAATTCATCTGCAGAGGTGAGGAAAATAAAGGAAATCTAATCACTAAAAGCTCTTCCTGCAGTGCTCCTTTCACCTTCCTTTGCTTTTGTTTTGGGAGAAGCCCACGAGGGAGCTTTTTAGTCTACAAGTTATTCCCTGAAAGAGAGAAGGTATTTTGAGGAAGTTGCTCCCTAAAGGTCTGCCTTTCAGCAAAACCCACCAGGACAGTTACACACCACACAGAATGAACCTGCTTAAAACCAGAACAAGTTCAGCACTGGCAAAAACAACAGCCAGGAGTAAAGAGTGGAAAGGCAAGAATGCCAATTACCTGGATAGTCTGCCTGTGCTCCTTGAACACATTCACTCTGACCACTGCCTTGTTGAACTCTGGATTCAAGGACTGAACAATCTCATAGTCCAGGTGTTCCTGGAAAATAACATTTTTAAACAATATGAAAAGCGAAGATCTAAGAAAAAATATAATTTACCATCATCATCATCATCAAAATAAGGCTCAGACATTGTTATTTCACATTCTAATCAAGAATCCTTGTAAAAGCTTCAAAGGCCTGAGAACTGGGAAATTATCTACTGATGTTAAAATCTGCTTCACAAAGAAACTGATTTACCCTGCTTAAAAACAGAGAAAGAAACATAACTCTCCCACAATTCCTTTTCTTGCAGAGCACTGTAAAAAAGGCTGGTAGTGAATATCTGTAGCCAAAAGCCCAGGTGAGGTGAAAAACCTCCTAGGCAGGAATGCTTTGAAAGTACTGTAAAATGAGTCTGCTCCCCTCACCTGATACTGCAGTGCATCAAAGCCTTTAAATATGAACTCAAAGAGAGTGTGGAGGTTGTCAGGGCTGGGAGATGTGACAAAGATATTGGAGTAACTGCAGAGAAAAAAAAACCAAAACAAGAGCTGAACGGGTTTTCTGACCGATTTTACCACATAAATACTAAATAGGATGGGTTTTTTACACAAGGGGTTGATTTTACCTAATAACCTAATAATTTTGTTTACCTAATAACCAAAACACAGCAGATTTCTTCAGACACTTATCTCAATTTATGTGTGATTACTTGGAGTTTTAAGAAAAACTTGACCAACAGTGTATGCAGCAATCAAAAGACACAAGACCAAAAATATGAGGGGTTTAAGACTGGAAATTACAAATATATTCAGATCCTGCCATCTCGTTTTTGTTTGTTTTTTTTTAAACTCAGGGATGCAGATAAAGCCTGGGGGATTGGAGGGGGGGGGTCACTCACCCAAAAGCTACAGCTCCAGCAATGGCCAGCCCCAAAGCAGCAGATTTCCCTCGTCCCCTGGCTGCTGTTAATGCCACAGTGCTCCTCAGGGTCTTCTCAGAAATGGCTTCAATGAATTTTAGAACTGCTTTTGCCTGAGGATTAGAGAAAACCCCAGAAAACAGCGTTCCAATTTCTCTCACACTGGGACCTGCCAAGCCCAGAGAATCTCAGCTTTGGCCACCACACCAACCTGATCCAGGGTTTTGCAGCCATCCACCAGAACTCCCACAGGCTGTGTGTCCTGCAGGCTCTCCTTCAGCTCCCTCAGCTCCAGGTCCTGGGGCCGCAGGCTCTCCTCCTGCAAGCACACAACAGGATGAGCCAAGGACATCTCAGCACATTTCTACCCTTGTGGTGTCTTCTGGCACCTTTGGTTGGGCAGAGAAAGGGATCTGGAAGGAAAAGTTACCACAAGGAGAATATATTCCCTAGAAACAGGAACCTTTATATGGACAGACAAATATTTAACACTTAAATTTCCAGGCATCTTCAGGAGAATGGTCACAAAGAGGTTCTCCCATCCTGGCTTCCCCAAGCTTGGAGGGGAAAAAAAAGAGGGAAGGATTTTGCAGTCAACAGTAATTAGAGAATGGCATTGATAGGAAAAACAGATTCTGGGGAAATGTTTTGAATAATTTAACTCATTTTTCAGTCTTTATGATCTTTGTTACCCCTGTCACATGCAGTGTCCATGTAGGGGGAAGAACGACTGCAGCAGCAATATTGAAATAATATCAAGCCTTTCTGAGCCAAACCATGAACCTGGACACAAACACAATCTATTTTAGATGGCAATGAAGGCTGATTTTCCTTCTTGCCACTTAAAGTTCCCAAAGGCTCCAGCCTCTCCAGCCAGCAGAGGAGCACTTGTGCTGCTGTCAGTATTGTTCTAATGCTAAAAGGAGGTTTTATTTTGTTGGTTTTTTTTTAAAATCAGGGCCCTATCAGAATGTTTTTACCATTTCTGACAGAAGCTGTGTTGGTTATTTCTTAGGCCACACAGCACAGTTCAAATTCTTTGAGATTTCTGCTTAAAACTGGTTCCACTTCACTGCAGTCTACAAGTGGAAGTGGTAAAAGGATACATTTCTAACAGTGCAAATACGTGTCTGAATTATCCTCAGGGAATTTTTCCTGGAATGTGACAGGTGTAACTAAGAAACTGAAACAACTGCCAGAGCCCTGAGCCTGCAATGTACTTCTTTCCAAAGTGTTCTCCCATCCTCCAACTGCCAAAAAAGTCTTTTTATTTGTCTTGTCCCATCTGTCCCTCAGCTTGAGATCCCTCCACAACCACAATCAAACTCCACCTCACAGGGCTGAGCAGCAGTGCAGGAAAATTAATAAATACGGGCGAGCACAGAGAGAGATGGGCCAGGAAACTTAAAATAAAGACCAATGAAGAAAGAAAAAACAGCTCCCACATAATTTCTGCAGAACATTCTGCTTCCTCTCTGCAATGCCATCATTTGCTATAAATCAAGGTGAAATTAAAAAAATTCCCTGTTTTTGCAATCTTTAACACCCCGTGGCCAACTCAGAGGGATCTCTGCCAGGGAAAAGGGCTGGGATCACTCACTGACCTGGGACTGGGGGGGGACAGGAGTGATGTTTGCAGCATGGCTGGAGATGGGCAGGATATTCAGCTGGTCATCAATCACCAGGCAGTTCTTGCACGAGGCCAGGGACAGAATGAACCTGAGCAGGGAGAGAAAACTCCGTAAAACACCAGCACCACTCCCCGGTGGGTCATTTGAACTCTCTTCTAAACACGGAGTGAGTATTTACAGCTACCCCCAGCTGGGTATTTGCCTTCAGAAAAGGCCTATTCCAATGCAATCCCGTGGGATGCTTCCCTGTCAGGAAGACCCAGTGCTGCTCCTGGTGCTCTCCTTGGGCAGACAGCCCAGACCCTTGGCACCCTGAGTCACTCACCTCTCATTGAACCTCCCCACCACGTCCTGGTGGGCCTCTGTCCTGTACCGAGAGTGAACGTCCTGAAAGAGAAAGAAAAGGAACAGAGAGAAAATGTCAGTCTGGAGAAGGGGCAGCAGTGACAGTGACATTTACAGGACTGTCACACCTCCCTTCCCGCTCTTGTCTCTCCCCTTCCAGCCACAGCACATCCCAGACAGGATTCTGACTCTGTTGTGAAACACCCACATCTCCCAAACCCTTGTTAAAAACGTTCCCTCCCCACCCATGCTTTCTTTACAAGCCTTACGTATTTCTTGCCTGACTCAAGGGTCAGCTCTGCCAGAACATTTCAAGCACCTCAGGGATGCAAAGGAAAAATATTCTATCACTTTAATTCACCTACTGGCATTATTAACAATGGCAACAATTCCAGACTGAGGTGTAAGCACACTCAGTGTGAATTGTTTTGTGAAGCTGACCTCACCTAATACACAAAACACTGCAAAGGCTCTATGTTTTTAACTTAAATTGCTGATACATGGGCAGACAGAATAAATTCTTTCCAAAACTGTCATGGGACAAAAGAACAGAGTTCCATTTGTGAGTGACAGGTGTTTCTTGTTTCTTCCTTGTAATTCCTTCCTTCCTGGCAGCCTTTCAGAAATGCCTGAGTATAATAAATCCAGTCACAGATGAATGAAGGAGCAGGAAAGATGATGGAAGGAGGATCACAGCCCATAGTAGAAGCAATAAATACCCACTCAGCATCACCTCAATGCAGCTGCTGGTAGAGAACAGCCACGCTGTGCTGAACATACCATGGTCATTGTATAGAGCTGCTTCAGGGAGTTCATAGTTCTCAGGAGAATCACCACAATTCCACCACCTTCCACTGTCTCCACAGTTCTGGCCAACAGGTTTGGAGTCAAGGCTTCAAAATCCTGGGGAGTAAACAGAACTTCAGAGCTGCCCAGTGCAGCTGGCTCCTACTGAAAGGCACAGGAAGCCTCTAAACTTCATCCCTCCAAGTTTAACTCACACCTAAATTTGCACTAACCAATGTCCTGTCACAGCTCCTACCAACGAGGCCACCTCACCCTCACACAGCTTGTGAGGGATAAGCAAGGCCACCAGAACCCAAGTGGCAGAAACAACAAACCCTATTCCTGCAGCATTCCAACTGATTGTTGCAGCCCCCTTTTGGGAGCCAAGCGATTCCTCACCTGGAGGACACACATCCCAAAGGTGTTCCCAAGGATCTTGTGAGTTTCGTTGTAGTAGCAGTAGCGGATGTTTGTGGCTGCTATGAACAGCTCAAAGGGGTCATCATCCCTGATGTTCAAAGTTCCACTCTTAATCTTTTTCTGGAGCTGCCTCATCCTCTTCTTCCGGTGGCTGGAGGGCGAAATCACACAGGAGTTTTCTTGGGAAAGGGTTTGAGAAAAGCGTGCTCAGGCTGAGTCTGGAAGTCAGAGCTCAGTCCTAAATATGACTGAGGCTCAACAGGTGAGGGGCCCGAGTTTTGGGGTTAAAAAGGTGAGGGGGAGTTTGGTCCAGGGCAGCGGAGTCAGTGTTAGAGCTACAGGAAAAAACCAGAGGTACTTTTTGCCAGTGTCAACCCCATTGCGGAAGCCAAATTTCAGTCCTGGAAGAGCAAACTTCCCCCAGCTCCTCCAGGAATGAACCTGGCTTCCCCTCACACCCAAATCCCTCAACCTACAGCGTTTGCTCCCCAGAGAGCAGCAGGACCACGGGGGATCTCTCACCTGCTGAAGCCCAGCTCCTTCTTGTAGCACCACAGCACAGAGGGCCTGGCCTTCACCGTGGCCTTGGACAACATGTGGTGAAGGATGACGACCTGCCAAAGCACACAAACACTCACAAACAGCTCAGGAGGGAACATCCAAAAGCAAAGTGGTTTAAAAGCAAGTTCTTCTAAACTTAATTTTACAGCTGCATTTTTGCTGTGGAAAACAGAGGGATCCCTGGACACGAAGTGAGGCTGTGTCTGTGCCTTCTCCAGGGCTGCACGAAATTGAAGACACTGGATTTTACCTCCTGCTTCCTTAGTTCCCCTCTCTGGCAGAACTACCAACTGCATGCACTGATTATTCCAGGCTACTCACAGTTCCTAGGGCTCGTCTCTTATGGATAATCCATTAATATGGGTTTCCCACTGCGTGTTTCAGTGAAAACACTGAACACAACCAGACCTGGGAGATGCCAGAGCCCATCAGTAAATAATGCCAACATTCCTGCACTGCCACCTGAATAGCTCATTTTTTCCCAAGTTCTTTTATAATTCGTTTATTAGGGAGACAAAGGAATTATCAGCTGTACAGCAGTTAGAACAGAATAGCAGCAGCACCAGGGCAGTGCTTGTTCCCCTCTGCTCAGCTCTGGGGAGGCCACACCTTAAATCCTGGGGTCAGTTTTGGGCCCCTCACTGCATGGAAGACATCGAGGGGCTGAAGCGTGGCCAGGGCAGGGAACGGAGCTGGGGAGGGGCTGGAGCCCCAGGAGCGGCTGAGGGAGCTGGAAAGGGGCTGAGCCTGGAGCAAAGGAGGCTCAGGGGGGACCTTGTGGCTCTGCACAAGTCCCTGACAGGAGGGGGCAGCCAGGGGGATCGGGCTCTGCTCCCAGGGAACAGGGACAGGAGAGGGAACGGCCTCAGGCTGGGCCAGGGGAGGGGCAGGGTGGATATGAAGCAAAACTTCTTCCCTGAAAGGGCTGTCAAGTCGCCATCCCTGGAGGGATTTAAAAGCCATGCAGACGTGGCACTTGGGGACAGGGGGTAGCGGCGGGTTTGGCATTGCTGGGGGAACAGCTGGACTCAGGGATCCGGGAGGGCTTTTCCACCCTGAGCAATTCTGTGATTCTGTGAACCGACTTATCCTAAACCACCACGGGTTTGCCGTGCTGCTCTTCCCCTCCCCACTGTCGAAAAACACAAGGCCAGAGTCTCCGAAGAGAAACGACTTCAGCACTTAATTTCTTCCACACAGCTCCACCAAGCAAGTTCATCTGCGAGACGACTCCGTACACCAAGCCCAGTCCGAGTGAGAAACCATCACAGCTCAGGGCAGAGAGAGAGGAAAAAAAACTCCAGCTGGCCAGGAAATTAAATATCCTTCACCCCAGTTTAAGAAACCAAACCAAACACAAAAACCCCAGCCTGTGCTGAGTTGCGTTTGATGCTCATGAGCTTCCCAGACAGGAGATGTCTGAGGTGAGGTCTCACACACCATTTTCAAACCCTCTGTCCCTGCGAGTTCCCTCCTGCTCAGGCACCATTGCTGTGCCCGGGGCTGTGAGGGTTTAATTCCTGCTGGAGGCAGAGAGGAGCCGGGACCGAGGGATTACGGCAGGCCCGGGCAGGTATCAGCACCCACAGGCACCCCCGCACCCGCTCCGGGACGGCGTTACCTGGTCCTTGCCGCGGTCGCCCACCACCACGAACAGGCTCCGCTGCCGCTCCGCCACGCCGTTCTCGATGAGGACGCGGATGCGGTTGTCCACCTTGCGGCGCTGCATGGCTGCGGCTGCCCGGCGCTTCTCCCCCGGCGCTTCTCCCCCGGCGCTTCTCCCCCGGCTCCGCTCCCGCTGCACCACGTGGGAGCCACGTGGGGCCGGGCGCGGGCGCCGCGCAGCGTGGGAGGACCCCGGGGCTGCCCGCGCCGTCCGCCTGCGCGACGCGCGCACACCTATTTAAAAATACACATTTCTGTCTAAACGCACATTTCTGTGCCTATTGAACTTCCAAACGGAATAACTGAAGGTAGCTTTCCACATGGGAAAGGACTCCTGTGCCCAGCCGGCTCCCAAAATCCCTGCGAGACACAGAGCAGCCCTTACCTCCCACAGCTGTTGTTTATGTATTTATGTATTTATTTATTTATTTCAGTGACTTTTGGCTGTAAAAAGGGGACGAACCAAACTTCAGTCGCAATGGAAAGGCTGATGATATATTTTTAAAATGCTTCGTTCCAAAGAAATCCTGCCTGCAGCCCCCCAGGCGTGTGGGCACAAAGACCAGGCCTCTGACTTTCTAAAGAGAATTAATTCCATTTCCACACCAGCCGAACTCTGAGTCTGGGTGGCCTTTGCTGCTGGGGGAAGAGACGACAAAAACAAACATGCGTTAAAAAAAGGGCATTTGGAGACAGTTTCCCCAAGGAAACAAGACTGCAGAGAGCAAACAGAACACATACAGAAAACAACGAATCTGTAGGGTTCATTTTTATAGGATTCGAAACGAAACCCCAGGAAATATTAAGAACCCTGCTCCTCAATAAAACTGTTATAAAGCTTATAAGATTTAAGCTCTGCTGCTTAATAAATCCACCACAGCTGTTTGAAAGTTTTCCATACAAAACCCCAAGCTGCACAACCGTGGAGTGGCAACAGGAAAACAATTTTTCAACCTGACTTGAAATTCCAGCGAGTTTTCAGAAACACGGAATTTTATTCTCAAACTGACAGTAAAACTACTCCTAACCTTTCAATACCAAAGTTGAGCCGAGCTATTTGCATAGATATATTTATTCTTCGCTTTTAATACTGCCAATTCTTTTTAAAACTTGAACATTCAAACAACGAAGTATCTAAAACCAAGTGACATCGTAGGAAAAATGTATTTAACACCACTGGATGTGTTTGGGGTTGTTTTAAAAGATAATAAAAATACGATAAAACTACTGAATTAATAATCATAAAGGCTGTGGAACAGGTTTTTTTTTAGGTGAACCCAGGTAAACCCAATCACTGAGACAAAACCACCAATGCAACACAAGTGTAGCAAGACAATCCCTTTAGGTATGAAATGTTTGCTTGAAAGGGAAGGACATAAAACATTTAAATAGATTTATTTTTCAAGTGTTTACATAAGCCATGGACCAACTTGTTTCCAACGCTGAGTTAAAGAACTGCAAAGACATATATACAGGTATGTTTAAGGCCATCAGAAAATTTAAACCTGACAACAAACTAAAAATTCTCAACACTTATTTCATGTGGTAGAAGCATTACTAAAGCTCATTCTAAAATCCAAGAGCTTCAAAAGAGGAAATACATTTTCATTTAATAAAAGTCTAACAGATATTTCCTAAAATTTAGCTTGAGACCAAAATTCCAGGTGTACTCTTGGGTAGAAATGGGCCAGCAGAGTTGGAACCGAGCTAGTTGCATCCATCAGATTCTTTCATGAAGGTTATAAAGGAAGCGGAAAAGAATCTGGCTTTTAATAGGAAACTGCAGCAAGAGCAAACAATCAGTTTAATTCAGAACCAAATGCCAAGTTAGGCTCTAGTTTTCCTCGTGCAGTTCTCCTGCGTGCTGCTCCAAGTGGCTTTGAGGAGGCAGATTTTGGAAAACAAATTTCCTTCCTTCCATTAAGGCTGGATTTTTAATACCATTACATTCCAAAAGCCTCTTGAAGTGGTGAATAGAATAGCACCTCTTCCCTTAGATGAACAGTCTAGAAAATTAGGTTTCACATCACGCTCTGCCACATCCCACCAAAGACACACCTTTGAAGAACCTTCCCCACCTCCTTCCCTCTGGAAAAACGTACTGGCCCAACAAAAACATGTTACAGTTTAAGCAAGTAGCCCTCTCCACGACTGACAAAATGAGGGAATGTTCCCAAAGTTCCCTGTCAAAGCTCCTTCCCTGAAGTTGTGCCACTGACTGCTACAGCCAAGATCAATCTGAGATCAATGGGGCGCCCAGAGGCATTTAACAAATCCTGTCATCTCGAGAAAAACACCTTTAGAAGGGAGCTGCACAATGCTGGAGCTTCTGGCAAAGTTCCAGACAATAACCATAAATATATTTAAGGCCAGATTTAAATAAGGAAATTGTCCTCTAAGTTCATCAGGAGAGTTTTGTTGTTTGGGATCATTTCCTGCTTGCTCTTCACGTGTTCTGGTCCATCAGTGAAGGACACCTGCACCTTCCCACCGCACCTGTGGAAGTTCTCTGGTGCCAGCTCAAGTGATGGGAAACCTTTTAGTCCCATCTGTACCCAGTGCAGATGGAAAACTGGAGGAACAGGTGTCCAGATGCTAGAAACTAAACCAGCCTCCTTCACACAGTGACAAACCTCAGCTCCAGCTTGGATCTTCAAGCATCCAGCTCAGCACTCTGCAACAGACTTTAAGCAAGAACAGTTTCACAAGAGCAAGACGGATGGTCTGGATACTCCAGGATGTGACTCATTAACAGGAGGGGAATATCAAGATTCTCCAACTGACTCTTTATCTTGCTCTGCTGGACCACAAAGATTTTGCCCAATTTGTTCTTGATCATATGAATTTTAACCACTTTTCCAGTATCATTCATCATCTTTTCAGTATTTATTTACATTTAGAGCCTCTTCAGTAACTTCTCTCAACTCAAATGCCATTTGGGAGAAAGAAGGAAGCCTGATCCTTTCTCCCAGGGACCTGTAACACAACCAACCTGCCTAAAATCTTAAGGTCAGCAGGACCTTTTGAGAAGACACATTTTAAGGACACAAGGTTTCTCTGAGAGTTAAGTCCCAGCAGGATACATTGCCTGGTTAAGTAACAAGAAGCTGACAATACTCTTCCAACTACTCTGAGGGATGATTCAGAGATTGCTGTATACAAAAGACAGGATCTGGGGAAGAAAACAGGGGTTAAGCAAAGTTTAGAACTCTCTCCACAGCAAAATCCCTAAGCTGCACTGGCGAACTGTTCTTAGAAAACACAGCAAAAACACAGAAGTAAAATTCAGGACCAGGGTGGCCTCAGGTGTAAGACAACAGCTCGTGATTTCTGGGCAAGTTCTTAAGTAGGAGGATGGCTAGGAAGGATCCAGGTTTCCCAGACACAGGAACAATACGTACAAACATCTGAAATACTCGAGTGATTGATCCATTACTTGCTCAGGAACCCTTGAATTACAGCCGAGAGGAAGCAAGAGGCTGAAGGCAGAAGTTTGGTTTCAGACAGGCTCAGACACAGCCCCGTCCCACACTCTCTCCTTCCAGCCACAGGATCAGGCCCCAGCTACCCCATGGAATAAACAGCTCATCCCTACCCCAGAACGGGCCTGGCACCGCAGCCAGCCCCAGACTGCCACGGCTTTGCTTCAGGATGATAACAGTCTTTTCTCAAAAGGGGACCTTTTTCAATGGAAACGTACCTAGGAGTGCTTGGGATCTGGAGGGAACTCGGATTCAGAGCCAAGCTATGGAGTAAAAATTTAGCGCTCCCCTGACCAGGCCAGAAGAGCAGCGAGGGCTCCGTGTGCCCCAGGGTGACCCCAGCAGATGTTTCAGGACAGTTCATTACACCAGGGCTGGGATTAAAGGGCTCCGTGCAAATTCCCAGCTCACCTCTCACGGGCTTGTTCCACCTCTCCCTCCATCAGAGAACAGCAGAGCAGCTGCTCTAAAGGCCATTTTCTAACTTGTCTCACAGTGAAGAGGCCCAGTGTTCTATTAATAAATTCAAGTTGGAAAAACACCCCAAACCAACCCCCCAAAACTTTAGGTGGAGTGTTTTGATCTGTTCAGTGGTCTCTGATTGAGTATGGTGCACATTTACTGACAAACTACAATTCCTTAAGGAGCATCTGGTGTGCAATGGAGAAAGCTGAGCAGCTCGAGTTCTACCAACCATTTAAAAGTAAGCTGATGCACAAAGAAAAATAAAGTAATTAAAAGAATTCACTGTTTTCCTACATCAGTTCAACATTAAAAGGTTTGTCTTTTTATTTTTTTTTTTCCAGTTAAAAAACAGTAGGGACTATTATCTCAGTAATAGCTTCCTAAAAAAGACACAGAACAGCAACTTCTCACCGGACTGCAGTTTAGGAATGTTCTAGGCCTCGACTCAAACTGCTGCTTCCAGACATCAGCCCCGTTTCAGGATGCCTGGTGTGGAATATGGTCTTCACAAGCTTATCATTTCCCGCAGTGAAAACATTTTTCATTTGTGCTCTTCACACAGGACATGGAAAAGTGATTTCCCACCTATTTGGATGGAGTTCCAGACTGTTTCACAACGAAGTCAAAAGTATCTGACTGCAAGTTCTGAAAGTTCAGTTGTGATACAAAGTAGAAATGACCCTCTGAGTGAAAACAACCTTCCGTTTTGTACAGAACAGTTAAAACACCACGCAGCTGTTCCTTAATTTCACCTTTCCACAGGTAGGAATTATTTGATGAGCAATACTTAACATATAATATAGCACTTTTCTTCTTGCACGTGCTATAGAATGCAACAGAACTACCAACACCTCTATGGAGGCAGCTATCAAAATATTCTCCCCACTGCAGAGAGAGTGCATGTGCGCAAAAGGCAGGCACAAGTGATTTTTCCAAAGATTATACCACAAGGATGCAGTAAAACTTGAATAAGACTTGGTATTTTCCAGCTCCTAGGCTTATGCCATTTCTTTTATACATCGCTGCCTTGATGAAAAAAAAAGGAAAAGTCCATCAAAAATAAAAGGTTTCCCAGAAGTCACAGCTAGTAGAGTAAAACCAGAAAAACAGGAGGAGGGTTTACATCTAGTCAGGAAAAAGAGACTATTGGGGAAAAAACCCAAAGAAACCTTATGAAACGTCACCCCGACACATTGAATCTGTTTCAGCCGTTGAAAACCAGTGTTCCAGGATACAATTTTTATAAACATGTTTTATTTATCTTGCTTATACCATTAGAACTGTAACTGCTGGCTGTCATTTCCCTGAAAAGGGGAAATCAACTCAAACACAGACTGGTGCTTTTCAAAAGATAGCAATTGGAAGGGCAGCAGCAGCGGGCATTTGAGATTTCTTAAAACCTTCAAGGCTGCAGGAAAGACAAAAGGACATGTGACCGAAAGTGTTATGATTATCCATTAGAGATTTCCATCAGTACCGGCATCAGTTATTTAGGTGATAATACAGCAAGGTCAAGTATTAGTGACAGACAATGTGCAAGTCATAAGGAATGATAGAGAATACCAATCCTTACAAAAGTCATTGCTATCAAAGAAACTTAAAAGTGTTTCAAAGAGATATCTAAATACTTCACATCAAATATACAGTGGCCATCCAGATTATAGCTCAGATTTGTTGCAAAATTTTGTTCAAGTGCCAAATCAAACCTTTTTTTTTGTTGTTGTTTTTCACCTTGTCACCTAAAAAAAAAAAAAAAAAAAATTACACAGTTACATTAGCAGTTATGCAAGCGCTCGGAACTCCTTAGCCACGGGAATCAGGGCCCTGGTGATGAGGAGTGCTGCAGCTAAGGGTGCCTCTTCTCTGTCACAAACTGCTTCTAAGCCCACCTGTCTATTTAGGGCATTTGCATCACTACACACCTTTAACTGTTCAGTGCTTCGGTTTAATAAGAAAAAGCTGAAATGCAGTTGTTCTACCAAGCCACACTTCACCTTTTCCATCCTTTCATGGGAACATTTAAGTTTTGTCAACTGCCACCACAGTAAATCTTTATGGATTTGCAGATTTTATCTGAATTTGTTAAATCACTTTTAAATGTCAGAAGCGAGTCGTTGCTTTTTCCTGCCACTTCAGTTAACCATGGAGATTGGATCACCCTGAAAATTGCCTTTTTTGCTTTACTCTTAGCAAGGGTGAGGAATCTGAATCTCATATGCAAGGCTCAAGATGATGCTTAGGACAGAACATGCAGAGTAAACGTTGTTTCGTTCCTTTCAATATCCAGGGAATATAAAGCTGGCAACTGTAGTCCTGTCATTATGGGTAATGAAAATAGTCCCTTTACAACAAACTTCCTGTAAGGGAGAACAAATAGATAATAACTCTTCTGGTAACATGTATTGTACACTGGCCAGCGTGTTTTTGGCGTTGAATGGAATCCTGTGAATGTGTTTAATTCACTTGCTGAGCGTTCATCTGAGGCATCCCTCTGTTTGGTCTGGGGGGCCCTCCACGACCTAGAAAACACACAGAAAGGAGGTTGAATTCTGCAGGAAATCTGGTTAGTTTAAAAACTGTCCTACATCTTCTTGGTTAAACTCAAGAGAGACTCTGCTGTGCTTCCTGAAACACGCTCTCAGCTTCAGCGCAGCCCAGGCTGCACTGAGCTCGAGGCCTCAGCGCCGCACCTCGGGGCTTTCGGGACCGAGACAGGGACAGAACCCTTCAGAACTGAACTGCCACGTGGGGTTTCACAGATGCAGGACACAGCCTCGAGCTGCCCTCACTGACAAGGCACTCATGGCCATGTCTGTATTGACACACAACAGTCTCATCACCAAAAATGGTTTAAGAAAAAGACTTGAAAAAATAGTGATGAAAATAAAGTCTAGAAGCTGAACTACAGCCTCATTATGTCTGTGGGGTTTGCTTCCTAGGGCTTTCATTAATAAAAGACAGTTAAGTAGTTCTGCTGTATCTAAATGTCAACAGCAATTGCTGTTTTAGCTTCTTTTCCAAGAATTCCTCATTCAAGAGCCAATTAAACTTCTACCGCCAGTTCACAGGATCACAATAACTCAAGTCAGCAGGGAACTCAGAGGTTCTGCAGGACCAAGCCCTGCTCAAAAGCAGGGTCAGCTATGAGGTCAGAGGAAAGTCAGCTTATTCTTAATTGTGAGCTGCTGAGGAAGGAGTGAGGTTCTTTCTGAAGTCCAGAACTTTAAAAATTGGCTCAGAAACTTCCACTCAACCCAAATCAATTATTCACTACTCTGGAAATTACCTCTAGGAGCTCCCCGAGGTCCACTTTGTCCAGAGCCACGTTTGAAATTCTGTTGATATCCATCCTGAAGCAAAGAAATTAAAAAAGTTACAACATAAAACCTGGGCATTCTGTTACTAACTGCCAGCAAAACAAGGAGCTTTTCGAATGATGTGCACTGACAAAACACCTGTAACTTCAACATGCAACACTTTATTAGTTTAAAATAATATTAAAAAAATAAATTCTTATTTTCACTAGTGCCTAGCAGCTGTAATAAAGTGTGCAGTGACAAATGCTCTCTCCAGTTACAGGATATGTTGCTCAATATAACTAAGAAATATAAATAGATGTCTTTAGTCTTCAACTTTTCCAAACTACACAGAGGCAGTTTGTGTTCCTGAGCAATAAAAAAAGTCCCAGAGGAAGTTGTCACTAACAGCTTTGAGTGCTTTGGACACCTATTTCCCCCCTCCACTGGTAGCTTACCCTCTGGTAGTTTGAGTAATCCCGAGGAGCATTGAACTGGGGCTGTGTGTAGCCACTGTTTGGAGTGTTGGAAAAGGAAGGACGGTAGCCATCATATCCCCCTAAGGAACAGGGCACAAGTCTTTCACTTGCAAAACAAAGTTGCACTTAATACTTGACCTTCTGCTACTATAGAAAGAAAATCAGCAACAGTATTTTACTTAAGCCTTAAAAAACCCCATCCCTTTAGCAAGGGCTGTTTACCTGCAAGTCAGGCAAATGTCTCCAACATCAGGGCTAACATATTACAAGAAATGGGAATGAACACCTGCTAAGGACTGGGAGGAGGCAGAATTCAGGGCATTTCTCAGAGTAATCTGAGGCTTGATTTACAGAACATTCAGACCAGAGCTAAACATGATCCTATGTAGGATCTAAACGCCCCAGCTGTGGTAACTGCATTCACACTCCAATCAGCTGTATTTTTATTACACAAGTTTCTTCTCTACTCCCCAGCCACACGAGAGGAAGAGAACATGGAAGACAGTACCTGTGTCCATAAGTAATCCCAGAATACCTGACAAGGGAACTACCTCTCTCCTATTCTAACATAAACCTCTCTGTAACACTGACAGCCACATATATAAAGTCCACGAATCAGGAACATTCTCTTATCTATCCAGAACTACAGTATCATTCCTCCACTCCTGTTAATTCCCTTGGCCTAGTGACTTTTGGACTCTAGTGTTCCTGTATTTCTACATAAGCCAGCCTACTTTCATTCTGATGAAACACAGAACTATAAAATACACTGTGGAAATAAAAAGCATTTTTGAAATATCAACTGGCATCCAAATTCCCTGCTTGATGGCTGGCTATTGCTGCATTTGCTTATACTTGCAGTGGATGCCTAACAATTGTATTGTAACAGAGGTCCAGACACACACTTACATTTGAAGTTGCTCATCTACAGCCAGTAAGATTTCTACTGTGAGTGTCACAGTCTCCCAGAGACACTGCCCCAGGTCAGTTTGACACTTGCTATCCTGAGCTGGCGCTCCCCCGAGTGCAAGCAGAAGCTGTGAGTGTCTCGCAGAGCTGCTCACCTCTGAATCCGTTTGCTGGGCCCCTGTAACCGTTCATGAGGCCCCGGGCCCCGCGGGATCCCCCCCGGGACACCCCTCGGCTGTTGTAGTAAGGCTGGCTGTTCCTGGGAAATCCAGTGTTCTGCTGGGGAGGCTGCTGGTGGTTTCCTGCCACTTGGTGACTCTGGTCCGGGGAACCGTGGTAGGTACCAACCACTGCAGGGGAATCGGGGGAAAAAGGAAGTATAAAAGTCTGGATTTCTTTATGTTCCCACAAATCTCTCTTTAAACCCAGCATTTGGTTGTGGAGGAAAAGGATGAGGCTCTTTCTCCTTATTGCACATCCAGTACTTGTTAGCACTTCAGGGGAAAGTGAAGGCAGTGCTGAGAGAAGAACAGCTCTGGATAGAGACTTTTATTTTTTCAAGTTGCTAACCTGGAAAGCATTTTGCCTGCTGAATTCAAACCACATCTCACTGATTTCAGCAAAGCATTCCAGACCTTTGTGAAATCTTGCACTGACTATTGAGAAGCCATAAATATTTGCTCTCATTTTTGCCTTACTATTTCCTTTATAGAATGTCACCTCAAATTGCACTATTTGTTTAAAGCAACCAGAGCAAGTACTTCACTCTACTGCTTTCACCTTCAGAATAATCCTGGTCCATGTCTTTATTTAAACTCATATAAAACTCAGTCAAGTGGTGTAACAGTTGGAGATAAATATACCGAATTTCACTCCCTGTTGGATATTCAAACCCAGAGTAACAAAACCTGGCATTGCTCAGGGGAAAGGTTTGCAAGGGAACGCGTGACATGCTTTGCTCCATCATCTAGGACTTCACAGACTATCACCTGCTCTACCAAGGCCACAAGAATTTTACCTGTCTGGAGTTGTTCTTGCTGGAGATCTGATTGTTCTACTTGGTGAGGTTGATTGGAGAAAGTCTGGTTGTAACTGGCCTGGTACTGGTTTTGTTGCTTAAGGGTTTCTGGCTCATTAACAGGAGGAACAGGTGCATTCATGTTGAATACCTGTAAGAGCAGAAATTCATTTTTACAGCTCTTCATTGTATCATGTAAAGAAGCATCAAAGTCTGAGAAATGTGAATCACCAAAGACTATCCCAGGTAGCTACATGAGTGATTCCACCACAAGGAATGAGTACCAAACTGAAGGGATCCAGTATGGATTTCCTACTCACTGTTTGCATGGATTGGAATGGAGCTGCGTTAACATTGATTCCGCTGCTATGCAAAGGCTTGCTGGATCCAGCCTGGAACACCTGCGGCTGGGATGCAGTGGGAAGTGATGACGACGATGGGGTCTGGTCTGCATTCAGTGACATTGAAGCCTGATAATTAAAACAAACAACATTTTAGCAGCTTTTGAGGTACCAAAACTTTAACTTTAAAAGAGTGGCAATGCCTCAGCTTCACCTCTACAAACAACTGTTTCCTACTTCAGCTCAACAGCCTCATTCACAACAGCATCATGAGAGGAAAAATCTAACCATCTTCTCCCTCATTAACTTGAAACACAACTAGAAAACACTGGATGGGAAATGAGTAAGTTTCCAGGCTAACTGCTGGCCAATGTAAAAAAATAAATCCCATCTCCTAAGCCAACAACACTGATGCTCCCATGCTGATGTTGGCATGCTGCATCTAACTAAACATACAAGCTTCCAAATGAAAAGTCTTACTATGGAAGACTTACTGGTCACAGAAAGGCTCAGAATTTTGGAATCAAAAGGGAATTGAAGTGGCCGTATCAACAGGCAACTAAAAAGAATGTTATTTACGAAGAAACAAACTAACATTTGATGTCACCTGCAATCAGAGTTCTTCCCACCCCTGTGAAACCTGACTTGCCTGAATCTGGTCAATTGATTCTTTCTGTGGCCGTTGCTCTGCTGTGTGAGAAGGCTGATACATGGGTTGGGAAGCTGTATATCCCTCACTTGTAGAAGAAACCAAGGGAACCTGACAAAATAAACCCCAAAGCCCCCAAAAGTCAGCTGATGCTCACACACAGTTTTGTAAAATGTATCAGAGACCTCCGGATGGATGGTACTCTCTGGTCTGTGAGCCAGCAGATCTTCACAACCAGTACAAATTAGTTACTTCCAACCACCAACATTGTAACATGACAACTCCAAGCTCAAACACAAGTGGACACAGGCTGGCTTCCAATGGCCTGAATTTTATGTTTTATGAGCTCTGCTCTCACACAGAGCCCAAGGAAAACTCCAGCCAGCAAAGCTGGAGGGCTTTGCATTAAAGGCTGTACTGGGGAATTTAAGAGGCAATGGATAACAACTGATCGTGGTGTTCACACCACACTGGAATGTTCCAAAGCCAAGAGTAAGTTTAGCTACTGCTTGCAAGATCCTCAAGAGAATCACTGGCAGCACTGGTTGAGGTAAGGGAAATAAGAAAAAAAAATCCATTGGATTAAGTCACAGACATCACCTAACAGCAAAATAGAAACTAGCGCAGAGAAAACACTCTGCCCAAAGAAATTATTCCACTCATACAAGACAACAAAACTGTGGAGAGCACCAGCACTTCAGGAGGTACATACAGAGGAAACTCACTCCTGTTTCTATGTAAATGAGTGACTTAAACTTTGCAGACCCAATCTGGACAAGCCAAAGGAAGCAATTTATACTGCCTGTACTGTGAGATCCATCATCTATCCAGGCTTTTTAATTGCAAATACCTACAGGGATCAGACCCATTACTGAGACCAGCAGAGTCCTTGGAGATGCCACACATGCTTAACACAAAATTAGGAAGTTCTTTAATCACCAGACAACTGAAACATCTTAACAAGAAGGTGACTACTTCAATTATACAGTGGAGAAGGAAGTTTAGGAGATCCAACTTAAAAGCTCAACTGAAAACAGCATTCAACTCACGCTGACTGCTCTACAACTCCAGTATAAAATCCCAATCCAAGCAAGCAACTGGAAGTAATAAAACACAACACAAAATCTGTAGTTAATGCATTAGATCTATCTGTGCCCTGACACTCAGTTGAACAGACACAGGCTGCCCTTTAACCAAGTGATTTCTGTTACAAGCAAATAACAAACCACCTGCTTCTAGATAAATTGGAAGTACTACTACCCATGGCTTAACTACTAAACAAAGAGAAGATCCCCTTACTGGAATTTGTAATGTCTGCAGAGAATGAAACGAGCAAGTAGTAATGCCTGTAAGCAACAATGGAGACCACTGATTTCCCAAAATGGGAACTTCAGCTTTTTGAGTTTCTCACGTAGCTAGGAATTATTAACTCAGGTCTAATATCAAACTCAAATCCAAAACACAATTTACTGAACATTTTACCTGTGTGGCTTCTGGTTGCACAGAAACTTGGGTAGGCTGGGCAAGTCTTGACTCAGCATGAACTGAAGGAAAATAATTTCACTTATTACATAGTAAAATCAAAACCTTTTACAGAATAGCATTACTATCTTCTCTGATCAGTTATGTGAGAGCTGATCACCATGAAGATGATGAAGCCTTTAGCATGGCAAAGCTATACTCAAATTACCAATTCCTGTTGCCATGCAAAGAACATTTTTTCTAGTAGTCCAAAATAATCCAAAGCAAAACAAAAAAAACCCTTTAGATAGCCCATATTTCCAAGCAAAACCTATAAGCAAGTGAGAATTGGAAGTCTAAAAATAGCACAGTCTCATTTCTGAGAAAAACACACTTTAACAGGACTGTACTATTACTGGTGGTGACCCTTTTACTACGCAGCAGTAACTGAAGCACTTCTAAGAGGTGACTTGCAGGCTTCCCCAGTATTTATGTTTAGGATTTACCATTACAAACCTGGAGGGCAAACCATTTGTGGCATGTCCAAACTCTGTGCTGGGTTCATGGGCTGTGCAGATACGATGGCAGGATCAAGCGTTTGGTTCTCAAATTCCAGCATTGAGTCCTGGGGAGAAAAAAAAAAAAAGAATAAAAAATCAAATCCACATTGCTGTGGGTTAAACAGATGAATGTTTAGAGTACAGAAATACCTGCATGAAGTTGTAGGGGCCTTGCATCTGTGCCATGAGGTCCTGTACTCGCTGTCTCCTGACCAGGGGGTCTGCCTGAGCCACAGCAGTGAGCGCGTGAGGTTCCGGGACGGGAGGAGACGTCGCCTGTGTCTGTTGCTGCAGGGAATTTACAACCTAACAAGAAACAACAACCAACTGCAATTTCAGCTCGAGGCAGCACTGCACTCAAGTGACTTGGGAGTTCTTGGCATTTCTGGCTATTGCCTAACTGGTTATGGATGATGGAATTACTGTAGTGGGGTTGAGTATTACATCCTACAGACAGGTCAGTGCTGGTGGCCAGCTACTCGTTTGAGCACTCACAGGACTACAGAGTTCACACTCTGCTCTTTTCTAGTCTCCATCTACTCTTTTCCCCATGAAAAAAGGTGTTTGTTCAATATTACATGGATTTTGTTAGAGCAGGATTTGAGACAGCAATTTATCAGCATTTGGAAATTTAAAGGAAGTGGGGGCAGAGTAAGCTTCAAAAATATGCACAAATGGGGAACAATTATTTTCTCATTGCTTTTTGGTAAATGTAAGTGGAGTCAGAATTTTTTTTGTCTTTCTTAAGACTTCAAAATGCTCAATTTTCACAGCCACTGTTATCCTAGGTCCCTGATTTACTGTCTCAGGGAACAGCATGCAGCATTGCATGACAAGGATTGCCAGACAGCACTGCAAGGGGACACCAGAAGCCCAGAAGCAGAAGCACAGCTCATGGTGGGCAAGAAAGCTCAGATTTACCAGACATATTCCAAAGTGGCAAACATCAACAAAGGAACAAACTGCAATGGGCTTTCAGATAGCACCTGATCAGACAGCAGAGAAACCAGCAAAGCTGGACATGAGCATCTCAAAAAACCATCAGCAAAAAGTTTGAAAACAGACAGCAGCAAGGATGGTCGAGCTGCACTCTGATGGCCCTAACCAGTCCCTAACCTGCTCTTTAGGCAGCTCCCATAATCCAGAAGTGCCATTTTCTATGTCAACAAATGCCCTTTAAAAGTATCTTTGTCAATGACTTGTTTATTAGTTCTCTATTTCAGTGAGCTTCTAATATTAAAAATCTTCCAGAAAAACAGCTAAGCTTTAAAACTTAGTTACACAGGATATAAATCAGCATACAAGCGCCTGGAAGTTCAAAAAACTGATGTGAAAAACGTGATTTCTTATTAGAACTGCAGAAGACAGATTTCTGTACAGCCATCATGACAATTAACAAACCAGTCCTATTTTAGACCAGTCCTATAACAAAGATCTGAACTTTAAGCCTCAAACTGCCACTATCCAACCTCAAAGCCTGTACATTTTTTTAAAATTTCTCAAAGAAACCTACAGCACCTTCCAGTATTCCTACTGCTTGCCCAGCTTTCCAAACCTTGTTTGCACATAGCATTCTGCACATGCAGTTGCCTCACCAACTCCAATGGCTTGTTCCTTCACCAAATCCCTGACAGAAAATCTGAACAAAACTAAAATCTAACCACAACCTACAGTCCTCTTCGAGATTCCCTTCAGAGCCAGATCACCACTAGTAGCAATCCACAGAGAAGCAATTTGACAATTCCCATGAAAAATACACCCTGAGGCAGTCCACACTGGAAACCAAGCATAACTGCTCTGGCCTATCCCCAAATTTCACATTATGGACTGTTTCCAAATTAAGATTAGGTCCTGTAAATGGAAAAAATTATCTCGAGCACATATATAGACCTTTTGCACATTTCAAAGCTTAAAAATTGAAAAGAAAGTGCAAGCCAGATCAGGTGAAACTCCTGAGTAGTAAAACCAGCAGCTACTCATCTCCTGTTTAATTGTTATCAAAAATACTCTCAATTATTTGAGCATACCACTCAACTCATGGAGTCCAAGTCATTCACAACAATTCAGTATCTTCAAGGAAAAAAAAAAAGCGTTGATGGAATCATCAAGAATACATAACAGTGACAAAAATATCCAACACTTTCCTTTTTCACAAATAGTACAGCACTAACTTCAGATGGTGTTTCAGATTTTACATTATCTTTTCCAATCCTCTTTTTTTTCATGTCAGGAGAACAGTTTAGGACCTATTCCTTCAGCCTTATTAGCACTACCAGGTACTCTGACCTAGTACAACCACAGTAGGATGAAACTACTGAACAAATTTCAAGTTGTGTGAATTAAGATAATTTTGGCAGCAGGCAGAGCTGCCACACACAATGCAAGGAGACTGACAGGGGACAGCAAAAAAGGAGGAGGAAAGGTAAAACCACAAGTTTAATGACACCACAAACCAACAGAAAGAACTTGTGTTCTGGCAGTCTGAGAACAGTTTTCAATTCTACACAAAATCCATCCACCCGAAGTTCCACAATCTAAGACACAGTGAACTTTGTTTACAACCAGACTCAGGTACTTTTTAGAGAAGAAGCAGTTAAAAAAATAAAAATTAAACCCCCACAAAACAACAATTAAAAAAACCTCCATAAATACTATTACCAATAAAGGACATCTTCACCAAAATTAAAACATCATATAATCCAAATACACTTGGAAAATTCACAAATAAATTCCTTAGTTTCAAACTTATGGAAGGCCCACAGAAAAAACATCCTTGTGAAGACATCATCACGTCCCAAACTAGAAACACACCACAGAAATCCTGACTGTATCACATCTACCTGAGGGTTACTGAAAAAGAGAGAAGTTTATGATACCCTCCCCCTTCCTGAACAATTATGGAGCTCTTCTGAGCAAATGTTCTCTTTCAGATTTCAAAATTCACAGCTATCAGTGTACATTCTGTGTCATGATCTTACCAAAGCACAGTTCAGCTGCATTCCCATGAGAAATGAGATTGTGATGCCAGCAAGAATAATTTTACAGGCAGATATTCTCAATTTCCCTTTTTTGTGCTATAGCTGAGAAAATAAGGTTCTTAATTATGAAGAAACAGTGATTTTCAACCTTAAATTTTTCTAAATTATTCCTTTTCTAAGATGTCCAAGATATTGGGACAAAAAGGACAACTGAAGCATACATTCTTTGTACTGTCCCTATGAAAACAAAGCTGATCCAATCCCATATTCGATCTAGTACAGATGCCTGAAAAATGAGGAGTTTCAGAAATCTGTCTCATACCAAACTGCAACCTGAACTATGTCTTCATCCATACTCCTTATATTAAGAACTACAGAGAACTGAACCACTCTGGACCCTTGGTAGAAACAGATATAAAAGGGGTATAACTGAAGCCTATCAATCATTAATTTTTAAATGCTGTGCCTTCTAAGAATACTCCAACCAAGCGTGACTTTAATGTGTGGGTTTGTCAGTTTAACAGATTTCTTAAAACACATTCAACAGCAGTGATATTTCAGGGGTTTTTTGAGTAAGGGATTGAAATACTATGACAAGAAACTACCAAACTCATTCACAAACATGGCAAAGCTGTCTTAGTCCTAGAAGCCTCACACTCATCCTCAGTATTATTCAATTTCTTAGTGGTCTTCAACGCTGTAGAACAGGAATTTCAGCCAGACTCAGTGTAAATCAGCTGATTAGTTTATCAGATCAAAACAGCTGCTCTGTTTTTTCACCATTTCACAAGATTTTGAACACTTAATCCACTCCTACACTTAGAAGCAGTCCAAAGGCACCAAGAAAGTCTAATGCAATTTGCTGCTGCAGAAGGCTAAAATCAATCAAAAATTAACTCTCCAGCACCTGAAACAAGCTGCTCATGCTTGTTTTTAACAGACAGACACAACTCAAGCTCCAACATACCAAACATGGGGTTTGTCCTTTTCTGTACGTGAAGAACACAAACTCTGGTGCAATAAAATCATGGACTTGTACATGTAGCAAAGTCTGAGTGCAAATCACTAAACTGGGGATGGATCCCAACACCAGTGCACCACAAACACCACAAGTGAACAGCCACTCAAGTGCAAAATAGTAACAAGTGAAATACTTGAAGAACTGTAGTTCTGGGAAGCAGAGACGTACACACAAGCATATTTTAACATCAAATTATGCACATAAGCAATCTGCAGCAGGTATTAGTTGAGTTACTCATTTTCAGCTCCCTCTCCAGGGACCTGCTCAATGAAAGCACAACTACACCACACTGTCAGCAGCTGGGGAGATAAACTTTTAAGTTCTACATTTGCAGCTAAGTTCTCAAAAAAAAAAAAAAAAAAGACTTCAAAAAAGTCCTTAAAGTCTTTTTAAGCCTAAGACTTTTAAGTCCTGTTTTCCCAAGCAAGCCACTAATGAAGAAAAGCAAGTTCTCTGCAAACTTAGCCAGACTAAATAGATTTTATTTCTTTTTAAATACTCCTGAGCTAAGTATGTAATTAAAGAATCGAGTAGTGAGGCCAAGCCTACTTAAATATATGTATTCTTTTATATATTGGGGGAGAAGGGATGCAATACTAAAACCTATCATGAATTGTGAGCCAGCAGAAACAGGGATTGCAATTTTACCTGCAGTACACAAGATCTTACCTCAACCGTTTCAACTGTCCACTCATCTACCTGTTCCTTCTCACTACTGCTGAACTGAGTCTCTGCCATGAATTGTCTGTTTACATACTAAAATAAAAATAAGAAAGGGTATGAAAGTAAAAGTAAGTGGCATTAAAGGTATACAAAATGACAGTCTTTCAGTGAATAATACCTCAGTTGATTCAACTTCAGTTGGTTCAGTAAATTCTTCTGCTGGATCGGGTTCTAGAAGAAAAAGGAATAAACCGTTTGTCTGGGAAAACCCCAAACCAACAACAATAAAGACCCCAACCACCCTCATGTTACAGACCTAGAAGATACAAAGTTAGATGAGAAAACCTTGTGTCCCAGAATGAAGCAGAAATGACAGGGGCATTAACAGAGAATTAGTAATAACAAATAATCTCAGAGCTTTGAATTAAAAAGCAAAAAAACTCCAACATTAAGTTCTTGCTAGGGAGAGTTATGTTCAGCTATGCCTTCTCCACAAAAGGGAAAAATGTCCTGAGCTTGTTCTTAAAACTGGATACAACATTCCCAACTTTAAGTACGTAATCACACTGTCTGCTTCAAAAACTGCTCCCTTCTAACACAGCTTAAACTGGTGGGAACCACTGGAAAGTGGCAAAGCCTCAGGCAGCCAGAACTTTCATCCTGGATGGTTTTGGTACTAGAGATGAGCACTGCATTTGCAATTCAGTCACTCTGAGGACTGCAGAGACAAGACAGAACAACACAAATGTGTCAGTCACAAGGCATCTCCCCCTTCTCACCAGCCTCTGCCGCAGTGTCTTCTACCGCAGGTGCAGGCGCTGCCTCCTCTTCCTCACACAGCCCATTCTGGTGGTTGTGGGTGCTGTCAAAGTAACTGGTCTGAAGAATCCGTTCAACAACCTCCTTCAGTGCTTTGTCTGGGAAAACAGAACAGGGGAACATCAGCACCAACTCGGTCCTCATCATCTTCTCCTTCCTTCCCAAAGATTGCAGAGTTTTCAGTCCAAAGATTGTACATTTTATGACCCTTTTGCTGGAAGATGTTGCTGCCCCAAGCCAATCCGTGACCATTACTGGTACAGGATTCCTTCTCTTACTACATCACATTCAATAAATCCATAAATAACCCAGTGTCATTCAGAAAAATCTGAAGGGCAAGGAGGATCTTAAGAGTACATACAAGTCTTCAGAAGATTTGTGGAACGCTCCACAGTGAGGTCAAGTTTATGAATTTAATTAGTAGACTTTTATTCCTGTTATTTAAAACCATTACTGTGAGACAATTTCTTACAAAACAACTGTCAGTACAAACAAATGTACACAGGTACCACCTGATTCATGAAGGTTCTTCCCCTGAGGTGAAGTGGCTCAAAAGAGCCTTTGTAAGCAAAGAACACATGCCCTCAGTGCCTCAGATGAATGCTGGGGCATCTTAACCCAAAAGACATCAGCCCCAGTGGGAAAGCAGCATTACTGGCTGCCTAGGCCATGTATTTGGGAATTATATCCTGCAAAAAAGCAGTCTGGCTGGCATGGTCACACCCTGATCTGCAGCTGATCAATGACAACAGGGCAAAGCCACTACGCTTTTTGCAGGAGCCACGGGGGAGAGAACATCCCACTAAGGATGGCCATGCCACTTTATGTATCAGGTCCTATCAGTAACAAAGCTCCTTGTTCACACACAGGTTTCCAGAAACAAAGACCTGTTACTGAGCACCAGCAGAGTACTGCTGAAATAGCAGGAACGGACTGAGCTTCAACAGTGAGTAACGCTGAGCCAGTGTAAAATAAAAACCACCACACACTGAGCCCAAACCTCACAAGTCACTGTTACAGTCCAGCTAAGAGCTGAGGAGAAGCAGTTACTCTAAAAACTCAGAGATAATTAACTGCCCAAGCTCTCTTACATCAGATGTGTATTTTAGCTCAGGCACAAATTCAGCGTGCTGTCTCTTCATGCAGAGACTGTACTTACAGGTTGTTCCACAAACTGGTTTTTCCTTCCCTTCCAGTAAGTCCCACAGGTGAACAGATGCTTGCTCATACTGCTCATTCAACCTTAAAAATTAATTAATAAGAGTTAATTTCTTACCGAGTCTTTAAATTACCATACTAAATACATTGTTAACCGACTGGCAATTAGAAAGACAAGCATTCTGCTATAACCCTACCTCATGTTCATGTCTCGTTCAGGGTAAACCAGCTTGTAAAACTCATCCAGCATTGTCAGCTCCTCCTCTGTCAGCACTGGCACCCCATTGGATCCTTGTTTGAGGTCGCTGCGCACTTCATCATCACCCAACTTCTCCAGAATAAACTGCAGCTCCAGCACAGTCTTTAAACGCTTCTGCTCAGCCTCCTCTCGCATCAGCTGCTCCCTGCGAGCGGTCTTCTTTATTGTTTTCTGGATCTGGAGAGGACCCAAGGGAAAAACAGATAGAAATGTCTCTAACTGCTAAGAAAAGGTGCAGGAGAGCAAGAGAAGAGCCTAAGTGTTGGGTTCTTGCACTGGGCAAGAGCAGATTTTAAGTGTTGGGTTCTTCCATTTGGAAAGGCTTGGGTGATCCAGATTTTTCACACTGGCCACACAGAGAACAGGAACAGAGAAGTTATTCACCATATCCCATGACAGTAGGAAACACTCATTGGAACTACCAGATCAGCTTAAAACAGATCAACCAAAGTACCCTCTGTTTTTTCACGCACCACAGGAGGGAACTCATGGAATGTTTTGCCCTGAAAGGCTGGGGAGATAGACAGGATCAGCAAGTTCAAAAAAGGATTTAAACAAATTCTTGGACATGAGATCCCCAGTCAGACACCCTAGGGAACAAGCATGTGCATCCACTGCAGCACTTCCAGGGTGAGGAGCATGGATGCAGGGAGGGAGAGGATGACACATCATCATCAGCCTTGAGCTCTGCACTGAACCTTCCACAAGGCTGGTCTAAATGCAGCACCAGTCTGAACCCACAGGATGTTTCTTCCATTATTCATCCAAGCATCCAGCATCCCAAATTCAGCTGGTTTACCTTGTAAATTTAATATTCTCTACCAAAAAATCTATTGTGACAGTAACTTTCTCACTTTGAAACACCTGAATTTCATTTTTTAAAATCAAAGATGTATCTTAAAATCAACTACATGTGAACCAACTCCAGTCAGGAAAAACTGCAATCAAGTTTGAAAGCAGAGCACCAATCTGGTACTCCTGGATTCACTGGCCTCTTTTAGCAGTCAGCTGACCAGGGAAACACTGCAGAACTGACTTGTCCAGAAAAGAAGGCTCCCCATTACTAACATTCTGTAAACAGAGATGGAACTGTGATGCCAGAAAATGAAGAAACAGGTCGGCTTAGTCCTACAAATTAATTTACAGCCACAACCAATGTAGAAAGCAGTTTGTAATACAAGGATGCCGCTGCCCTTCAAATTCTCACAGCCTGTTCACAAGCTAAAACCACTCGGTAGAGCAGTCAGCTGCACTAACATCCACTACACAACCAATTCCTCCAATGCTGCTGCTCTTTCCAGAACTCCCAACCTTTTAGAACTTAACTCTCGACCACAATGTTATTTTGCCTCCTTGATAAAACACCAACTCAAAAGATTACCTATTTTATAGAATCCAGGTAATTTATCCTTTACAAAAATATGAATTGTCTCATAATGTAATTTCAGACTGTGTTATTAAGAAATGAAAACCCTATGAAATCAATTTAAGAAAATGTTACCAATGCTAGCAAGTGACCATCTTTAATGTTGCACTGCAAACCTGTTCTGTGATCACACTGTTTTCAACACTTGAGTTGTGTCAGAAAATTACTACATTACTCTTGCTTCCATACATTTATGGAGTGCATCAGAAATTCTTCAGAAAACCTAACATCAACTAATATAAAGAATAGAATAAAACAGTCAAACAACAGGAAATCAAGGGCAATTCATCCCTGTAAATAGAGGTGACTACTGCATCAGTGGAAGAGTTTAAAGTGTTTGGATAACCCACATGGCAACGCTTGATCTTTACTTACATCTTGGCTCAGAGCCATAAAACTCCTCTGCAGTTCCTTAGCAAATTCCAGATTATTTGTCACTTCCTGGTATTTTGACACTGCATCCTTAAAAAAACCCAGAAAAACCACAAATGTAAACCAGAACCAACAGAACAGAATATATACTTCCAACAAATAAATTCCACGTGTTTTAGTTCTGAAGAGAGACACAGGACCCCTTAATGGGACTGCAGCTATGTTAAGGCAAATTAGATTTTCACTGGCCCAGATATCAAAGACTTGTCTATGTCCTTGGGGCCTCTCGTTTCTTTAGATATGCTAAACATATATAAAAATACGCCTTTATGTGCTCACGTGAGTGATGGACTGGTCTCATGGTTGGCTGTAGCCAATTCCTGACAAAAACTATCTAACAACTGGGAGAATGGGGGAGAAGAACATCTGGCAACTCAGAACTGCTCTAGAGTTTGAGAATTAATGATTTGTTATCTCCAGTCAGAGCCCAAATCAGAATATACAGAGCATAATGTCCCCTTCTCCAGAAATCTTTGCTTTTGCTATCTTCTTAAACCTAATACTCTGATCTGCACCAAAGCAAACCAAACGCCTCAACCCATCTGGCAGTACTGCGAAATTCCACCAAATCAGAATCAAATCAGGGGGATATGGCTGAGACATTTATACCCCTGCTGTGACAAAATAATGGGATTTCTCCAAACAAAGAAGATTTTTATCAAGCCTAGTAGTCAGGCTTCATAAAAAACATGTGTTTCCCTCCTCAGCATGGTGTCAGTTCTCTTCTCTGCTCAGCAAACAGAAACCTTATCATGGTTTCTCTTCACAACAGGCCATTCCAAAATAAAAACACACAGATCTGTGATATTTCAGTTTTCAGCTGGCACAGAACCACCGAAGTGAAGATGAAATCATCACACGGACCAAGGGAAGCAGCTCATTCTTTAAGTGTCAACAGCTGCAATAGTTGGAGGGTACATTTTTTCCCTTCACTTTCTCAGTGTTAAAAATCATCAACAAAACACTGTTGATTACTGAGCATCTGGTGATCTCTTGAAGTATCAATGTGCATGTTTGCACCATGCAACTGAATTTAAATTGATATTTGCTTTTTATTTACTACAACTGCAAAACTGCTGCTGAATCAAGCTCTACAATAACCTACTTTAAGAACCAGCCCCAACAAGGAGAGAGGCAGCACAAAACTCCTCACCACAAGATGACAAAACAATTTAACTGAGATCTGGTTAGGATTTTTTTTGGTTGTTTTTACCAGTTGATCTTGATTCAGACGTTCTCCCTTGTTCATTCGTTCCTGGTAATCATCAAGTTTGCTCTGAAACAAAAGAAAAATGCTGTTATGAAGAGCCAAGAATCAGTTTAAAGCTTTTTTTTTCTACTTGGGCTAACAAAATTATGCACTGTATTATTGCAGTACACAGACTGTAACACAAGCACATAACTGTCCTGAAGGAAGAGTACATGAGAAAAATTCTCTTCTGGGTTAAAACATAAAGATTTTCCCAAGAGGTAAATATTTTAACCGTGTTTATTTGGCTATTACAGTATCTTCATGGCTAGTTGGAATTTCCAAGGAAATTCACATTCTTCCTAAGGGGAAAACCACTCTCAATGGACATTTCCTTCAATCCAAACCCCAGAGAGCTGAACTGAGGGCTGAGGTAGAGCTTATCACCACTTTATCACTACAGTACCAAAACCTGACTGCAAACCCCCACTGTCAATGCTATTAAGATCCAGAACTGTAATTCTCTGTAGCTGCATCACTTAAGAGAGTTGTAAAGAATTTTAAACAGTTTCTAATCTTCTGTGCAAGAATGCCCACCAACACGATTCATATTAATAGCTCTCTAACACAGTCTTGTTCAAGAGCATTAGGATTTTTTTTCCACAGGAAGAAACTGAAAAAAGCATCATTGGGCTACTTTGCAGCAGGATGGGTTTTCTCATCTGCTTAAACAGAAAATGATGCAGAAGAGTGACATTGGCCAAAAGCAGGTAGAACTCCTGTGTGCCCAAGTGACAGATTCCACAGGCTAACAAACTAGAAAGGGTCTTCAAAAGAAAGCAAAGCCTGTTAGGATAACACACCTAATCACTAAGCTGTTTCCACCATTTCTGTATTATCACTAATTACTACATAGTGAATGAAATTAGCCTTGATCTGATTTTAAAAGTTACTAAAATGAATCCTTAAAAATTATCTTCCCAATCTAGGATAATAAAACATGAAAAGCAGAACACTTCATTTTGAATGTCAAAGAATTAAAACCCTGATGCAACCACTGTCTCAGGGTTTACATTTGCCACTGAGGGACACCCTGTTTGGTTGCTGTTGCTCTTTGTTTCAGAGTCTTCAGTTAAAATATTTTACTGGTATTTTTCCAGTTAATTCAACTTCTATGCTCAGCCTCAGATTTTTTGGAAAGATCAAAGTCTGTGGAACAATTTACCAGGCAAGCTCCTCTTCCAAAGTATTTGATGCCCATCATTACTTCCTGAAACTCAATCACCGCTGTGAGCCTTGGTCCTTTTGATGTCACTGGTGCCCACAGTCTGGATCTTTTCAAGTCCTCCAAGCCAGATACAACATTTAACTACTTCACCTTCCAGTGTATCAGAGCCAGCAATGGCCTAGGCAAAGTCAAAGCAAGAACTTCCAGACCTCCAAAAATATATTACTGGGAATCTCATGCTGGGGACAGAAACTACATGGTAACAGTTGTTAAATGCAGCAGCCACAGTTCTTAACAGACCAAAAAAGTAGCCCTGGAGAGCATTTGGCACACTGCACATCTATCTGAATAGGAAGGAAGGTCAGGTAACTCATCTCCATCCCAATTTCAGAGCAGATGATGACATGCTTGGACAATCACAGGACAGTTCTCTTGGTCTGGGAGAGTGTGGCTGAGCTGTGAAGCCAAAGGGAGGTAAAAGGGCTGAACCACTGCAGTGCCCCAGTGCAAAGCCAGGTCAACCCACACCTCTGATGGCTGAAATCCTACAGCAAACTGGCTTTGCAGACGAGGAAATTTCAAAGGAAGTTCCTACTTGCTCAAGTCACTGGCTCCCCTGCTGCAGATTACAATTCCCTTGGTCACCCTGATGCAATAGCTTGTGAGGGTGCTCAGTAAATAGACTGCAAACATGAGCCAGCTTGAACATGGTCTAGAAAAATGCATTAAAACAAGTTCTGTGATCCAGTCTCCAACACAAACCCATAAACAACAACAGTAAAACAAACAGGGTGGAACACTGTATTCCAGAACACCACTTTGTTCAACTTTGCTGAAAAAAACCATATATTGCAAAATTACACTGTGAAACACTGACAGAATCCATTTTGCTGGCTGAGGGCATGAGGGAGGGAAGAGACAAAAATATCCTAAATAACTACAATTTTTTCTGTATACTTCTTCCATGCATGGTTGGTCCTTTCAGATTAAGATATTTCAGTAACATACTGAACAATGCACAACCTTTTTCTTGAAGAGTGAAATATTCTTAGGTCTAATGTAAATGCTTTGCTTATTTTTATTCAACCAAAAAGCAAAGGGTAATATGTCAATTTCTGTTAGGAATAGAAAAAAAGTTACTTGTCTTCACTTTTTCTTCTTTATAAATATTCCTATTGGGAAGGTAAAAGCAGAGGAAGGAAAGCCCTGTCAGCTGCAATGCAGAGGACAAGCCAATGTGCATTTAGTTAAATGTTACCACAAAGATTTCGACTGCCAAGTAAGCGTTTTTCTATCATCCCAAAGACACTTTAAGATCCAAAGCTGCATTACACAGAAATATTAAGTGAAATGCTTTCCTTTTTAATCTGCACTGTCAACTAACAGCAATCCAAGAGCAGCATTAGTGCTGTAAAACAACTGCAGTAAAATTCCTGCTTTAGGAACCTACTGCAGTGCCTGCAAGAGGGGAAGACTGTCTTTATCTTAACCCCCCTACACAACTTCACCCTGACTCCTCACAGATGGAGATCTCAGAGCATGGAGACCAAACCAGCAGGAAAAAAAAAATCCAGTGGCAAAGTGAGCACAAAAATTTGAGTATTGAACAGCTCATGAGTCAGCAGCTCCCAGTTCTGCAGGCAGCAAGCCACCCTGCCTCAGCTTTTTCCACTGAGATACCTGAAGTGCTTTGGAGTTTCCTGGGGAAAAAGCACCAAAACCAGGCTCCTGGGACTATGGTGTTCATTGCTTAAGCATGCCCTGGATTTTACTTTAATAGGAATCTGAAACTGAGTTACTTTACCACAGTAATAGACAGTTCTCTTCACCTCCTCTGAACTGTCTCAAAAATGTCATCCTAAAGTGGAAACAAAAAATGCAGTTACATGGCATTACCCTCCAAACCAACACTGGTTTTAGAAATGCCTGACCACTGAGCCGTCACTTCCAGTGCTGTGCTACAAACTGGATCACTGGAATCATCAGATTAAAAATAACCCTTAAAAAAGGGGGTCAGGAACAGGAGGGAGGCTCTATATTTAACCAGATAATTTCAATGCTATGGTTCTACCAATTACAGCAGCGCAAGTGTGCATGACAAGGTGCAAGGGGACAAGGTAACCTCTGTGAACAGCTGGAGTAAACCTTTTGGAATCCAAACTCTACTACAAGCTAAGAAAAGGTGGAAAGGACATCCCAAGACTGTTTCCTGAGGCATCTCAAAAATTGAGTGTTTCTGACAGCACAAAAGCAATTAAGATAATCCAACATTTAAAATAGCTGTGTAATATGGTTTGCATTGAACTCAAATAAAAGCCAAGTTACAAATCAGAAGTTTATTAACCTGTTTTACATCTCTGCATTGTAATTTATCTGCCCTCCACCATCACCTCCACACTCATTCATTGCTTTGCAGCAAAAACTGCACAGAAATGAACAAAAAAACCCCACAAACCAAAACCAGACTTCCCATTTTCTCAAAAAAACGGGCAGAAAAAAAGCCATCAAAAAGGTAAAACACTTAACAAGGAAGTTCAGAACCTCTCAAACTCCACCAGTTCTGAGAAGCAGTTTCAGTCCTGAGCTGGAACCAGGAAGATGGAAGGATGCAGTAACACCAATATGCCAGAACACAAAACACTTACAGGTCTTCTGTTTAAACTGAATTTATTTTTGAAATAACAGTTGTAGATATTCTGGTGGGTGGGTGGGTTTTTCCCCACAGTCTGGGAAGTTCGATGGTTTAGAAAAAAATATCTCCATGATGTATTAGTTTTTAAACAAATGACAAAGATACATCGATTCTGAGACTGCAGTTTCATGATCAGTTAACCCCCAAGGGAAAAAAAAGCTGCTTCAGTAACCAGAATTAAGTCACAGAAGAGTGGAACCCCAAGTTTTGGTGACCGCACAGAGATGTTCTTTCCAAACCACCACCACACAGGATTTCCTAAAGAAACACTCTGAATTTACAGGGAAGCTGACTACACGGCAGGAGACCTGGATTTTGCTCTACACATCATTTTTGTTCAAAAAAAGTTACTTTTACAAATGAATTCTAGAACACCAACTGGGCTGCAGAACACAAATCGAGCTCTCCCAACACATTCTGTGTGTCTTTTTCTTCTGAAACAAAAACTGTCATCCAAACCCCAAAGCAGCATCTGAAAAACTGAAACTAGAAGGTGTTTCCAGAGCCCCTTGGACTCATCATGCATCCAGTTAACTGAACCCACTGGGAGACAATCCCTATTCTACAATAACCAGTTAAAACCAAAACAGACCCAGCTGAAACCTCAAAGCACCAACCACCACATGATTTCACAGATAAACTGCTTGGGTTTTCAAGACATGAAGCTGGATATCCAAAATTGCTACCAAGAGAGGTTTCAAAGAAAGATTCAGGCTTTTAATACACAGTTTGAAATGAATGTTACGATTTGGTCCAAAATCACGTTTAATCTCCAAAGATAAAATTCAAACCAAGCCTCACAAGGAAAGGTTCTGGAGACACTCACAAGCCTGGGACATCCAAGTGGCCCAAAATCATGGACAAAAGCATTTAGAGAGATGCTATCAATGGGCAGCTTCAAACTTCCTGCTACCACTGACTGCACCTACAAGAATGGAAAACCGATCCCACTGAGCCGCGTCACATCAACTTCAAATGTCCATCTGCTGTTCCACGACAGCTCTGTGCAGCCCGGACAGCAGCACCTGGGAACTCCTCATTTTGCACCCCAGCCAGGGTTACACTCAGGAGGAAATTCAGACAAGCTGATAAAGTGGCAGCAGCTCAAGTTACCAGGCACAGGCAACACGTGCCATTTTTCCAACTCCAGACACCAAGCTCACATCAAGTTTTTAAGCTCACATGTTACCCTGTGAACATCTGCCCATCCCCTAACCCACCCAAATAAATTATTTTGCCCCTTTGGCAGAACATTTGTTTGATAAACTGCTCTTACATGGCTCATGCTCTATTGCACAAGTTGAAAGCAAAAATAACTGGGTTTTTTTCATTCAGCCCTGAAATAAAACCAGAGTTTGATCTCCATTCAATTGGCTTAAAATTTGGAAAGGATTTTCCCTCTAAAAACAAAAACCCAAAGAGCCAGGGAGAAGGAGAAATTGAAGGTGAAATATTTTCTCCTAGGGAGCACAGAGAGCTGGCAGGACTCTAACCCCAGACACCTGACAAACACCTGGAGGAGTCCAGGTAACTTCTAAATTAACTAAGCTTGTCAACATAAACTCGAGTTGCACATCTGAAGGTCGCATAGAGAAAATACCCCTTTAATTACCCCCTTCCATGCACACACAAATATCTTGTCATCTAAGAGCAGAGAAGAGCATTCCTATAATTTCCAAATATAAAGAGATGAGGGGAACACAGACGTTTTCAGGCCATGCTTTCACATCCATTTCTGAACAGCAATTCCCTTTATCCTAGTCCCTTTTAACACAAGCAATGTTCATTCTTTCAAATGAGGTCACATTTAAGAAAAGAAAATGAAAGTGTAACTAATAATCTAGTAGTTTTAGTTTATACAAAAACATTCAAAACAGTATAGATCAAAGTTACAAATATTATTTCAGTTTGTGTTTTGGTAGTCATGCTATTTTATCCTCTGCGTTTAGAGGTAAACGTGACATTAAATTTACTCCAAAAATTCAAATTTCTTCATGAAGAGTGACCTTTCCTCTACTAAAAGCTGCACACTCATTCAAAACCTAAGACGGTACCTCTTCCAGAGCAATCATTTTTCATCCTTCAGAAATGTGTGTCTAAGTGTATTTCTGTATTCATTCTGTGACACAAAGCTCTGAAAATCATCCCTACTGGCCTTCGGTACCAGCTGCTGACAAAGAAAGGATTAGCTGTCCAACTAAGCACAAGTTCCCAGTGAGATTTACTGCATTTCTCACCCACTCCTGTCTGTGCAGTATCCAGCACAACTTTACTTTCTGGATGCTTGGAAAAACTAAAAATATATTCTTATCCACAGATACAAAGTACAAGGAAATACTGATGTGCACAATGAGCTTTGTTTTAAGACACAAAGCATGTAACGCTCTCTATTAAAGAGCATTATTTACTACAGAACTCTTGATTCCCCCACCAAGGGAGAGGCTCAAGCCCACAAATGAGTTACTCTGCTTTACCACACCAAAACCCATTTCTCTCACGACTTCTGTAATGCTTATGAGTCCTCCTTCAGGAAGTTTCAGAACTTCAGGCCATTAAGACTTAGGAATCTTTCAACTTTAATTCATCAGTGAGAGACAATACGGAGCTTTTTCTTTTCAGGCCCCTGCCCTTGCCTTTTCTTTAAGCCCACACTGCCCAGCAGAGAGTATTCCAAAAATAAATGCGTTCAGTAATTTTCATGGAACATCTTCCAACAAAAGACATGTCCAGAAAAAAAAGGGCACTTTGTCCCCTCTATTCACTGGGTAGAACACTTCACCTGACTAAAACTGCACTCCAACAGAATGGAATGGCGAAGGCAAGTGTAAATTAGGTGTAAAAGACCTCAAAGTTAATAAAAATACTGCTCCCAAGAAAAGCTGACCCTCACACCAGTAACACAGTGCTTTATCCTTTTGAATACTCCCAAGTACAGAACAGGTCAAAATATTCACCTGCTAATTTTGGTTCTTAAAATATATATTTCTAACAAATAAAAAATATTCTCAGCAGATTTTTGTGTATATCGGGTACAACAGTTAAATTTCAAACAATTTTTTTGTATTGGAACAATTAGAGACAGAAAGATCTGCTGCCTTTCTCAAGCTGAGGACCAGTACTGTGTGTGCACATATTGCTGTGTATTAATGACAAGTTTAAGACAGACATCTTGTCCTGTCTACACACAACAGACATGGAGCAAAAGCTCCTCTGATTCTAAAACTTACCTAAAAGGTCCTGGCTTGCTGCTTTTTGCCATTTTTAAAACCCAGGAAAATCCCACACCCAGTTTTTAAGTGGGAAGCTACACTGTACACAGTGTATTTATACAGTGTATTATTGATACACAGTGTATTATTCATAGCTAAAGCACGGCTTCTTTCATTTACAACCCACCTGTACAGACTAATTTACTGGTTATATTTCCACCTTCTACAATATGGAATACTATGAATACGGCCAAAAGTGCCAGTTAAAAAAATTAATAGAACAGTTATTATGCTTATTCACGTTTAAAAATAAAGAGATTTAGGGCTCCGGCATGAGCATGAAATTATTTTTCAGTAATCCCTAATTTTAGCTTGGCAATGTGGTGTTTTGAGGCAAGTCTCGAGGCTATGCATTAGCTCTTTTTCTGACGGACGCCTCATGCTCTGTAAGTTGTAAAGCCCTGCGAAGCTCATCTAATCTGCCACCACCGAGAGGGTGCAAAACACGCCGCGAGTAACCACGACACCCTTTTCCTCTTGTGCCACAACTCGGAACCGTCCGAGCACCACGGATTTAGTAGCTGCTTTTTCTAAAAATAACCCCTGAAAGGCCGCTTCCAGCTGGGCTCAGGCTCCCAAAGAGTTGAGCTTAGGGCGATGGAAAGCGAGCGGTGACACCGGGGCGGGGTGGGGTGGCCCCGGCTTTGTGCGGGCGGCACAATGAGCTCCGCCGGGGAGGCCGGGCCGCCGCCATGTTACAGCTCCGCGTCCATGTGCCCGGCACCGGGGGCATCGCAGCCTCTGCCCGCCCGCTCCGCCGGGCACGGGCACCGGGAGCGCTCCGGCCACCGCACGGAGCGGGGATGTGGGGAGCCGATCCCGGGGATGGCGCGGCTGGGAAAGGCCGTGCCGCGGGGAACAAAAGGCGGAAGGAGGGGGAAGGGAGCGGCGCCGCCGAGGGGGCTCCGGGCAGCGGGGCCGAAGGGGAGGCGGCAGCCGCGACCCCTCCGGGCTCTGCCCCGCGGGCCGGGGGGAAACCGGGCCGGGTCCCGGGAGGGCGGCCGGGGATGGGGCAGGGGGACCCCGGGAGGGGAAGGGGACAGGCCGGGGGAGCGGCGCTCGCCCTTCTGGAACCTTCCAGCGGGCGGCCTCTGGGGGCCACGCCGGGAACAACCCGGGAGGGCTCGGCGGAGGGCCCGGCACAAGGGAGCGGAAGGGAAAACAGGCCAGACCGGCTCGGGGGCAGGGGCGGCCGGAAGACGGGGGGCAAGGCGGGTGGGCGCCCGGGGGTCTGACGGGACGTGGGATCACCTTCTTCTTCTCCAGGTTGCGCAGCTTCTTGTCGATCACCCCCAGGATCTGCTTCATGGCCTCGGTCTGCACCGTGGTGATGTTCACACCCGCCGCCGCCTGCGGGGCCGCCGCCGCCGGGGCAGCCTCGCTGCCCGGTCCCGCTTTGCCGGTGCTGCTGCCGGTGGTGCTGCTCGCCATGGTGCTGTTGGTAGCCGAGGGCATCTCTGTGAAGAGGGAGGGAGGGCGGGAGAGAGACAAGAGAGCGGAGAGAGCGGCGGGCACGTCACAGGGAGGGAGCGCGGACGGCGGGGACGCGCGGGAGCGCGCACGCGGCCGCGCGCGCACGAGCCGCACCTGCCCCGGCGCGCGCCCCGCGGAGCCGCCCCTCCCTCCGCGCGCGCGGGGCGGCGGTCACGTGACGGCGCGGGGCGGCCGTCTCGCGCCCAACGGTCACTTTCCCTTCACGCTCCCCTTCCTCCCCCCCGGCCCGCTCGGTGTGTCCGGAGGGGCCGCGCCGCCCTCCTCACCCTGTGCGCGACTGAGCCCGGGGGGGACACGCTGCGCTCTCTCTCGCTCTGTAGGAATGGCCGCCTCAGCCACGCTCCGGCCCCGCCGCCCGCGCTGCTCCTGCTACCACGGGAGAGAGAGAGAGAGGGAGCGGCGGCGCGCACGCCGGCGCGTAGAGGCGAGGCGGCGCGGGAGCCCGCGGGGTCCTGGCTGGCCTGAGGGTGCCCGCGGAGAACGCCTGAGCCCGCGGCGGCAGCTGCCGCACTGCCCGGGCGGAGGAGGCGCGCCGCGGCGGGCCCTTCAGGCGCGCGCCGGGCGCCTCAGCGCCAGACACAATAGTGGGGCGTCCGCGGGAGCCCCTCCCGGCCCTGCCGCCTCCCTTTCCCGGCACAAATGTGCCTCCAAAACACGCTTTCCGTGCCTTAGGGCGAGTCCCTAAACCGTGGAAGTGCAGCAAGGCTGTAATTGAGCCCTAATAACCGCAGCTCACTCGCCGGGAACAGTTGCTTCATTTGTCTTTCAGGCTGGGGTTTGCGTCTCCAGATACCATCCTTGTGTATCCCTACAATCCCCACGTAGCATTAGTCCTACACATTTCAGTCGCAAAGAGCTGCCCCGTGTCCAGCCACCGCTCAGTAAAGCTTTACTTTATGGTAGCAATTGATTACTTCAGTATTAATTTAAAGACACTGCATTGACATCGGTGGTTCAGTGAGGCAAAGGAAATTTTGGGATGAATACTCCGGGCTGCTTAGTGGGGCACAGCTGGAAAATGAAATGCCACTGCCTTCAGCAGGCTGGGAGCTAAATGGGAAAGGATTTGGTATTGAGCGAGTTGTCCTGGAATTAGTGGATGGAAAACATTGGGAACGTAAACCCCTGAAAATCCAGTTCACAGTAGTCACCCCCTGACATTGGAATTTTTGGTTATAATAAACAATTTAAGACTGTATTTGCACCGTTGTTTTTTTAAGTGTTTTTTTGTTTTGGTTTTTTTTTTAATTTAATCTCTTTGTTCGTGGATCCACACAATCAGTGACACTGAAAAGAAGAAAAAAGCCCAATTCTTTGAACAACTGGACCAACCTGATGGTTCCCCATCACCAAAAGGGAGGTGTCTCATGGCCTTTCCTCACCATATCCTTGCCCGTGTTTCCATCCTGGTTCTTGCTCCCCAGGAGTTAATTCAAGCTGATAATCCAGGAAGAAGCTGTTTTCTCGATGGTCAGATTTTTTCCCTCCATTCCATCTCTAAATATTGCTCCTTATGCTTCTGCTTTCCGTGTGTTCCTGCATTTCCTGGAGCAGCTCAATGCTTTGTCATTTTGTGTTCGATATTTGCGTTACAGATCACCTGGTTTTGCATAGCAGGTTGCACGACATGTAATAAATCACCCATCCCAATTATTTCAGTTGAATAAATGAAGTATGAAACAAAATCTTCAAATATTGAAAGTCCTTTTCACTGTTCACCACAAGGATTTTGGTAATACCATTGTATTTTGGTAATTCCATTGTATTTACAAGATTTAATTTCTATGGATTTACTTCTCCAAGCCCCACACACGGGTCTTGAAATGCCCTTTTTCCCCCCAAGAAAAATGCAGTTTTTCTGTCAGCATGTGAAGCACTTGAGGCTTTTTTACCACAAAATACAATGGTTTAAAATAATATGGAACCGTGTCACTCACTCCTATTTATTTCTTCTTTTTCCTCACATTGCCATTGCAGTTCTCCATGAGCTCTGGGCAGGCACATCTTAGGCAAATTTTTTAGCCAAGCTCTGATAGAGTTTGTACTCCAAACCTGTCTTGCTGAAGAGCTAAAAACAAAAAATCCACAATAAAACAAAAGCCAGAGCAGGTGGGAGAAACAGGGACAATAAATTAAGAATATGTGGTGGATTAATAAATATATCTCCTGATCAATGGGAGATGTTTATTTTTCGTGGAAAAGTGAAACACAGAGTAGCAAATGTTCTCAAAAATAAAAGAAGTTAAAAGGCTGCTCTTGAGAGCAGTTATTGCATGAGATTACACAGGCAATCTCAGCTCCTGAAATCTCTCTCCGTACTTAACGTGCTCATAATTTCAGGCAGCTCTTGCTGTGAATTATTAATCTATCTCTTTCCCACCATTCCTGTCGAAACAGTGTCCACAAATTCCTCATCTGTCTGTGCCGACAATATTGATCAGCTCCTGGCAGAGGAAAACCCCACAGAATTCCCAAGTATCAATAAGAGCTGAGACCTTTGCTTGGAGGAAGTGTTGCTGAGCTGTGGGTAAGCTCCAGCTTGGCAACTTACAGCATGATGAGCTTGTAATTAGCATGTGGGTCTCAGCATTTACATTTCTTAGAGATAAGTATCCCTGCATTTCATGTTTGGGAGCTTTGCAAATGAAGGTCAGCTCTGGAGCTGCTGGGTTTGGAGTCACATTTGTTCAGGCACCAGAGAAAGGCCAGGGAGGAGAGGAAATCCCCCCAGCAAAAGCACTTCCACAAACGTGAACCTTTAGAACACAGAATTGCTCAAGATGAGGGAAGTCACATTCCCGACCCTTCCCATTTCAGATTCCTTCCCTTTTGCCCACTTTGCTCCCCTTTGCTCCCCTTTGCTCCAGGACTTTCGACCAAGCCAAGCCTTGCCACTCCCTCTGGGGAAAATCCTATGGGGAAGTACTGCTAGTCCTCCACGCCCTTGTCCTTTCTCCAAGTTAAAAAGAAAAAGAAAAAATTATGGCTTTCTTTTCCCCCCCCAATGCCCTAAAAGCTGTTTCCAAGCAAAAGCAATGTCTCAGGTCAGCTCCTTGTGAGCTCCAAGGATGAGCTGTGTCTCCCTGCAGCTCTGCCAGGCTCTGACTGTTCCTGTGGTCAGAGCACACAAACAGAGATGTGCTCCCATCTCCCCAAACCTGGCATCTCATCCCTGTGTCCTTCCATCTTGTAGTTCCCCACTTATCCAAGCAGTGACTGGTTCTACAGCTTGCCAGCTTTCCCACCCTGCTGATCTGTTCCCTACTTCCCCAAACCAGGAGCTCTGACCCACGCAGTGCTCTCTCCTTAATTGCCACATCTACTCCCTGTTCCTACTCAGAATTATCCTCAACGTTATAATGAAATTAATATAATTAATAACTTCCATTTCTTCTAGGCTGGGTTGTTTGCTTTTGGGTTTTTTTTTGTTTTTTTAATAGGCTCAATAGGACTAAAATGAAATTTCCTTCCTGCATGTTATCACGGGTCATTTCATCAAGCAGTTCCCAGCCTGAGCTCATGGAATGTTATGGGATTTCAGTAGTGCCAGTGTTCTGTCGTGTTCTAGAGATAACCACAGCTTAAGTTGAAAAGCAGATCCCATTCCACCGCTGGAGCGCAGAAAATGGGAAGGACCAAGCTCTGTTCCCAGTTCCCGGATTTGTTATACAGGCATTATGGTCATTAGGTTTTGAGGGGGGCCCAGTCTGCACATTTCCAAAGCTGGGGTGCTTTTCGGGCTGTTTTAGAAAGGTATCGCTTTGTTTTTATTTAGGTTTCCTTTTCCCGCAGGAATTTGCTCGAAGGAGAGAAATTCCCATTCTAGCTAAGCCCACAGGCTGGCTAACTTTCATCATAAAATGAGACCCAGACAAAACAAACTCCTCTGAAGAAGGATTGAAAGCTCAGTGTATGTTTTTCATCTGGATAAGATTAAAATACAAGGTTTTTATCAGAAATGTTAAACATTGATGTTTTGGGAGAAAAGTCAGTAAAAAAATTCAGAAGGTATTTGAGTTCAAAGGAGATTAAATGAAGTCTAATGGTATGATTTATCAAAACTAGCATCATTCCAGTCCAATGCAGCAAGAAATTGATCAAATGCTACTAAGTGATAGGTTTCCCTACACAGCCATCGATGGGAGGTCATTACGAAAGGTGTTTCTGTTTCAGTTCTTCCACCCTCTCATGAAGCAATTGTTTACTGAAGTCTCCAGCTGCAGAAGCAGGCTGGGACACCCTTTTGCTCCACAAACTTTATGCAAAGCAGATCAAGCCTTAGTTTATGGACAAGGCCCTGGCACAGGAAGGGAGGAGGTTGGTCCCACATGCCAAAGGAGCCTCAGCTCTGAAAAGCAGCTCAAAACTGCCCAGGGCTTTATATATTTGCCTGGCTTAGCTAATTTGGATGGGCCCAGCTCACCACACTCTCCAGGATGTTTATGCCTGTCCTCCCTCTAATTTTTTCTTTCAGTCATCTTTTTGTATTTGTAAGTTAGATCAAGAAATTCTGTCCTTATTTCCTTACTGCTAAGGAACATATTGGGTGGTGTTGTGACAAATGCTGCAGCTCCAACTAAAGCATCTTCTTAAATAACAATATTCTGTTCAATTTGGGTTTTTTTTTTTCAGCCACTTTAGTGTCTCACAACCATTGAAAGGAGAGTATCATGAGGCTGTAAGTCAAATTTAGGCTTGTCATAGCCTGAATGTCTTAGATCTTTAATTCTGGAGAACATCTACAGAGGTTGTCATCCCAAACTTGTAATCACCTCAGAAAATATTACTTTTTTTTTTTCCTCAAAGAGCTGTGCTGTGTAACTGTGGAGTGAAAAAATGGCTCTTACTGAAAGGATATTCAACCCAGTGCTGAAATGTGTCATGAAAATCAATAGTTGAAAGGCAAGGATGCTGCCAAGGGCCAGGTTTTACTGTAGACGGAATGGGTAATGTGGGGCTCATGATGTGCCTAATGCCAACTTTTTACCTTTATTTCTATGAATAGAATTATGTTATCTTTATTTCTATGGATGGAGGAGCCCAAATCTTAATAGATGAGCAGATCCACTGCCTGCCCTCTTACCCACTCAGGAAATTTGTGCCTGAGCTCTTCATCTCTTCAGCTGCTTTGGTCAGGCATGGTCATTAGGGAAACAATGGGTTTTGCTAATTATATTCATAATTTATTCATGGTCACGACACCTGAAAATTGCCAATCAAACCTCACACTCCCCCAGGGGCACGTCAGAATCTTCCTGCACATCACATGAGTAACAGAGGTAAAGGAGGAGTGAAATTGGAAGTAACTTAAGGTGAAAGATGACTGGCTATTCTAGGGAATCCAAAATGCTGATATAGGACAAATTCCTCTCTTGACACCTCCTTTCCTTTTGACAGGGAATCCCTGGAAATTATTCTTTACCTAGACTGGCTTTGTACTCACTTTACTGTGGTTCTCATTTGGGTCATGATTTCTCAGGCTGCTTCTGAGTTGTGTGAGTGAGTATCAGAAACCATATTAAAGTCAGGAGGTTTTCCTCTGGTTTTCCTCTGCTTCTCCTCTGTCCGTCTGTGGAAGGAACTGAAATAGTCTGGCACAGTTTGGCTGTGGCAAATTCATGTTGCCTGTTACCTCCTTTATTTCCCACTCACTCGGGATGTTTAATGAATAAAGGTAGAGCATCTCTAACTTAATTCAGGAAGATCCAAGTACACAGCTTAATTTTCAGGTGGCCACATCAACTTGTTGCTTTAATTTTGCTTCCCAGTCTAAAAACTCTTCTTAAGAGCTTTCAAATGGCAAAGTTTCTCCCAGAAACAGCTGAGGTGAGGGGATGCCTCTCCGCAGTCTGAGTCCTCTGCTTGTTTGTACTGACCTGCTCAGCTCAGGCTGTATGATATAATTTACATTTCTTAACCCAATGTCTGTTGCCAGCTCGGAAAGGGACAGGAAATACTTAAAACCTCTCCAACAAAATGTTCTTGTGTGGAGAATAAAAGTGTTCTTAGCGAGTGTGGCTGAGAGAGCTGGGAGTAAGCAACCCTTAGCAAGGGGCAGGTACAGGTTGTACCTTCCAGTTCCTCTGTGCAATCTTTATAATGTAACCATGGAGCAAAAGAGAAGAAAACCACGGGATGTTTTACCATTTTCTTTCCATTTGTGTATTTAAGCACAAATCTCCTGTCTTTCTGAGCTTCTGAGGATTTCTCCTGTGAGTCAGGTGTATTTAAAGGTTCGTAATATATTGACTATATTTGAGTACTTTTCTGCCTGACTGTTGCATGGTAGCATCCACCCATCAGCCTGTTCAGCAGATAAAGTGACAACAGAGATGTCATTTCCTCACAGTGAACAGAATTACAGCTCACAATAAATACTGGCACGAGGAAGGCAGAAAGCCTTTACCCCCGTAGGATAATAGACCTCCAGCCCAGAGGAGAGCAAGGAAGAGCTGACAATTCTCCCACTCCAGTCAGTACTGGAGCCCAGTACAGCTGGGCTATTTTGAGGAAGACTAATCCCAGACCCTATGCTAAACAGCAATTAATGGTTGCTCTAAACAAGTTATTTCCAAATCTGTTGGTGTGACAGCTGCCTTCCCGAGTGTGCTGTCTCCAGGAGTGCCCACTGGCACTGCAGCCCTTTTCCTTCCTGTGTGCTCAGCACTCTCAGAGGAAACACATTTGTGTGTTCCTCAAGGCCATATCCATCCCAGGGAAGCTGAACTAAAGAATTCTTCCACTAAAACTTCCACCAAAGCATTGCAAATGCTTCTGCAGTGAAAAAAGCCCCAAATGGGCCAAAAAAAAGGCCAAACAAATCACAACCCCTGCAAGCCATAAAAATGTGAAAACACGTAAGGAGATCACCTGCATAAATTCAGATTTATTCCTAATTTTTGCCTGTGCTTCAATAGTTTTCTACTTGAAGTCCACACTCTTCAAGTCCACTGGGCAATTCTATTCCCCAGCGCCCCAGTGATGAATGGATCATAAATGTGTTTCAGGGGCCTTGAATGATCCACCAGGTGCCTGCAAACACACAGGGTGAGACCCTACTGCAGCAGAGGAAATGAGAAATTTGGGAGCAGCTTTCCCTGAGGAGGCTGTAGCACACCTTGCTGAGGAGCAATGAAAGATTTAAAGTTAAGAAAAACCCCAAACCCAAACGATGTGTAGTTCTCATTCCCTGACATTAGTAACTAACACAGTGCAATTATAACGCGTTACACTCCGAGAATTGCGAAGGCAGAACAATCATCTGCTTAGAAAATAAAATTAATGACACCATATTTTAATGACTTAATAAGCGAGAAGTTTCTGTCAGGCTGGGAAATGTCACGAAAAATTAGCAGGGAGTGCAATTTGCTGGCTAACAGGAAGTTTTCCTGGCAAACATGAAGTTTGGGAGCTGCTTTGCATCAGCCGCTCACGGAGCCACCCCTGAGCTTTGTTTTATGTCTCCACATCTGTTTGGGGACGGGAGGGCTTGGGAGAGCTGGAGAGCTGAAAAATGTGGGATTTGGAAGAAATGTTGGGGATACAATCCTTACAGACCCAGGGTTTTTTGTGCAGGATTGTTACTGGAGCAATTTCCCAATCTACTTGGAAAGCAGCCTGGTGTTTAAACCGATGATGATGAAGGAAGCAGCCGTGAAGAGAAAGGCAGGCAAACAAGAAGGCACGGCCTCAAAGTAAACAGATAGCAGACAAAAATAAAAGAAAACATTCAAATAACGTGTGTCTGTGAAGCAGGGTGTTTGTTTTTGCTGGACAGGTTGCAATTAAACTGTGGAAAGGTATGTAAATAATGCTCCATGCAAATATTCCCGTGGACGCGGGCCTGTGATCTGTTAATGATCCAACCCAACACCAGGATTTTGTCATCGCTGGCTGTGGCGTGTTCCTCAATTTAATCTGTCCTTTGGTCTGGGAGCTGCCAGGTTTCCATAACTGGGTCACCCAGTTCTTTCCTGACTTTGTTTTCTGCTGCAAAACAAAAAATGAGCGTTTTTGGTGACATACATTCAGGGCGTCTGTGAGGACCTTGAGTGGCCACTCTGGAAATCAGGCATCCTGCAATAGGTGGGAAAATAGGCAGGAAAATCTTCATATTTGTGAATAAGATGAATCCTCAGTGAGCAATCACACAGTTTGGATGAAAACTGTTGGTTGGTCAAGGAGATAAATGTTATTTTCATGCACAGGAGTGATGTTAAACTCTCTCTGCACTTTGCATAGTGAAAAACACCACTCCAGTGCCTAAGAATAAATTGTAAGAAAATCTTATTATAATTGCAACCATAATTATGACCTTAATTTAAAAATCTTTTTATCTCTGAGAGGCATGAGTCACTGCAAGTGACTGATTAAAATTGAGAAGGTGATGGAAGGTGCCATTAGCAGTAGTTGCTCTTTAACCACTAGAGAGCGTTCAAGAACTGCTTTAAAGCCCCATTTTCAGCTCATCCCTTGAGCTCCAGGATTTATCTGAGGGACACGGGACAGTCACGGCGGTTTGAAGGAGGAAGAGGGAGGCTTCTCCGTTCTGGCTCCTGCTGGTGAGGAAGAGTGTGGTGAAGGAAAGGAGGCAATCCTCGGGTTTTGGGCGTTTTTCCATGATTATTCCCACCGGATGTATCCATCTCTAGTGGCCAACAGCACATCAGAGATGGCTGTTCGGAAAAAAACAATCTTGGAAGTGTTAGAGAAGGTGAAGCTTTTGGTTTAGTTTTATTAGGAGAAGGTCTGGATTGCCTGTTCCAAGGATGAGTAAGCAATGCCATTTTATTAAGTAGGTGCTGATAAAACTTTTAAATTATTTGTAAAATTCATCATCCTGGTAAGAGTTTGAGCTAAAACTGGAGTGGGGTGCCCAGAGAAGCTGTGGCTGCCCCATCCCTGGAGGTGTCCAAGGTTGCTCCAGGGGCTTGGAGCAACCTGGGGATAGTGGGAGGTGTCCCTGCCCAGGGCAGGGGGCTGGAACAAGATGGTTTTTAAGATCCCTTCAACCCAAACCATTCCATAATCCTAAGATTACTGCTGGGACCTCCACAGAGAATTTAAAAAATCCATGGAGCCCTTCGGTGCCGTGACTGCTGCCAGGTGCTGCACTTTGTCCTTCCTCTTCAGAGTGCAGGTTCCAAAGGGGTTTGTACCCTGGCAATCCATGGAGTCAGGGTGAGAAGTGAACACAGCAGGCATTGTTACAAGTGAAAAAAAGACAAGATTTCTGCTGGAGTCTTGTTAATAGTGGTGGTGAGGAATCCAAAGCCAATTTTCCCTTCAGGAATTCTCTCTCCTGCACTGCTCTCCTGTCTTTTCCCCACTAGAAGGCAGAAGCGAGGTTTCATGAGAAAATTTACCAAAAAAATACATTGCCCAGCAGGAAGATTTACAGCAAACTGACTGCTGCTGGTTTTCTCTGGTTTCATCACCTTCTCTCTGCCGAGCACTTCCCAATTTCCAGGGTGCCAGGGCCTCCCCAGTCCCGACCCGACCCCAGGGCTGTGTGCAGCACCCGTGGTACCCATCGGTGGCTCTGTGGTGGGTTCTGCCTCCTTCAGCCTCACAGGGCATGCATGGAAGGATGTATTATCCAGCTGAAACTTCAGGAGGAATTTTAAAAGGAGGATTTTAATTAATTGAGTTGGAGTTTGGCCAAGGCAGAGACTTTAATACGTCTTCTTTCCTGGCTCTTTTTTTTTTCTTTCTTCTTCTGCAGGCACAGGAGTTGTATAACACCCTTGTCTAGAGCTTTGACAAATTCCTGGCAGTCCTATTCCCATCAGGAAGGTCCAGCCATGGAGCTGGGGATCCATTCAGCCCTGTGTGGGTGCAGGAATGTCTTTAAGGGACTCTCATCTGGGTCCCTTAAAGATGCAATTGACGTGTACAGCATGTATTTAGTAAGAGCCTACGGAGTGTTAGTGCTCCCTTTCAGCACATTGATGCTTTCATGTTTTAAGCTCTTGGCTAAGCAAATCTTTGTACTTTTTTCCTCCTTTTCCTTAGCACCAATTAGACTCCCCGGGCATATTTATACAGAAATCCCTGCTCTTTCCAAAGCAGGAACACTTTCTTTTTCTTCCCAACAGATTTTAAACCTCAGGATGACTGCGGCGATTTTGCCAGTTTAGCAAAGAGAGCCAGCGTTCCCTCATTCCTCTGAGGATCCTGCAATGCCGTTTGCATAATGTGAGGTTTAGATCTTCCCCTGTCACATGCTCCCACTCATTTACCACCCTAATGTCCATTGGAAGCGCTGGAACATTCCTGGCTCTTTGTTTCATACCAGGCTTGGATTGAACCAGTTGCTTAATTTTCCCCAATTCCTGCAGCACTGCAGGAGTTCCCAACATTTGTCCCACCAACGTGCTTGTCTGAATTGCTGTGTCGTTTTTGCTGCCTTCTCTAATGGCTCCCTCCAAATAAAATGCCTTTATAGCATCAAGGAAAATAACAAGCACTTTAAAACCCCGTTCTTCCTTATTTTTTCCCCCCCATAAACTGCAAAAATCTGCATATCTGATTGATGCACCTTCATCCTGATCTGAAGCCACGCTGCTTTTCTCTCACTACTCCCTCTAAAACCAGCTCTCATCTACTGGCTACGATTTTTGCAGAGTTTTTTTTGTCCTCTGTACTGACAATAAACTTTCACCTCCATAATTATTTTGATCAGCAGAATCACCTTTTGCCAGGATTGAGGCAAGGATTGCCTTCAGCCAGGCACCTGCGAGTCTCTCACTCCCACAACTGTTTGTAGTGGTGTTATTTTTGTATGTGTTCCGCAGCCTTTCCCAATTTTAACTGATTCACTGCTCTGGTGTTCCTGTGATCCCGGCTAAATATGGATTCAGCACTGCCTCACAACCTGACAAGTCCGTTCTTGCAAAGTGTTGTGGGATCTTTCATACACAAAGATGTGCTGGGTCTGGTCCTTCATGTTTAATGTACAACCACAGGGTCACGGAATCACGGAATCACAGAAGGGTTTGGGTTGGAAGGGACCGTAAAAATCCTCTCATTCCACCCCCTGCCAGGGGCAGGGACACCTTCCACTAGCCCAGGGTGCTTGAAGTCCCATCCAGCCTGGCCTTGGACACTTCCAGGGATCCAGGGGCAGCCACAGCTTCTCTGGGCAGCCTGTGCCAGGGTCTCACCACCCTCACGGGGAAGGATTTCTGCCCAATATCCAACCTAAACCCATCCATTGGCATTGCCACATGCCTTTTATGGGCAAAAACCCCCCATTAGCGCTAACTTTTAATTGATAGATATATTAGATATTTAAAACCTGAGTTTAAAAGCCCTTCTGTGTATTGTTCCTATAAGCAGGGTTGATGACAAAAGCAGATGCACTCCATTACTCCTGTGACAGCAAACCATGTGGCTTCTTTGTGTTCCAGCTACATTTTGGACTTTAATTAAATATAGCATCCCATTCCTTAGCTTTCCTCTCCACTGTGTCACTTCACATCCTTTCATTTTTGTTTCCCCCTTGTTTCCCCCCTGCCCGTATTTTCATTTTTAGAGCTCTCCCTCCTGTGAACCCCTAATTTATTATATCCACGTGTGCCTTGGGTGAACTCTGAGCCCCTGCAGCTCCCACAGCACTGAGGTGGATGTGATCAGCACTTGCTGAGCAAGGATTTGGGTTTCCCAGAGCTCAGGACATTTTGTACGTTTCCCTTTTCTCCTGTCAGTGTGAAATATATGTGACACATAATGTGATACGTGATGGGAGGGTGTTCGGGGGGGCCCTTTCCCAGAAAAATAGACGTGGCTTCAGGATGGTTTTAGAGAAAAAAAAAAAGAGGGCAGGAAATAAAAAAAGCAGCCCCGAAGTTTTTGTTTTTAGTCCTTTTCACGGGCCATTTCTCGGTTGGTGCCGTTGCTATCGCGCTGAAGGGGGTTTTACACGCCCCTGTGAAAGGGGTGTTTGTGCCTCTGGGCAGGCCGATAAGGGCGGCTCAGGGGTGGTGGGCTCGCCCCTGACCACACAGCCTTTCCTTTCCCTTTCCTCCTGCTCCGAGGGGCCGGGACGTGTGGGAGGAGGATAGCCGTGCGCCCATTATCGCCTCGCTGCAGAGGAGCATCTGCCCGGGCTCTGTTTATCCCGTGCCTTTCCAGCCCCCTTGTTAAGTGGCTTTATCAGCTCCTTCAGGGACAGCGGGAGTGGCCGCCCAGGACACAGTTTGGGCAGCTCAGACCTCCAGCCCTGAGCGGCAGAAAGGGATGGCCTCAGGTGGGGGTGGTGGGTCTGGGCCAGCGGAATCGCTCATTCCTAGGGATTTCTGTCAGCGCACCTTCAGGACACCAGGCTGTCTTCCAGCAGTTTCCTTCAGCAGTCGGGGATGTGCCAGAAATATCTTTTCATCCTCCCACCATCCCTCTTCAAAAGCTTTTTACCCTCTGAGGAAGGACCTCGAGGGAATACCATACACAGAGCTGATTTCCTCCTAGCTTCCCACAGCTGGGATCCAGTGGGAACAGCAACCAGCCGTCCTCTGGGAGCCCCCGCCCTCCCAGGTACCCACAGCCCTCGAGGGGGGCCAGTTTGGATGGCTGGTGGGCAAGCAGCCATCCCATATTCCCAGTGACGTGGCTCAGTCCCTCTGCGCTAATCCACAACATTTATTTTACCTTTCTTAAATATCCCACCATGGAAATTCTCTTAAGTGCCAGTTCTGAGTACAGAAATTGGTGTTCTGCTTGTGGATGTGCTGCTGACCTGGAACCGCTCAGGCACATAAATACCCAAGAGATTTTACACCTGTTGAGTTCCACCCAAATTTTTGCATGTTTTTGAGAGTTTTTTAGGACTAGGTTTTCGTCTGCAGACGTTTTAGGCCAGCAGCTGTGTTTTTTTGTGGCATGGCTGCTGTGATAGGTGAACACCTGAGAGCTGAAACCTCTGCAGACTGCTGTGATGGTGTATCATAAAATCACGGATAATTACAGATGCATGAAGAAACTCAGGGAACGAGGGAGGAGTTGGAACATGGTCCAGGTGACAAATCTCACCCGAGTCCCTTCCCTGCTGTGTCACAGACGATGGGGAGGGGATCTGTTTTACTGGGTGCATGTACACATTATCAGCCTGCACTGGAAAACCTTTTATTTTACTCTTAGTTTCATCTCCCAGTAATCTTTCAAGTATTTCTACAATTGAGCAGATGTTTAATACCCAGGGACAAGCCTAGAATTGAAGGAAAGATATTTTCCAAGTAATTTGGAGGAACCTGACAAGAATCCCTTAGTGCTGGCTGCTAACTGTGTTTTCTTCCTCTTTTGATAGATCTGGTTGTGTCAAGGAAAGTCTCCATGGACTTGGTCTAACAAAGGCATGATGGATCTGACCCTTTGTAATCTTTGCCAATAAAGCTGGGAAAACCCTATTTTTTTTCCTCTATTGCTATCCTGCCAAACATCATTTTGCTCCCAGGAAAGACTGGCTTTGCATCATGCTCGGTGCAATAGTTACCCACCTGGGCTTTTATCTTTTACCCAGGCATGCCAAGTATTTTTTTTTCCCCCCTTTGTATTGCCAAGGTTTTTTTGATTTATCGTGCCTCTGCTCTTTCTGAGGTAACGTTATTATCTGGAAAGAAGATTTTCCTGATCAGTTGCCATAATAAACAAAGCAAATCTGCCTTGGGTGATTGCAGACATTGAGCACACTTGGATCCCTGTTGCTCAGGATTTATTGTGGACCATAATGTGTCTATGGGATGCATGGGTAGGAAATTCAGAGGGGAAAAAGGGCTCCTATCCCAATTAGGCTGGTGAAATGAAGGAGGGGAGAATGGTGAGAGACGCAGAAATAAGGATGTTACTTCTGATACTCTAATGAAGAAGGAGAATCTGTTCAAACTGCTTTCCCAAAATTTCACTGTTCATTTAAAATGTGCTTCCTGCTTGTTAGGAACAACCTGCCAGGCTTGCTGGTACTGCTGTTGTTAATTACTGACTCAGAAAGCTGCGTGAAGGAGGTTGAGGATTTCAATTCTTTGGATAATATAGAAATTCAGCCTAGAAATGAGGGATGTGCCACACAGGTTTATGGTTAACGGAGGCATAGACTGCTCTGGGTTGGAAGGGACCTTAAAGCCCATCCCATTCCCACCCCTGCCATGGGCAGAAACACCTTCCACTGTCCCAGGGTGCTCCAGGTCCATCCAACCTGGCCTTGGACACTGCCAGGGATCCAGGGGCAGCCACAGCTTCTCTGGGCACCCTGTGCCAAGGCCTCCCCACTCTCACAGGGAACAATTCCTTCCTAAATACTGACCAAAATCTCTCCTCTTTTAGTTTGATTCGTCTCTGATTTTTTATCTCCAGCTCAGCAAGTGAGCCCAAAATGACTCAAGGATTTAAAATTAAGAGTCTTAGTGCAGTACAAAATATTCTCATGTCTTCGTGTGGTTGAACTGCTCATTTTACAAAGAATATTTCCTGATTGATATTTTTCCCATCAAATCACTTGCTCCATTCTTTCCAGTGTCCTTCTTTGTGACCCAGCTGGGAGCGCAGTGTGATGGCTGCTGTGCAAACACAGGTCTGGGATGGATCCTACACAAACAGTTCCCAAGGGCGAGCCAGGCAGAAGGTGCTAGCAAGGAAGGACTGTGCAAGTGGAAAACTTCCAGAGGCAGACAAGGTACTCTTCCCAAGAACACCCTGGGACAAGAGCTGAATTAACATCTCCTGAGCCCTTCAAAGACGATCCTTTCTCCCCAAATCAGTTTTATTTTCTAACACAAAGCCAGTGGAAAGAACCCTTTGATTTCAGTGATTTAGGCTCAGTCCCAAATGCTCCCAAAAATCCATTGCTGCTTTTATCCAATGCAGAGAAGAATTTTAACCTCTGTTTCTCTCAAGTTCTGACTAGAAGTCAGGTAAAGGGTAGTGGCTCAGCAGGAACTCTGGCCCCTTGCTGGCAGTTCTATGAAAACTATTTTTGTAACTTCTTGTGATTTGTCATGTCTCACATGGGGTGTGTTGGTACCATCTCTCTCTCTCTTTGTGCTCTGCAGTTTGAATTCAGAGATGGAGTGGGGGTTTTTTTGCTCAGCACACATCTTGTGTACAGAATACTTCAGGGGAAGTCTTTTCCTGACAAGTTCCTGCGATGAGAAAACGCAGTGTTCAATTTTTATCATTCCCAGTAAGCAGGAACCAGTGGAGGCAGATGCTGAAAGTTTGTAGCCCACATTTCCAAGAAAAGCAAAGAGCCACGTTCTCTTCCTCTGTTCCAGCCTTGCTCTAATCCTTGTGCATTTGCAAAGGCTTCAAAGCAAAGCATGTGGAAATGCCCATGCCGAGTCTGGTTATCAGCTAATTCATTCTCAGGAGAAAAGCCCTCACTGGTGAAGTCATCCTGGGTAAGTGGGCATCCTGAATGATTCTTTTTTGGTCAAATCACTGGCTGAGTGATATAGTCAATTTTTTTTTGCGTTGTCAGGAAAAACAGAAAGGCAGCTTTCAAGTTTTACTCGGTGGGTTTTCCACATGTCAGCAGAGGTTCCCTTACATATTTGAAAATTCCCGCATCCAAATTTACTCATGCAAAGATGCTTTTCATTCATGTTTTCCAGAGAGGGACTTTGAGCAAGCGTATGGAGTGATGGGAGAAGGGGGAATGGTTTTAAAATGAGAGACGGTGAGTTTAGATTGGATACTGGGGAGAAATTCTTCCCTGGGAGGGTGGGGAGGCCCTGGCACAGGGTGCCCAGAGAAGCTGTGGCTGCCCCTGGATCCCTGGCAGTGTCCAAGGCCAGGTTGGACGGGACTTGGAGCAACCTGGGCTAGTGGGAGGTGTCCTTGCCCTGTAACTGGATGATCTTCCAGGTCCCTTCCCAGCCAAACCCTTCTGGGATTGAGTGGGAGTCGGCCTCGAGGCCCTGCGTGCTCAGGCGCGGCGGTGACTGATGGCCAGAGCTGGCGAGGGCAGAGCAGGTCACAAGCGGCCTTTCCTTGTCATGCCATGAGCTGCTCTCCTGTCAAATCCAAGGAGAACAAAAGGGGCCATTTGTTGCTGAGCTGCTGCCCAGCTGTGGCCGTGTCTAATCAGAGTTAATTACGGTGAGCGGCGTCTCTGCAACGCTCCCGGCCCCGGGCTCCCAAGGACCCACCGCTCCATCCCATCGCCTCCGCTGCCAATTTTGGGAGCTGCCTATTATCAAGCACCAAAAGGTAGAGATTGCACAGGATCCCTGGCAAGCAGCACAAAGTATCCCAGCTTAATACTAAAGCAATGACTAATCAGGGCATCCCAGGAGGAAGCTTTGCAGTAGCTCTTGCAAGGGTAATGAGGACAATTTCCATAGCTATGACACACACTTTCAGCCAAGCAAAATGCCACAAATCTTGTTTGTTCTTATTTATTCTCTCCTGGAGCAGCAGGTAACAGGGAGCCAAAAGAAAAGGACTTTTCCTAGGGGAAGGATTGCACCAAACATTTTGCAGGAGGAACAGCCAGGGTTGTTGTTTTATCATGGCAGCACTAACAGCTAAATTCTATTAATTGCTGAATGCTGTTTTGTTTGGCAAATACAGGAAGCAGTTTACATGGCTACGCAAGTGCTCTGGTTCCCAGTCCTTCTGAAATGGTATTATTGTAACGGGATAATACTGATTAAGGACAGTTCCCTGAGGAAGGAGGGCCTTTTGATGACTGAGTCATTTCCTCTCCCTGCTCGACTCCAGGGCGATAGCGCTTCTCTGCCACAGGCACACACCCTTTGTAGCCAGGGACTTCTCCACAGAGGAGGTCCAAAGCACAGCCTCAGCCTTAGGTGGAAGGCCATGAGTCCTAAAGAAAGCCCTGGAGCACCAGAAGTATGCCAGCAGTCCAAGCAGAAACTACTTTTCCCCCCAGAAATATTTCCCTTGCCAGTCCCTTTTCAAAGCTATGGGGTAGCGCTGTCTTTGGCTACACCACTCCGCTGGAATAACCTGTCAGCCCCTTAAAACTTTGATTTTTGTTCCCACAGAGGTTTGGCAAATTAATTTGCTAAAAGGCAGTAACACCTCTGCAAACCACGGCAGTGGAGCCTTCTCCTTCTGGACATGGTCGCCTGCCCCCAGTGAGCACCAGGCCAAGGCCACCAGGTCAATTAACACAGGTCAGAAATCAGCAGAACTGTTCACTCCTAAACTACCGAAAATTCAGGTGAAGGGCCTAGAGGGAGAAGATTCCATGTCCTCTACGACTGATGGGCACCAGCGCTTCCCAGCCACGCAAGCACCAGGGGATCTGATCCTAGTGGAATGTGGTACCCAAGAACAGCCCTCAGCCTCTCCCTTCTCTTTGATTTTTGTCACGTATTGCCATGAGAGATGCTCGAATGAGCTCCAGCCCAACCACGGCTTAGCAAGAAAATGTTCCTGTTATCACTTCTGAGCTCAGCCCGGGCTCTTCTCAACGTTCTCCCTTTTGAGGTACAGTAATTGCTCTCCGATTAGGCAGGAAACTGTACCAGGGTTATTGCTCTAAAGGAGCCAGTGTTATCAAAAAACAACACATCAGGGCCTGTCCTCACAGGAAGGGAATCATAAGTAATCAGCAGCGCTATAACGCAATTGGCTGCTGCTCCCTCCGCGCCGAGCGCAGAAAAAAAGCAGCTCAGGACAATTTTTTTGTAGCCAAAGTGTTTTAAAAGAGCCCTGGTTCCTCTTTGCCTCCTTGTTTGGCTTCTCCAAACACTGCTGTGTTTCCTCAACAGGACATAAAAAATCCTTGGAGTGTGCAAGGACAGGGCAGGGGGGCAAGGGTGCCAGCCCTTCCCTGAGTGCCCCCCAGTTTGGGAGCAATGTTAGTCAAGGGGGAAGAGCTGCCCTAGAGTAGAGCAATGATGAAGATCCTTGGGTGACGCCCTTCCTGCTCTTTATTCCCATTCAGGTTACCTCCCTTGGAAATTCTTTCTAAAAATAGCTGTTCCCCAACGCATGTGAATGCGCACGGGAGCAGTGGGGGGTGTAACGTTGGTTCTCTTACACAACTGCTTGCCATAATGGCCTTTTAGCCCTGTCCAAAGTGGCAAGGTAAATTAATTTCATCCATCAGGAGCTGCATCAGTATCATTTCATTGAGCAGGACCTCCATCCATCCATCCATCCATGAGCACACCCAGACAGCCCTCAGTCCACACGACGACAGCTGTGCACAGTATTTACATCTGGATAACAGAGGCGATCGTTCTGGTTTTTAAAAGGAAACAGGAACACTGAATTTGGTTAACAACACAGAATCCAACTGGAAGAGATGGTCAGGGAGCAAAGGGAAGGCAGGTCAGAAAGGATTTCCCATATAGCTGGACCGCAGGTGAAGACTTCAGGGTCCCACCCTGGTCAGGTGGGTCAGGGTATGTGGGGTGGTGGTGAAGGAGAAGCTGTGAAATCTGAGAAATCTGTGAAAACAAATTCTCCTGGAGGAGAATTTTAACAGCTCTTCCTGCTCGGCTGAGTCTGCCCTCAGCACAGAGCTTCTGACAATCCCTGATGGATGAGGAAAGGAGGAAATAAAACAGAAAACAAAAATTCTGTCAATAGACCATTTTGGAATGTTCCGATATTTTGCTGTTTGGTGAGTCTAACCATGGGTAACAAGAAGGAAAATACATGAACCTTGAGCTGTCAGAGAAGAGGCTGGAAAATCAGTTGGTATCAGCAAGAAAGGTCCCAATGTTTTACGCTTATCGTGTGTCCCCAGAAATAGAAATATTTGTCCTTTGGTCTCTGCTTTTCCTGTCTGTTTTTCCCCCTCTATTAAACATGGAAGTGCTCATTGCTTAGCTGAGCCCCTGGATGAGCTGGAGTCTGGATACACAGGGACGTGATCACATCCCCCAGTCCCACATCCCCCCCACAACCTCCCAACCTCCCTGGCAGGAGCCTGCGCTGCTCAGAGCTCACAGATGAAAGTCTGAAGAGCCCAAGGAGGAACATCTGCTTTGCCAGGAGTCACGATTTCCCCGTTTGGTCTGATCCAGGGGTCATGGTCCTTCAGACCTTGGCAGAAAGTTTTTACCTCAAGGGGTACTGCGAGTGCTGAGCTTCTTTTACATCTCAGCTGCTCTCCCCAAAACGACTTTTGTCAGTTTGGTTGTTTGTTTTAGTGGTGATGTTTTTAAACTAAAGCCCATGTGCCCAGAAGGCACATAAAATAAGAGGCTTTTAAAAGCCAGAGGATAAATAAAACACAACCTTGAATAAACAACAGGCTTTTGTCCTAATTTCCTCCCATTCCTTAATGGATGCTGATAAACTATCTGAATTTCTCTGTGTATTAATGCCACAATGACAGCAACACCAAACCCACAACCTCACAATAGCAATGGTTTGACCAAATCGTTGCCTTTGAGACAAGCAATTGTTTCATTCCAAGTGGGTTGCAGGATATCGTGGCCTTACCAGGCTGCTCCTTTCTCTACCCCATCGCAGGCTGTTCCAGTGAGAGGCATTTATCAAAGAAAATCCACTCAGGGCTCATACATTTCATGGATGAGGATATCTTGTTTGATCAGGTAAGACCACGCACATCACGTTTCGTTACTAATTTTATGCTCACCACTCTTACAAAGTGAAACTGCTTAACTTCACCCTCACCATGCCCTGCTGGTGTGCCTGCAGAAGGGCCACGACGGCTCCAGTGGTGCCTGGTGTCCTCCACAGTGACTCCCACCAGGAAGACCTTGCCTTTGCTGTTCCTGATCATGTGGTTTGTCCCTCCCTTCACCCAGGTTTGTGTATTTATGGACTTTTCCCTGTGACGGTGGTGAGGCACTGGCACAGTTTGCCCAGAGAGGTGGCGGATGCCCCTGGAAACACTCAAGGCCAGGTTGGATGGGACTCTGAACAGCCTGGTCTAGTTGAAGACATCCCTGCTCACTGCAGGGGGTTGGACTGGATGAGTTTTAAAGTCCTTTCTAACCCAAACCATTCCAGGATTACAGATCCATGAGCTGTGTTTAAGCACAAGAACTTCTGCACTGTAAATAACAAGGAGCCTCTTTATCCCTTCAGCCCAGTGGGGATCGGAGCCTGAGCCCAGGATTTCTGCTCCCAGCAGCTCCCATCCATGAGTCCACTCACAAAATGCTCTTGACTTTGCACCAAGGGCAAGTCAAAACAGCCTGAACACCCACCCAGAGCTTTGTTTGGAGAACATTCCCAGGGCACGTCACGCCCAATCCATTTTTCCTTCTGAAAGTCTCGGAACAAAGCGGGCGATGCTCGGTAACATAAACACACATGCACCAAACATGGCCAGAAATAGGCAGCAAGCAAAAACAAAAGTTACAAGCAAAACAAATTTACAGAAAAACACAGCTTTGGGCATGTCTAGACACAGACAGCCCTAATTTGGCGAGTGTATGCACTTCATCTTTATTGCTTGGTGAGAGAAATTGTTCCTCCTCCGTATCAACCCATTCCCTTTTGTTTTTTATTTCAGGCCATGTATAAATTTTACTGAAGGGCGGTGATAATTTTCACCACCAGATTTAATTTTGCAAGCAAAACATTAAAAGGGGCCAATTCATAAAAATGCACTGAAATATTTCACATGAAATGGCCTCACCTCCAGGAGTGAAAGCTGAGGATTCAAATGGAAAGCACAACAGTTTGTTACAAGGGGAGCAGATGGGCATCATGCTAAAGAGCAGGAATAGTTGTCCATCCACTGGTTTTTTCCTAAAGGATTATTTTCTCATGTAGCAAGAAGAGAAGCCAGACCTTACATCATCAGAAGCAATCTCTGGGCATCCACGTGAGAATCAAGCAGGGCATGGATTCAAGTATTAAAAAGAATAGTGGGGGGTTCTTCAACGCTGATTTTAGAGAGAAAAAGGGCTGAAAAAAGAGATTTTTAATTTATAATTAATTGGCATTCCAATCTCCAAGGCAAATTAAAGTACTCCTGTGCTCAGGATTATCCCAAACCCAGAAGAAATGGAAGCTGAGCTTTCCCCTTTTCACTTTGATCCCTAAAGCATCCTGGACATCACAGCGTGCCCTCAGTCCATCCTTGGGAGCTGACAGCCTGGCACAGGAGCAGGGCTGGGAGCAGCAGGCCTGGCTGTGTTATGATGAATTCTCTGTTTTAATGATTTGGAGAAAAATATTGTTCGTGAGCTACATAAACAATTTTAATTGGCTCGGGCGCCCAAAATGTGCTTTTTTTGTTTGGCTGCCAAGGTTGCTTTCTCGCTTGCTAATTATGTTTCGCTTTAGCTTTCAGCAAAAACAGGAAATAAAGCATCCATTACTCGAATGACAACTTTTCAACAAGCCAACATTTCAACATCCATTGTGTAATTTCCGACCTGGAGCCAGCTAGGAGCTAAGTGCCTTTAGAGCCATATATCCCCTCCTGCAAGGGCCTTTTGGACCCCCTGTGCTCCTAAATAATGCTTGTGTGTCTGAAACAGGCCAGACGTGTTTGCTGCTGCTACCCACTGCCCAAAGAATTCCCTTTCCTACCACAAGATTTCAAGGGTCCTGAAGAAGACCATCTTTTTTTCCCAGGTTGTGGAGTGACAGGAGAAGGGGGAATGGTTTTAAAATGAGAGAGGGTGAGTTTAGATACGAGGAAGAAATCCTTCCCTGTGAGGGTGGGCAGGCCCTGGCACAGGGTGCCCAGAGAAGCTGTGGCTGCCCCTGGATCCCTGGGGCTGCCCAAGGCCAGGCTGGATGGGGATTGGAGCAATCTGGGCTAGTGGAAGGTGTCCCATGGCAGGGAGGTTGGAATGAGATGGTTTTTAAGGTCCCTTCCTACCCAAACCATTCTGTTATTCAGTGATTCCATGTGTCAGGCCAAAGGGTGCCCGCATGCCTGGAAATCAAACTGCAGAGACTTTAGGAAAAGATTAAATGATGGCTTCCCCTCCCTCAGGTGAAAACATGGTGGTCCCAAGCCACAGCAGCACAGAGGAGGGCTGGACTGACAAGTGTGTGAGTGTTTTCCTTTTCCATCTCTGTTTCATTAGTGCTGATATTGATTCTAAGCTCTGATTTGTCGGTGTTTTCTAACAAGTCTTGAGAGTTAGGCTTTTTTTCCCCCTCCTGAGATGCCCTGTCTTCTGTGGGTTCAAAACACACTTTCAAAAGCCTCCAGAATGGATTCCCTGTGCCATTTCCCAGCTCAGCTGTGGAGGAAAAGCTCTTCTTCCTCGTGTTCAGCCAGCTGAGCTGTTCTTGGCAAAGCAAGCAATAGGTACCTACCACATGGTGGGGGTGAGTGAGGGTGCCCTTTAAATTACCTATAAAACCCTTTGATTCAAACTGCTGATGTTGCCATAGGCAATTTGCTAAGCTTATTGATCATCTTGTGTTTAAATTAAAGTTTGATGTCCTGGAACAGGCTATTCAGCACAGAGAGCTAATGGGATGGGATGAGATACAGGGAGCGAGAGAAACATGCACGTGGGGGAAATGGATTGTGGTCAAAAAGGAAAAAAAAGAGGGTTATATGCTGAATAGGTTCCATGGGTCAGTTGGCAATAAATACTGTGGTTGTAAAAGAGTCCAGTGTGGATGTTGGAGGTGGAGGTTTGTCTGTGTAATTAAAGGGAAATGGGCAGCTTGGTAGAAAATTAAACATTTCAGGGAAAGGAAGGGAAAAAATGAGTGTTTTGATTTATTATAAATGTGTGCTTAGTGATATCTGCCAGAAATTCCAAGTTTTTGTAAGCTGGGTGGGATTTGAGCCAGTACAGGCAAGAAGTGATTGAGGTAAACGTTGGCCAAGGCAAGTCAGAGAGGTTGTCCCTGGTAGATGTCTGTCTCTGTCTGTCTGTGTCTCCATCTGTCAATCAATCACACAATCATTCATACTCATGCAAAATAAAGCTTTGGAATGTAGGAAAAATCAGGCTTTCATAGAGAATGAAATATCCCTTGCCAGAGCCAAGCTCAGCAAGACTGAGGCTTTTTTCTTTCCCTATGAAAATCAAGGTTGATTTCCTGGGTTTAGAGTAGTTTTCAAGCTTCTCAGTATTTTCATTCCACACCTTGTCCTAAAGTTAATGAAACATAAGGCACTTCCAGAAGGAATATGAAGATAAATTCTATGGCTGAGTTACCAGAGGAGTAACTGAGAGAACAACTCAACTTTTCCAGCCTAGGCACTGAATTTTGCCCACACTGACCTAGGAAGTAATTTAATAACCCCCCAAACTGATTAAAGCTGAAATAGTATTGGTAAATAATGGTCCTGTCAGATGTTCACCAGCAACTTGAGCAGCCTGGGCTATGGAAGGTGTCCCTGCCCATGGCAGAGGGGTGGGATGAGATGGACTTGAAGGTCTTTTCCAACCCAAACCATTCCAGGTTTCTATGAACATCTCGAGATAAGCTGACAGCTGCTGCTGATTTTGGTAGGAAGCTGTCAGATGTTCTCCTTTATCTCCAATATTGCTGTAAATCTGTAAGCCCATGAATCCTTTAAAAAGAAAGGCTTGCAAGATATTGCTTATGAGCCATCTAAGCATCCAGAATTTTTGTTTCTGAGCCCGCCCACTTGGCATCCACAGCTTCTCTGGGCAACCTGTGCCAGGGCCTCTCCACTCTCACAGGGAAGGATTTCTGCCCAATATCCCACCTAACCCTGCCCTCTGTCCATGTGAAGCCATTCCCCTTCTCCTGTCCCTCCAGGCCCCTGTCCCAAGTCCCTCTCCAGCTCTCTTGGAGCCCTTTTAGGCACTGGAGGGGGCTCTAAGGTCTCCCCAGAGCCTTCTCTTCTGCAGGCTCAGCCACGAAGCCTCCAGAGCCGCCGTGTGTCGGGGGGACCCAGCGGGCCGTGGTGGCCGGGAGGAGCTATCGCAGGAAGCCATCTGTGCTCTGCAGGAAGCCCAGCCAGCCCAGCACCCAGCTTTTATTATTATTTCCCTCCCTGGCAGTTTTTCTCCTTGACACTTTCCCCAAACGACACTGGGGAGGAAGCGAGTTGTCAATTGAGCGTCATCGCTTGTTCCCAGGCGCGGAATGCAGAGTGCTTTAGTTAAGAGCCCGTGCCTATTTATTGGGCATTTATTTCCTGTAGGCACAGCTAACAGGAAATCTATTGGAAATAGAAATAGTTAGAAAGCTACAGTGGGTGCTTTTAGAATCATAACATCACAGAATCGTTTAGGTTGGAAAAGACCTTTCGGATCATCAAGTCCAACCACCCAAGTTCTGCTGAGAAGGGTGATTTTGGTCTGGCCAGAAATTCCTGCTCACTGTTTTGGTGAGTTCTCAAAAACACAGAAAGTTGTGAAACAGGAGGGGGGAAAAAAATCAATTAGTGGACAAAGCCTGATGAAAACTTTCAAAAGGTCAGAGAAAAGCAAGAGTGCAGAATGCACCTGTAGGATCTCAGTGGACACTCCCATCCGGAAGCAAAGCCAATCCCACCTTTCAAATTAAAGTTAGATTTTTTCCACGGCTAAATAATGACTGAAATAGCCATTCATTCTGCCAGAATGGCCATTCATTCTAAAAGAGCCACAGGGTGGTGGGAAGAAAGCACAGAAAATGTTGCTGAGATTGGAAACCATCCTATTGTTCATATTGTCAGTGCAATATTAGGGCACTAATCCCACCTGGAAAATATTTTTTCTCTGCCCAGGCCACTGGTTATGCAATTATTACATCTCTATTATGTAAAACAACAAAAATATCTTCAGAATGTTCTCTGAGCAATTGATAAAAATCTTCAGTTGAAACTGCAAATCTATAAAACAAATCTAAAATCTAAAAAAAAGCCTAAACAAGGCTTACCAATTCAGTGTAGATAATGTTATTCTAAGAGTCTGGTGATTCTACTTGTGCTGTCTTTAAAAAAAAAAAAAAATCATAATTCAGCCTTTCCCCAAACATAAGCTTAGAGTAAGTTTAAAGCATGTCATTTCTGCCCTACTCTGCCGTGGGGAACACCACTGGGTTTTGCTTCACCCGAGAAAGGCAGCAGGAAACTCCTCGAGAAGATGCTCCCAAACAGGCTTCCCAGGGCAGGGCTGGAGTTCCCATCCCTGGAGGGATTTAAAAGCCATGTGGATGTGGCACCTGGGGACACAGTTTAGTGGTGGCCTTGGCAGTGCTGGGGGAACAGTCTTGGAGGGTTTTCCCAACCTAAATTATTCCAAGATCTAAGCTGTGGCTGCAGAGTCAGGATTTTGCTGGGGCGGTGTAAAAGCACAGGCAAATATTCCCCATTTAGGTCTGTCCCACGTTTCCTACTGAGAAGGTAGCAAAGGAAGTAGGAAATCGGACCTCAGGAAGGCAGAGAAGACATCTCTGATCCTGAAGGAGAAGCTCCCAAAGCAGGAATCCCTCCTTTTAGGACTGTGTCCCCCAACAGGGATGTTGGGGACTGTCTTGCCCTGCAGCAGCCCTGCAGCTGCAGCATAACCCGGCTGCAGGGGCCGGGGCGGGGGGGTGGGCGGGCAGAAATTGTGCAAGAAGCTCAATCGGCACTGAAATGAGGAAGGAAATAATGTGTTAAATGATTTAATTCTCTGAGCTCACTTTGTTCCTTACAGATAGACCCAGAATCGGGGCTGATTACAGTGCCTTGTTTTGATTAACGGAGGGAGATCTGAGACGGAGACATTTCTATGGGTTTCAAAGAGTTCCCACATCTTGTATTTCATTTTCACAGTGGGGTCAGGAAATCAAAGAACATTTATCTTTCATTCTTTACAGCTAAAAATTTATTTTCAACGATGCCAGTTTAATGCTAGTCAACTCCACTGACCTTATTATGCTTCAGTGGAATTACTCCAGATTTACACCAGTGGAAGTAGGTGGACTTTAACTGATGCTAAATGAATTTATGGGCTTTGAGTACTCTGTATGTGCTTGTTCCACTTCTTGGGGAGTTCGATGGGATTTAAGGGTGCTCAATTATTTTGGTTGTGCTTCAGCTCTACATATTCCATCACTCAGGTAACGCAGCCAGATTTGGAAGTTAATGGGCCAAGTGCAGCCTCAGATGCAGCCTGGGATGCTGTTGAGACCAGGTCCCCCACCAAACCATCACTCCTGCTGCCAGCACCTGACAAATCCGAGCTCCTCTGTGCTGCTGCAGGAGATTAAAGCAACATTTCTTTTGTACTACCCAGTAATCTTTATGTTGGGTGGTAAAGTTAATGTACGGGATTGTCACTCAACCCATTTCACACCAAAGAGCCCAGAGCAGCTCTGAGCCAGCAGTCTGGAGGTGAGAACATCACCCACCCGTTCCTCGGTCTCCGAGGATGTGTGGAGCCGCTAAATGAATCATTAAAAAGAATTGAGGATTCCTGAACTGTTGTAACTACTGAGAACGCCTCCACCCCTGCCAGTCTCCAGCTCTCAGGAATGGCAACTCGCTCTCGGCTTGGTGGGAGAAATGTGTCTTAAACAACTCAGTTCTTTAGTGCATGTGCTCCTCTTCACAAGGAAGGGAGAGAGGCTCACAGAGCCCATTAGCTGTTCCACATGCACATCCATTGGGAAGGGGAATTAGTTTCTGACCAGCACACAGCTGCTGGGTAACACAAAGGACAGACTCCTTTAATCTTCGGCGGCAGCCGCATAGCGGTGTCCAGGCTTGTCAGAAGCTGCAGGAGGAGAGATGCAGGAGGCTGCTGACAGCCTTCTAATTGGGTAGTAGAAAGCAGCTCTAAAGGATGTGTTTGTGCCAACAAGTGTGGCTTGACATCAAGAGAGATCTGCCGAGGAGCCGAGGGGGGAGCGCGGCAGCGCTGGATGCGCTCCGAGCCTGGCGGGGCTGGGGTCTCTCAGCCAGCAGAGCTGAGCTTGGCTGTAGTGCTGGAAAGCTCCAGCACAGAACACATTGCTCCGGTGCAATCAGGAGTGGTTGGCCTGGCTGCTCTGCCAAAACCGGCTGTCTGTGCCCTTGAGCTCCAGAGAAGCACAGAGTTTGTGTTGGGAGGGTCATTAAAGACCATCTCGTTCCACCACCTGACACACCACAGAAGATGGGAGGAGCGAGAGCCACAAGCACTGGAAAACGTTTGGCCACCATGGGTTTGTCCACTGGTCCTGATTCTCTCGCTCCATACCCTAGAGCCACCAGTGCTCCCAGTGCTGCCCGCTGCACTGCTGGGATCCAGCAGCCAGGACCTCCTGTGTCAGCCCCTGCTCCTCCAAATCCACTGCAAAGCAGCAGCAGAGCTGGCAGAAACTTCGTGCTGAAAAACACAGGCGGCCGTGTAACACTGCCTGCACTTAAATATTAATAGGGGCTGCTGAATAATTCCACCTTGAGACTTCGACGGAAGGCTGGCTGGTAGGGAGTGTGTGATAGGAGCTGCTGCACCTACCTGTCACTGTGCTGAGGTGACTCTGCAGCACAGTCGAAGGGGAATTGAAACCACAAATTAATCTGAGAGTGCTCAGCCCCTGTGGTTCTGGAATTAAATGCCTGCTCTAAATATAAATAAAGGCTGACAGACTCGCTGCCTAAAATATCTGGGAGAGAGCTGTGGCACAGGCAGGATGAGAGGCACCTGGCTGCACGTGCAGGCTCTGGCTGGGGTAGAAAATGCAGGGAAGCACGTCCAGGCTTCCCCAGGCTTCATTGTTGTTCCTGATGACCAGGAGAAGAAGCTGAAACTTCTGGGTGATGGCATCAGTCAAAAGGTCCCCAAAGGGGCTAAGAAACCAGAAAGGAGAGCTCCAGGGAAGGGTGCACTCCAAAGTGGGTATCTTTCTTCACCTGAGAGTGGCCCAGTGGCACCACGAGAGAAGAAAACTCAGCAGTTGGTGGATGGTGGTGAGCAGATGGGGTGGGACAGGATGGGATGCTCTGCCCACAAACCGCTCAGCATCCCAGCTCTCCTCCTCTGGCACATGTCCTGCCAGAGCAGGGACGTGGCACTTCTGGCAGCTGTGGAAGTGCTCCAGAGGCGGGCCAGGGGCTCCAGGGGTGACTGGTGCAGAGAGAAAAGGCATAAGGATTGCAGCAGGAGGACTTTCACAGAGACTGTCTTCTTTTAAAAATGTGCCGGGATTGATGAATACTCCATCAAACAGGGTTTTGATAGGGTCACTGTAAAGAGATGTAGTTAACAGCATGGAGAGACCCCAGCTGTGCTGGAACCAGTGCTCTTTTCTCCCTGAAATGACACTTCTCCACAGACTTGTGTGTGTGGGGAGAGAGCCAGACAGCTCATACCCATGGCATCCAGAGGCAGCTAATAATTCCCTCAGTGGTGGAGGGCAGCATGTTCCACTAACATCTGCAGTAACTGGAAATTTACCCATCCAATTTTCTCGTCTCCCCTAGCCACAAAGGGAGACCACTCCAATTATTTTTCAGACAGAATTAAGGCTGATGTTTACCATTATCTCCCTGGTAACCCTCTCCTCATGACTACATTATGCAACATAATTGTAAAGCCGCCTCAGCTCACTGGGGTTGTTATTAAATGCACTGTGCTGCTTTTTTTTTTTCCCAAGGTCAAGGTTAGTAATTAGGTGGCTGGTATGCTTGGGACAGAGCCTTGTTAGGCAGGAAAAAAATTAGAAGGAATTTAAAGGATGCATCAGGCATTCCCAAGTGATGAAATTTCGTCAGCGGAAGGCCAGCCAGTGAAGGAGGGTGAATTAGGGGATGTGAAGTGGTCCAGCACACAGGTCTGTGGATGGAACTTGGACAGACTCACGGCGTGAAAGGCGTCGGACGAATTTCCACAGGGAATGTGGGAAAGCAAGCGCTGATATTGCAAGCTGAGCTCGAGCTTCTGGAGCGCAGGGGTGAACGTGGCTCCTCTGCGCTGCAGCTTTAATTGGAGCTGGTGGAACAATAGTGAATCGAGCTGTTTGTTTGTCTTCTGGCTGGTTTTTCTCCAAAGGTCCACGGTGCTTGCACATGAAGTGTCAGCACCTTATTGTGCATGGCAGGGGGGCTGGAACGAGATGGTCCTTCAAGGTCCTTTCCAAGCCAAACCACTCCATGATTCTATGATTATACAGCCCCCAGGCCAAGTATTCCTGGGGATTTGCCTGTTCAATGGGATGGGGCAGCCACTCAGCAGGAGTTCTCGCTGTTTCCCTGGTCCATGTGAACTAGGTGACACCAGACTTCCTCGTTAGATCCACCTCCTAATACACTTAATTAGGGAATATTGCTTCATTGCACGTTGAACCCTAGAAGGAATTAAGAGCAGCAATAACAAAGTTCCATGGAGAGGACTGATGGGTTCCTGGGACGATGTCAGATTTCCTGGTAATTTTGCTAGTTAGTGCCACGGTTGTTGAATCTACCTGGTGACTCTCCCAGGTGATAACATGAAGGAGTGTGTTGACTAGAGCCTGTAATCTGGAAAAGCTGCTTTTGTAGGGAAACAGCTTGGAAAGGAGCAAAAGATGAAGACCTGCAAGTCTGCAAGGGCCTCCGTGTTGACAAATGCATAATTATATACATACTACATAGAAGTGTGTAAAAATAAAAAAAAAATATATAAATACATAAACATATAAATATATAGACATATCTGGGTCTGTGTATATACACAGGAGAGCCTGAGCTACAGTCTCTGGTTGTCTGTGACTCCCTCTGAAATTTTCCCTGAGGCAATTGCTTTCCCAAGTTGCCCTTTATTTTCTAAACTGAAGTATTTGTGGGTCCGGCTCAAAGCCCATTTTGGTTCAGATGTGTCTCTCCCTTGACATGAATGGGTTGGGAGGAGATATTTAATGCCAACGTCAAAACTCTCCCCAGTGCCCTACTGGGGTCATTCCCATGCATCAGCATAGGCAAGAGTATTTACCATGGAAAAAGGAGGAATTACTTGAAAGGACTGTACTGTAGAGCAGTAGCCTTATGAAAACCATGACAGAGTAATTGGATCTGGCTTGCGTGCAAGGCTGCAAGAGAAATCAATAAAAGAAGAGGGAGGAAATGGGGAGGGGGAACCTTTCACGTTTTTGCAGTGAAATATCCCTTCATCTGACTGCCTGTAACTTACTTTTCATCATCCCTGATGTGATCTGCAGTTGAAGATTTCTCTGGGCTATAACCACAGTTGCTGGGCTGGGTGGGGGTTTTTTTCTCATCTTTATTGCTTGTGGGAGAAAATAAGGCAAAACAACCCCAAACTTTGTAACTGCTCAGACCTCTTTATGCACCAGGATCCTTATCTAACGTCTGGACCTCACAGTCCCAGGGCAAACCTCACCCTGAGTGTGGTTTTTATTGTTCTGGTTTGTTTTCTTCCAGTTCAAAGGAAGGGTTAAGCCCCAAAAAGAGAAGTGTGTCCTTGGTCAGGAGTCTGTAAGTTCTCTGAGTCACACTTCACCAAAAGCCTCCAAAGCGTGTTCGAGTCAGTGCATGTGGTCGTCACTCAGTGACAACTCCTTATCCTCTCTACCCACCTCTGTCCCCGGGGAGGTTAGAAAATCTGCTAATTAAGAGAATGATGAGGACAGTTCGATATGGAAAAAAAAAGAACCCAACAAAATCAAAACAGCTCCTGTGGAGAGCACACAGACCAGAACAGAACTTACTGGCTGGAAGAAAATTTCCAGATTCATGAAAAGGGAAGAAACACAATTTTTTTTTTTTTTTTTTTTTTGGTCTGTGAATTATGTGGTGCCCTTCATGCCATTAATATGACACTGTGGTGATATGAGTAACTATTGATACAGCATTGATTCTCCAGTGGCACAGTCCCATCTCCTCGGCAGCATCTGGTTTCTACAGAATCATAGAATCACAGAATGGTTTGGCTTGGAAGGGACCTTAGGGATCCTTCAGTTCCAACCTCCAAATTTCTCCTCAAATATTCTGTGTTCTTTAAGAGAGAGACCAAGGCTCTTGTTCTGTGGGGTACAAATTTGTGTTCAAGAAATCCAAATCAACCCAAAATTTCCATTTCTTCAGAGCCTCATCCCAAAGGCTGGCAAGTCAAGGCTTCAGTCCAGTGTGAGGTGGGAAAGAGGAGGGTTCTGGCAAATAGGTGGATTGGAGTGCAGCAGTGCTCCTATCACCAAATGGTGGCTCAGCAGCAGAAGACAGCCCAAATTACAGAAATCCTGATTCCTTTATGCCACCTTTCCTGTTAATTGTTCACCTTTAGTAACGGCCCTGACTTTTCTCTCCCACAGAAAGCACTAACAGAAAATCTAGGCCAATGTCGCCGAGATTTAATTCTTCCATCTATGCAGAGACTTCAATCTTCATAAACTGCATTTTTAGGCAACCAGCACTACTGGCTATTGAGGGCAGCAAAGTTAATCTTACTGAACACAGACTTCTCTAAATGAGGGTGACCTGAAATAGCTCAATAGTATCCATAAGCTATAGGGGGGGATAAAGCTGGGATATACCAAAGGAATAAAGGTAGGAACAACCTGAGGCTGGGTGGTGATGACGATACTGTGGCCTTCCAAAACCAAGCTGAAAATAGTCCCTGAGTGCAAGAGAGGATGTTTCTTTGGAAACAGGCACATTGAGCTGTTTGTTTAGATTACACCACTCATAGAAATGATGCGGCTTTACATTAAATTCCTGTTGAGAAACATCTAGAAAAGTCCAGCTGACTTATTCATGGCCCATTATTCCAAGCCCTGAATGCTAAATGGAGTCTCTAACAGCAGATTTGACCTCAGCCATGCTCCAATAATTAGTCTATAGCGTGATGTTTATTAATAAAAGTTAATTGAAACCAAAACTCATCCCTCAGGATTTTCAATCAATGAACACAGACACACAAAGCCACACTAAAGAGCACTGGAAAATCCAGCTTCACAGAGAAAGAAACAATGGAAAGAAAAGCCCTCACTAAAAATAGTGCTGGTCTTTTTGTGCCTGGGCAGGAAATGGCGGCACCACTAATTCCAGCGCTGAATAACGCTTTGTCTTTGGGAACGTTATTCAGCAGGAGGCAAAAGTAAATCAACAGCCAATTCTGCTGAGGAAAGTAAACATTTGCAGATGGGAAAATTGAGGCAAAGAGGTATTAAGGGACTTGCTCAAGGTGAAGAAAAAGAAGTCCTTCTTGATTACTGGTCATCTCTTCTGGTGGGACAAAAAGCCCTCAGCTGGAAAGGCCAAATTTCACTGTCCAGAGCAAGAGTTTATTATACGTAAACCCAATAAATGAAAATGGAATTGTCCCAAGAAGGTGTATGGATTTGTTCCTCAGAGGTATTTGAAGATGCAGCTCTTGGTCAGCATTCTGAGGACCTTCTTGCTGAGCTTTTTGCTGCAAATCCAGCTTTTTTCCCACTTTTCTTTGCTCACGACTTTGCCTGGCATCTCTCCTTCACAGGACCGAGAGAAAACAAGAAATAATCTCACAGTTTTAATTACCATTACTTTCGATGAGGAGACAGATGGTGCTTGCAGGCCCATGGAGTGATCCCAGCACTATCACGAGTTCTGTGCTTAAAGATCTGACTTCAGCGAGGAAAGTTTGTTCTGGATCTGACTGAAAAAATGAAACCCATGCAAATTGTCCTCTTCAGCTTCTACACTGCACATTGCTCCACTGCTTTTATGGGGAAAAACTCTCTGCAGGTGAATGGATTGACCTGGCAAAGCAGAGAATGATCCTGGTCTGTCCATCAGTGCACGAGTTCAACTATGAATATGAGAAACATCTCATTATCTGCCAGACCTGAGGTGGTCTGAGCAAACCAAGGAATTGCAAAACCTTAAAAATGGTTTTTCCCAATAACCTCTGACCACTGTGTATTGTAAGTCCTCATTTTGATGTTGTTTTTCTAAGGAATTAAGTAATTCCTTATGTACCAATGTTGATGCTTTTGTCCCTCACCAAAACTTTTGAATTCTTTTAGATACACAAAGGGACAGAGGTCTTAAATATATTAATTTCCTGTGAATTTTGGGAAAATAAATAGAAGTGGGGCAGCAGGCCAGTGCATCTGCAGTGTGTGCACAACTTCTGAGACCAGAACATTTACTGGCATTATGGAATTGCTCACATTATTCCATCAGGAGTTTATCAGAATATGAGTACCCCAATCATCAGGGAAATTTTTGCCTTTTATATTTTAAGAGTTTGTATTTTATTAAACCTTGAGACACAGGAGAAACCAAGCTCATAGAAATGTCTTGGGTTTTTCAAAACATGTTTGATGTTCTTCTGCATGTTTTTGAGCCACCTTTAATTCAATTTCTGATTCTTTTTTTAACCAAGCGAAGTTCCTGGCAGATTTTTTTTTTTTTTTTTTTTTTGTGGAGTCTTGCAATAGTTTAGTTATTCAGTCTTCTGGCAAGCTTTACATTTATTTTACTTTGCTGATCACAGGGTAAACACACCAGAAATTAAATAGTCATCATATAATTCAGTCCTGTCTGTGAAAACCTAGCAAAAGAGCCTTTTCCTTCAACAGAAATGAGAGTGACTGTCCTGCTGTAATAGCTTAAAATACATTGGAGATAATGTGTTTAAAGAATAAGAAAGATGTGTTCTAATGACCAGTGATAGCTCTAAAGTATTTCAAGAGCTTGGTTCAAAGCCCCTTGAAAGGAATAACAGTCCTTCTGCTGACACTACTAATCTTTGGATCGGGCTCATTAATGTATTGCAGATATTATATCCCCAGCTGCCAAAAAGCTGGAAAAAAAGGAGAATGTAGTCATAAAAATAGACATCAAATACATTTCTCTTCTGGGAATTAATATAGACGCGAAATATTGCTACTACTGCTCTCCGGGGCTTTATTACAGATATTTCTTTGCTGTTTTTAAAGGAATTAACAGGGCAAGCAGTTCATCTCATCCAGAACTCTGCCTCCAGCAAGGGCCAGTGTCTAACGCCACAGAGACTGGCAAAGGCTCGGGTTGCTGCAATAGTTTTCACTCCGGCGCTGTAAATCAGTCCTTTCCGGGATGTGCTGTGCCGATGGAGGGGAGGAAGGGCGGGAGGGAAAACAGACATATTCAGGCAAGACTTTCCCCATCTTTAGCCTCTCTTGGATTAATTACAGATCGATACTTGGTACTCGCCGGCTTTTATAGCTCATTAGCATCACACGGTGTCAGGGTGTAAATTTGTTACACAGCTTGCCAAGAACCGGGGGGTGTCTGGAAGCAAATGCTCGCTCGGGGCTATAAATGAGACACAACTGAGCTGACCGGTTTGAACTCTGGGCGGACAAATAATGCTTGGGATCTTTACCTGTGGCTCTCCAAGTGCCGTACAAACCCATGTGTGCGTGTGGGCATGTGCGTGCTCATGTCAGAGAGGGAGAGGGCGAGGAGAGGGATGGTGAGTGCGGCTCCTGTGTGCAGTTGAGAAGGCGGCACAATCCGGAACCAGGCGCTTATTTTTTTTTCAGCCCTTGGGATCATTCTCAGGTCGCCCACCTGCCTGCCCACAGAGACAGCGTTAGTAAGGAATTAATAACGTGAGAACGCCTCGGCAGCCCCCAGCCCTGGCTCTGGGGAGCCCCGCTCTGTCTCTTTAAGGAACCCAGCGAGTCGTGATGCTGCTGTTTGTATTGCCGAATCCCCAGGAGTGCAGTTAAGAAACGGGCAGCTGTCTCTTTAAGTGTGATTTCCTTCTATTGTATTTGAATCGTGATCAGGAAAAAGGAAATGAAACCAGAGAGCCGGGGCTGAGCCACGGAGTAATAATAATCCCGGGGATGCGGCTGCCGCCGCTCGCAGCGCTGGCCGCCCGGGCGCGGAGCGTGTGCGGAGCTGCCCGCGCAGAGCCGCTGAGCGCCGGGCGCGGAGCCGCGGTGGCGGCCGCGGCCGCCGCCCCCCGCCCGCCGCGGGAGCGGCCCCGCCGGCCGGGGCGCGGGGGGAGCGCGGCGGGGATGGGAGGTCAGCGCCGGGGGGGCCGTGCGGGGCCGGGGGGGCCGTGCGGGGCCGGAGCGCAGCCCCAGCCCCTGTGTCTCTCTCTCTGTCTCGGTGCTGCAGGAGGAATCCTGTGAATGTCATCGCGGGGCGGCGGGGCAGCGCGGCTGGCGACAAGGCTCCGCGAGCAGACAGCCTCTGCGGGGGCGGCGGGGGCAGAGCCCACCACCGGCACGCCACAAAGGAACCGGCCCTGCCAATGTCATCGGCCATCGAGAGGAAAAGCCTCGATCCTTCCGAGTAAGTGCGCGCTTTTTCTCCGCGGCGACCCCGCTCGCCATCGTCCCCGCTCGCCTCCCGGTGCCACCCGTCCCCCCGACGGAGCCGCCGCCGGCATTGTGTGCCCGGCAGCCCCGGAGGGCTCCGGCGGCAGCCCCCGCCGCTCCGAGCCCCCTTCCCTCGCACCGGGGACACCTGGCTGCCCCGGCCCCGCGGGGCTGACCGTGTGGGGGAGCTTGGGGAGAACGCCCCAAGTTGTGGGAAGGAGCAGCCGGGAGCAGAGAGGCGCAATTACCCCCGAGCAGGGCATCTCCCACTCGCTCATCCCACCACGGGGTGGTGGGGACGCTCGGCGAGAGAGAGAGCATCCCGCTTCCCAAGCTTGAAGGTTTTCCATCCCGAGGGACCCTCTGTACCCCATCCCCGATCTGCCCAACTCGCTGCAGCCGATCAGTGAAAGGTCAGGGCTGTTGTCTGCGGGTGCCCAACTTCCACGTTTCCATAACGCAACTTCCAAGAGCTCGCAGAAAGCTTTGGTGGGGGCTGGGTGTTCTGCTAAGGGCATGTAGACCGACTTGATGGACGGGGTGTAGAAGATGAGAATTTCCCTCCCTGGATTTCCCACTCAGGGAAGGGACCGGCTCCCGTGCCCAGATCCAGGCTCTCTCCCGGGCTGTGCTCCCGTGTCCCGCTGGCTGTGCTGCACACCCAGGGATGGTAGCTCAGCACGGAGCCAGGGTCACTTCAGCCCCGTACGTGCTAATTAACTGCACTTAGGCTTGTCTGGGATGGCGATAAGAGAGAAGAAAAAAGAAATAAATTATAAAATCTCCGTTTCCAGATAACGCTTAAAACATCGCTCTCAGTAAATTGAGTCATTCGTGGTTTGTTTCCTGTGAGATACTAAAAATGCCATCGCTTGGAGCCCGGAGCAAGCACATGGGAACTGCTGCTTTTGGGCATTAAATCACTTCATTCCATGATGTTTTACATGGTACATTTTCTTTTATGCTGTTTTTTAAGAAACGCTAATCCCAGCTCCTAATGATGTCCAGCTTTCAACTACAAAGTTTTTTTAAATCTTTATTTATTTACCTGCCGTGTGTTCTGGTGGCTTAAGTGCTGGCTTAGAAATCCACAGACATCAAAAGCCTAATGCATAAACCAGGAATGCTGTTCTGCATAAACATCCGTCGGGCTGTTCCGGAGCTTAGGGCTCTCAGAGAAACCTGGCTTGGGATTCCCAAACACCCCTCAGATGAAATATTTTGGGGTACGCTCCAGAGTTTCAAATAATGGATAATAAAGGATAATGATGTGTGCTTCCTTCAACTGGAAAGCTCTCAGAAGTTGTCAGCGTGGAGCCCACGTGTTAGGAAAGGGAGTACGCGGCCCAAAAGGATAAATTTGGAAAATGTAGGGCCTAATCATGAGTTCCCCGTGATTTTAATGAAAACTCACAGGATGGAGAGCTGGCAGGACAGGGGTGTTACGACATAACTTGCAGGGCCCAGCAGTTTAAACTTAGAAGGGAGAAACCAGAGCAGAATATAACCAGATAATATCTCAGGGCTCAGCTTGCCTAAATAAAAACTGCAGGATCACTTTCTCAGCCCAGAAGTTCTTGACCAGAGGTCGTTCCTCCCTGCTGAAGAAGGTAATTTTTGCCCAGAAAACTGCTGATCCAGTAAATAAGCAGGAGTAATACAATTTTTTTCCTGTTGCCTGCTGGAAACTGGGAGCAGAGCTTCTTCATCAGTGTAGGTCTCCTCTGCCCCCACCAGCCCAGGGGAGGACAGACCAATGACAGAAGCAAATTGCTTGGGGACTCTGTGCTGGAGCACTGATCCAATAATATGAAAAAATTTGGGGTCCACTCTACTAGCCACAGGTTTGAAATGAAATGAAGCAAGTGTTTAAGGGATGGATCCAGTAGATTTTTTTGATTGACTTCTCTGGGGTTTGGGTGAAGCCCAATACATTGCAAAACTGGGTTCAGGCACCATTGTTTTAATTGTTTGCTGTTCTTTTTTTTTTTTTTTTTTGTACAAAAAGACACATTACCCCAAAAGACACAGAAGTCCTTAAGAGCATAGCTTTGAAGAAAATTCTCACTTCTTTTATTAGAATTATCCTAGATCTCCAAGCTTTTTAGAAAAAGGAGCAACATAAGGTGCATAGAGTCAGTGCTAATATCACAATAAAGATTTGTGCCTCCTTTCACTCATGGATGTGTAAATCCCAGATAATTGAGGGATGTTGGCATAGACCCATCCCAGGGGATTCATGTCCTTGGCTAAGGGAAAAAAGAAATCCTGCAGCAACATGAGGTAAAATTTTGGCTTTATTAAAACCAGCAGCGAAACTTAAACCAGTCGGGCAACAGAATCAACTGTTGTATTTATTCATTTCGTGCTGTTCTGAGAAGTGACGCCCTCAAACTTCGTCTCCAAATTTCCGTTTCCCAGCGGAAAGTGTGAAATCCCTTGGGTGCCTTTCTTAGTCCTGGTGCAAATGAGCAAAAACAAGGACACAATCCCTGTCCTAACCTGTCCGACCTTGCGATTTGTTTTGCTTTTCCTTCTCCTTCCTGCGCGGACGCTCTTGGAGTGGCTTTCCCTCGCCCAGCGGTTGTCTCATTCCCGCAGGGAGCCGGTGGATGAGGTGCTGCAGATCCCACCGTCGCTGCTGACATGCGGGGGGTGCCAGCAGAACATCGGGGACCGCTATTTCCTGAAGGCCATCGACCAGTACTGGCACGAGGACTGCCTCAGCTGCGACCTGTGCGGCTGCCGGCTCGGCGAGGTGGGCAGGCGCCTCTACTACAAACTGGGCAGGAAGCTCTGCAGGAGGGACTATCTCAGGTAGGCATCCCCCTCCTCACACCCCCGCCCCCCTCCTTCCCATCGTTTACTGACTACAGCTAGGAATAAGGAATTCATCTGGAATGGCTCTCAAAGCCTGGCTGCAGTCACGGGTGTAACAGCATCTGCAAGCTCAGGTTTGCAGTATGGGCTCCTGTCGTGGAATCCCTGAATTGTTTGGGTTGGAAAGGGACCTTACAGCTCCTCTTGTTTCAGCCCCCCTGCAACAGGCAGGGACACCTTCCACTATTGGGAATTGGTTGCTCCAATTCCCCTCCAACCTGGCCTTCCAGGGATGGGGCATCTGCAGCTTCTCTGGGCAACCTGTGCCAGGGCCTCACCTCAGGGAAGAATTCCTTCCCAATATCCCAACTAAACACCCCCTCTGTCACTTTAAAGCCATTCCCCCTTGTCCTGTCCCTCCATTTCTTGTCCAAAGTCTCTCTCCAGCTCTCCTGGAACCCCTTTAGGTACTGGAAGGGGCTCTAAGGTCTCCCCGGAGCCTTCTCCAGGGTGCACAGCCCCAACTTCCTCAGCCCATCCTTGTATTTTTGGGATTCATATGCAGATGCTTTATAGTATTGCTGGGATTCTTCAGTAAGTGATGGATAAAACTAGAGATTATCTGTGCTGGTTAGATAAACAACTTAGAGTTGTTTATAGCTAAATCTTTAAAAAATTGGGGGGAAAAAAAGCATTTTTAATGGAAATGAAAGCAGTGCTAACATGTTGTGAACAAAGCAGAATTATTTGATAATGTGAAGGATATCAAAAGAACTCCTGGGACTCAGAGTTGTTGGCATCTGTCGTTCTGCACAGACCTAACCCCATAGCTCCAGGTGAGCCATGCAGGGTCAGTGTGGCATTCTGGCAAGCAGAAACTGGGAAAAGGGGCTGAATTCCAGCAGTCTCCCACTGAGCTGGCAATGAACTGGTTCCCCTGAATGGTTTTAAGGAGTTCTGTGCTTCTCCCAGCATTGCCATGGAGCTGAAAGGTGTTTAAACCCAGGTTAAGAGGTGAAAGATCATTTGGGTTTTTAGCATTCTTAAGCCTGGTGCTGAATAAGCAAGAATTTGCACATTTTGCAGAACCAGATCCTACAAATACACTTGTTATGGGTGTTTTCATCAGTAACTCTCTGCCTGCCTGTTTTGCCAAAGTTTGTAAGTAAGGGACTAATTGGAGACTAAGATATTTCACAAAAATTGATAACAAAGGATCTTTACATTCCTGGTTAAAATGTATTGATCTTTGCTGTGCTGGTTGTGTTCCATTTCTTCTCATGGATCCCTAATGTATCAGGGAGGTTTGTGGAACAGAATAATGATATTTGGTATTTTTCCAGCCTTTTTACTGAAGGCTAACTTACCTGCCAATAAAAACTAAACCAAAATCTCAGTGGACTTCCTAATTATGCTGTCCCTGAACTTTGCTGATGGGAATTTTGCCGAGCAGAAATTAAGAACTGAGTTCTGCTAATGGGACCACTTGTAAATCCAGCAACGATCCGGTGTTAATTACACTTCCCAGATACTTTTCATCTTAAAATGGAAGCAACAGGAAATACGGCAATACATTTAATGCATTTTCTTCCAGTGAAATCCAACGGTTTTATTTATTTAATAATGCAACAGATAATATCTTCCCTCATTAATGAAAAATTTGGCAACCATTGTGTAACCTTAGCATTACTTTCCCTGGGCAGAAGTAAACACTGACATCTCCTGGTAGACAAAAGGAATTATGTCCTTTCTCCTTGAAGGTCTCTTAATTTACCAGACATCCTTTTTCCAGTTCAGAAGATGATGTAAATCAGGCCCAGCACATGCAGGAGACGTGTGGGAGGTGGAAAAACTCTTTCTAGAATTAGTATGGAAGTTCAGAAGTCAAACTCAATGGGTGTATACACTGAACACATCACCTGTAGCATTCCTCCCTTTTAAGAAAAAAATACCAATATATTCATGCTTCTTTATTACTGACTTGACTTAAACTCTGCAGAGCATTCATTAGAGGCTCCTTTTCATGGACAGTATCATGAGGCCCTCAGGAGGGTTTCTCCATGTGGATTAAAGAGCAGTCCACATCATAAAACTGTTTGGGCTAGCATAGGTATCTAGGAGGTCTTAGAATGTGTCCTTCTGAAACCCATCAGGAGCGGCTTCATGGATCAGGAATGCCTTCATGGATATAGAAATGATTGAAGGCATTTCCAGTGTGGAGGCACAGACAAAAGGCAGGAGAGCCTTAGACCATGACTTGTCTCAACTCCTTCCCGTAAACTACAGAGCAACAGCTTAAGAAAGGCAAAAATGATCAACAAAAGGTAATTTCTGTTGATCACAGAAGTGGAAGTGTTAGTATGGCACAACTTCAGGCAGTGCTCTGGGGAACCTTTGTTCCTCCAGTTCAGGATAAGGTCACTGATCAGAGAAGTCAATTACATTGATAGATTTGAGTAGATTTAGATTGGATATTAAGGAAGAAATCTTTCCCTGTGAGGATGGTGAGGCCCTGGCACAGGTTGCCCAGAGAAGCTGTGGCTGCCCTATTCCTGGAAATGTTCAAGGCCAGGTTGGATGGGGCTTGCAACCACCTGGGATGGTGGAAGGCGTCCCTGCCCGTGGCAGGGGGTGGAACTGGATGGACTTTAAATTTCCCTCCAACCCATTCTGTGATTTTATCCAAGGTGAAGACCTTGGATTTTCTGTTTCAATTTTGGTTGTTGCAAAGTTTCCAGTTCTGCTTGGCAGCTTTCCATGTGAACTCCCTCTAACTCAGCACTGGTCCTAATGGATCAAGGATGCTGTGCTCTCGTTTTGATTCGGTTTTCCCTCTCTGCCTGTCGTTCCAGGCTCTTTGGCCAGGACGGGCTGTGCGCCTCCTGTGAGAAGCGGATCCGGGCCTACGAGATGACCATGCGGGTGAAGGACAAGGTGTATCACCTTGAGTGCTTCAAGTGCGCCGCCTGCCAGAAGCACTTCTGTGTGGGGGACAGGTACCTCCTCATCAACTCGGACATAGTGTGCGAGCAGGACATCTACGAGTGGACTAAGATCAACGGCATGATCTAGCGTGGACGTGCCTGGCGGTCTGTGACAGACACCTCCCGGGCCCAGCTGCACCGAGGACGTCATCCCTTGAGCTGTGGGCTTTGGAACAGGGGGGAAACACCACGCAGTCGGCCCTTGGCAGGCAGTGCTCCGTAGAATGTAAACTACACCCAGGTGAAGGAGGGAGAGCAAAGCAATAGTAGCTAGACTGACTTGTGTTCACAGTACGGACAGTAACTGACATCAGCTGGCAGTCGGGGACAGACACAGCACCATAACCCATCCTCCCAACTGGAACAGAGTAGGGACTTCTGTAAAGAGATGTTATGACGTTGTCACCTGCAGACTAGGATTGTGCAATTCGGTTTTCTTTTTGTCTTGTTTTAATTACTGAGCTTAGATGACAAGCTCCCACAGTAGGCGTGACGAGGAATGCTGGAAGGAAAGAGCCATCCCTCACGCGGTCATTCCATATGGCCTCACGCTTTGGGTGGGAGAGGAAGCAGCAGAAGGGTGGGGGTTATTTTTGCATGGAATTTTTCTTTTTCCTTTGAGAATGAACAGTGCATCCTCTAGTCCCAAACTCTTCTTTTAAAAACCCTGCTGAATAGTTGTTTTCGGGCACTGCTGTCTCAAGATGACATGTTCCCCAGATCATTTATATACAAATATAAATCTAAAGAGTTGTTCAACTATTTTATTAACTTAGATTATATCAATAAAATATTTGTTGTGTGTAGTAAGACTCTGCAGCTTTAATAAAAATAATGAAAGATTTGACTGTTGTTCTTTCTCTTTTTTTTTGAGTTGTGCTGGGTTTTTTGTATTATTAATTTTACTTTTTTTGTCTACACCTGGATCCACTTCAGGTTGTTTCAAAGCACAAATGTGAGAACACTGAGGGCTCAGTAAATCCTGTGCTCTTCACGCTAAGAAATTAGATTGTGCTGTAGGACAAATTAGTGTTGTGTGACACTAAGGCTCCTTGGTGTTTATAAGAATGTTTTGAGGCTGGTTCTGGGTGTTTTGCAATAGATTGAGTCTGTCTGATCTTGGGAATCGTGTAAGACTTGTGTCTTTTAGAAAGGTAGCTCATCCTGATTTTGCTCTGGATTATGGAATCCAGGATAATATCAGGAGAGCCAATAAATGTATTTAGAAATAATTCATTTCAGTCATCTTTAAGGTCCCTTCCAAACCAAACCATTCTAATATATCACATTCTCTCCAACTTATTTTTCCTGAGGTGAATAGTCTAAGTTTCTTCTTTCCTGAAAGCTATTTCATGCCTCTGATAAACTCTTATTTCTCATCTCTGGTTCTACATTATTCTTTCCGAGAGTGGGACTAGAACCACAAGTTGTGTTGAAAGGCATTAAAAGCTTTTCCCACAACTGAGCAAGTCTGGCACCCACGCAGAAGGTGCTTGGCAGGTCCATTCGCTCCATCACTACTGACACATCAGGAATAGCATCAAAACCTATGCATATCTACTTGACTACTCTCAATAAACTTGTCACCCAGGGGATGTCCCATCCACTGATCAGTGACAATGTTCTGCATTTTACAATGGATATTCTGAGAGCTCTTTTCTTGCTTTTGTTGTCACAAGTAGAGCTGGGGACAAAGCCTTTAAATCTTGTTACCAGTGAAACTGGAAACTACACTTAACAAGACCATGCTTGGAAAGCATAGTTTGAGGGTGATGATATTTAGCTGTTTTCCAGTGATATGCTGACCTCTGGAGGCCACAGGCAGCTGGTTATCATTACAATTATTAGCCTAAACTCCTGCCAGCAGAGGCACAAGGGAAACACAGCTATCAGCTCTCTTCATTCACAGTGGCTCCTTGCAAATATTCGGTCCAGCTAGAAACAAAGCCTAAAATATTTAATGAGTTCATTTACACAGCTTGGTGGGTGTGCCCAGGACGCTGAGCTAGGGTGGAGGTGAAAAATGGTCCTTCAGGTTGTGTCACACGTACACACAGTGTGAGCAGTAACAGGGCTGATTTTCATGATTCCACCACACAGAAAACTTTGACTGTAAATTTAATGCAGGGGGCATCATTCACAACTGGGCCGAGATCAGGGAAGAGTGTCAATAGCTCAGGGAGACCTTGTAGTTTTGCACTAAGTAGACCAAGACTTGTGTTTTGTTCTCACCTCAGAAAGTGACTTTTGGCAAGGCAGCTCAATATTTTGCTTTTCATTTACCCACCTATAGAATGGAGATGTTCTCACTTATTCCATAAAACTTCCTAATGCAAACGCACTCATTATTTTGTGTAAGGTCTAGTTTACACAGGGCAATATATTTTTAGACCTACTTGTAAAAGGAGGGTCCACAGTGGGGATCATTTTTTTTATAAGACCACCAGTTTTATTCAGTCTGTGTAACTTCAGGAAGAGCTTAAGCTGAACTGGAAAGTGCCAGAAGAGCCTCCACTTGAGCAGCAGTATTGCTCTACCCAAACAATTATACCAGTCTGTTGCTGGACTTTTCCCTGACAGATCCCCAACGCTTGCTCTCCGAGTCCAGGAGGAGAGAGAGCAGATTTCTCTTGGAATTAGCGTAAGCAACACTTTACCTCATCTCAGTTATGTTCCTCCCAGTAAGGATGCTCTCCTGGAACAACAAGAAAATAAAATGTTCCAAAAACAACCGCAGAAATGAAAGCAAAGCTGATTTAAAGTCCTAAGCAAAAAGCACAAAAATCTGAATATGACTTCATCACTGATACTCAAATGTGTCGTCCTTTCCGTGTTTTCACTATCAGCAGTATTTTAAAAGGCGTATCATCCGTCAAGACTCCCCTTCTTTGTCCCCATTATTCAGTGTCATGGCAGGAAGATGAGAGCATTACCATCGATATCACTTTTTTAATTCCCTGCCCTTGAATAAGGGCAATAAGAGCCCTGCATAATAGAGTTTTCAGTGGAGAGAGTAAATGGGAATCGGTTGTTAATTCAATACAGGATCCAGAAGCCGTCTCTCCCTTCTCTTTTCTCAAGGTAATACTCTGCCTCCAATTGTCATTATAGCCGAGAATGAAATTATTTGAATTCTGGACACATCAGCACAAAACCCAAGACTCCCTGCCAATTTCGTTGCCTGCTTGGAAGAGAACATCAGAGAGCATCACTCATTTATACGACTGCCAGCCTGAGACTGTAAATTCAGAAAACAAGGAGGCCTCAGGTGCTGCACTTTAACAGGTCTTTCTGCTCCTGAATCACCCCCCCTTTGGCACCCCCATCACACACAAGGTAACATTTTATCTCTGAAAGGCAAAGCTTTCAAGCATCTGCCAGAGCACACGCTCTGTACGGCCTGAATGTGAATTGAAAATGAGACTATTACGTTTATTAATTGGTATCAGTGACTTAAGGCTTTGAAGGAGATTCATGGCACTCGGGAAAATAATCTATAAAGATTTTTGTTGCTCTAAAAAGACAGTGCAGCATCAGCTTATTTCACTTGCAGCAGGTTCATCTCTTTTATGGAGCACATACTGCACTGCAGGCAAAGGGAATTTTAATGGACACTGGAAAAAATTATCTATTCCACTGTCCCACGACAACTAAAAAAAACATGAAAAGACACAGAACAGAGAGATTGGGATACCATATTGCAAAACATTTAAGGCACTATAATTAAATTAAGATTCAGAAGTCTGTCAGTGAGATGATGAAGATTAAACTGGCAGAAAGTTGAACCGTGTTTGAAGCAACTTGTTCCCTCCTGCTGAGGGTTGCTTTGTACCAGGCTAATGAGAAGGCACATCTCGGAAAGGTTCCTAACACACCAGCAGATCTCTGATGGTAATTAATCAATGTGGTTTGCAGGAGCATACATCACGTGCCATTTTCAAGTGCCTTGCAAGCATTAATTAATGTGTTATTGTATTTCTTGCTCCCATTTTAAGCCACAAGCCCTGCCCCAGAGCAAGCCATGCATGACAAATTTCGATTTTTTAAAGATTTTCAGGGAAGAGATTTTTCTTTTTTTAATGAAAATATTGAGTGCACTTTTCACTAAGTGCTCTGTGATCACCTCTGCTCTGTATCTGGCATATTCTGGTTACATTTACAGATGGGCATAAGGCAGAAAAACCTGTAACCAAGGGGGAACGGGCTGCAAGAAGGTTGATTCCTGTGGAGGTGCTGGAACTGGAGGAGAGGCAACAAGGAATGTTGCAACAGGAGCAACTAGGGTGATGGAAAGCTGTTGCTTTGCAGTGTTGAGAGAGAAATAACTTTTGAAAGCCATGACCCAAAAGAAATAACTCCTTCTGTAGTCCAGTAGCTCTGTACCAGCTACATTTCATGTGATTCCTGAGATGTTTCCTCTTCAGGTCTGCAACTTCTTGGGTTGGTTGGTAAAAATTCCTAGGGTTTTGGTTTTCTCCCCTCCTCAGATGCGTCTTGCATCTTGTCTCAGGCAACTTCACCAATGTATTTCATAACAGCTGTGAGCTGGTTTTGAGATACAGAAATGCTTTACTTATTTACTTGTATTTTAAAGAAACAATCCCAATAAAGTGAAATTCTCCTTCAGTAAGGCAGGTAGTCTTCAGTCTGGCATGGTGACAGCTCCCCGAACTGGTGCTTACCATGTTGCTATCTCATGAAAAAGACCCAAGACCTGCAATCATCAACCTAAAGATGCTTTGCAACGCCGGGAAACTCTTGGTGGGCTCTAAGATAAGGCTCCATCACAATGTGGCTGTGATTTTTTGCAGTCCATGGCTGTGAGCAAGCGCCAAACGAGCCGTGATGCAGCCACCCTGGAATTCTTGGAGCTGGCCCAGCAGCGAGTGTGACCCAACATGCACGAGAAGCGTGCTGTCCAGCTGATAAGGAAACGTGCATCAGCAAATAATGGCTTGTTTATCCAGTCAAAACTGCTTTGGAGGAGTGCAAGCAGAAAGAGGCCGGGTCTGCACTACACAGATAAGAGCTCTGACCAAAAGGATGACCAAAGGTCACACCAGGCCTCCTGGAAAGTCCCAAAGAGAAGCTTTCAGTGGGAATGGATGACTAAGGGAATTGCAAAGGGCTTCTGGAGGCTTTTATCTGTGTGCTGCCTCTCCAAATCCAGCTCAGCACTTCGGTCATTTGTTGTTGCCACGCTCTGATGAACGTGCTCTGGCTCGAGGAGTTGGGAGCCAAAAAAACCCCACCACTGCAGCCGTGACTGACTGCCCGCCTCGTTAACAATCTCAGCTAATGACCTAAGGACAGTGTGTGGAGTTGAAAAGTGAGCTGCTATCTGGGTCATACACGTGGGGTATTTTCAGGTCAGGAAAGACTCAATAGCAGGAGTTTTGTCCAGGGGTGCCTCATTATTCTCTATGTTCCTCAGGCAAAGGAAGACCTCCTGAGCTCCCACACAAAGCAAGCAGGGTCTCAGCACTTTCCATGGGATCATGAAATATTCCTCCAGCCTCTTTCAGCAGAGTCTTCCACACATCCCTTAGGCCATGAAACATCTCATGACATTGGGAATCACACACAGTGAAAACGCTGGAAGTGTGTGAAATTAGAAATACTCCTGAGGCAAGAATCATGCCTTTCTATGCCATCCATGCTCTCTAAAGTAAACAAACTTTATTTTTTATACTTTCCCAGGTGAATGTTTTCATTTGTAGTAGCATCTTCTATTTGATTTATGTGAGAGGATGATATGAATAGAAAACCAACTTGGAGCTAAGCAATGCTGTGGAAGAATAAAACTTGGCTATGCCAGTTTGTGTCAACACGGAATCTTTGATCTGAGGAAAAAAGCCCAGTCTATCAACATTGCGCTCCAAGTGGGATTCCAAACTCTCCAGACATACATAAATATTTCAGGCCTGTTTTGGAACTAAGAATCTGAGGCAAAAAGATTTGCTAATAACCAAAGACAAGCCTGAAGCCACAGAGCACCTTGATTCAGAGCGGGGAGGACCGGACATGGCCTTTTGATAACCTCAGGCAACCGATGCAGGCAAAAGCATCCACGTGGGAGATGGCCCAGAAGGATGAAAGCTGGGAGCAGGCTCCAGTTGCTTTGTAAGCACCAGATGAAGTCCGTTGGTTGATTCTTGGAGATTCCTTGGACTTCATTTGACTGTGGAGCTGCCAAGGCTAGTTTACCACTGTGTGAAATTAGGGAGAGGCAGCGTTGGTTTATCCTGGGTCTATGTGGCCCTAACAAGGCTGGGATTTTTTCAGCTGTTGTTTCCTTGTGTCAGCAGGCAGCTCGAAGCTGTGCTCTGTCAGAGATCCCATTTGTTACTAAAATGTCCAACAAGCTGCCATGCAATACTTAGTTTATTCACGTAGACATTTCCCTGGAGTTCTGGCTCTGATCCCTCCCTGTCATCTCTCACATCTCATCTGAGATTCGCTCTTGTGAAGCCTAAAGATGCCATTTGTTAACAGTTCATATGTAAATCCCCCACCGTTCAAAGGACTGCTGAACTGTCTTTATGTTTGTGTGATTCACTGGAGTCACTGCAGGATCATACAGCTCCCATTTTTAATTTTCTTACCCTGCCCCTTCCGTGTTCTTTATTACAGTCACTCCTTGTGTTCTGGCTAATTTTACATGATCAGATTTCCAAGCCAAGGTCACTGCCTGGTTATTCCTGTGAAGCCCTGACCTTATTGCATCTTTGCTACAGCAAAGAACAAACCCTATAAGAACAGTATAATAACAACACAAATTTTCTGGACTTCAGCTTCTTTCTTGCTACCAATTCCCCAAGCTGCCTCCTCCCCTCGAAGCCTCAGTTTTGCCCATGTATTAATGTCCATTTAGAGCACTAAGAAGCTGATCTTGTGAACAGCAGACCATTCCCAAAAACCTTAGCACATTAGTCGAGTATCCAGAGACTCAGCACCCGGTGGTGAAGATCCCCGGTGTGTCGTTTCATTAGATTTTCAAGAAGTAAAAATAAATGAAGGATGCTAAAAGCCTCATCATCTCTCACAGATTAAACATGGCATGCACTGAGCAATCTGAGAAATTTTCAGCCTGACGAGTACCTCTGATCTATTTGGCCATTTGGGCTCCATGACTGGTGATAATGGAAGAAAAATTAGGCTCCATTATTAAAGTGGAAAAGAACCTTTATGTCTAGGCCGAGCTGGAAAAATTCCATGATGACTTACTGGTGTCATAGTTTCTGTAGCTGTCAGTTATTTGATGGAGAATGCGAAGGCTGCTGTGGGTAAAACACTGAAATACTACAATTTTATGTGGGTTTATGTTTGGTTTAGGTTCTGTGGGTTTCGTTTGGTTGATTGCTTTTTCTTTTGTTGTTTTTGGTTTTTTCCTTCAGTCTCAGGAAGAGATATTTCTGTTTTACTATGCTTTTTTCATAATTGTTAGGATATCCATTAGGAAAGTAAAATGCCAGCCATTTCTGCACTGGAGGAGCCTCTAGCCTGACCAGGGGTGATAATCAATTTTTATAACTAACTCCAATAGCTCCTCCACCTCCATCTTCACCACTGCCTAAGCCCTCAAGTAACACCTTGGATCTATGCAAGTGCTAGAAGCAAAACTATCCAGGCTTTTGGCAAAACTTGACAGAAATAAAGAATTATGGACCTTCTCTTGGCTCTGCATTACTAGATTTTCATGGGCTACAAACCCAAGGAGAAACACAAGTAATATCATTTTATTAGCATTTAAAATATACTTTTGCTATTGCGTTTTCTTCTCTACGGGGAGCTTTACAATTACAGAAATTATACAGGACAAAAATCTCCCCAACAGCTAGCAATAGTGCAGTCATAAAACCACCTCCTTGTTCCTTTTTCCAGTTCTTATTTGAGCAGTGTTGCTACAACAATGAATTGATGCATTAAAATCCTACTGTTACCCAAAAAACAAGACAGAAAAGAAAAGGTGTAAAATCACGCAGAAGAAATAATTCCCTCTTTCATATAAGAATATTTAACTCACTGAAAATGAGGGGCATAAAAAGAGTAGCGTCTATTTTTCTGTGCAGCTGTCACACATTGCATGGTTTTTTCCTATAAAACCTGATCCTGAAGATGCAACACATTTGTTTTTATTATATTCAACTCAGTAAGTTTATTTTCCCATTCTCAGTTTTGCCCACTTATTGCTGTCTATCTAGAGCACTACGAAGCTGATCTTGTGGAAAGTAGACCATTCCCTGACCAAAAATCTTAGCACGTAAGTTGAATTTCAGGAGACTGAGGGCTAAGTTCTGAGGGTCAAGTTCTGAGGGCTGAATATAATAATATAAATTTCCTGGACCTCAGCTTTTTGTACTCCCAGGTCCCCAAGCTGCCTCCTCTTCTCAGAGTCTCACTTTTGCCCCGTTATTATTGTCCTTTTTAGAGCATTAACAAGCTGATCTTGTGAAAAGTAAAAATTCCCTGAACAAAAACCCTTAGCACATTAGTTGAATTTCAAGAGACCGAGGGCTGAGTTCTGAGGGCTAAGTATAGCTACAATACAAATTATCTGAACCTCAGCTTCCTTCTCACTACCAATTCCCCAAGTTGCCTCAGTTCTGCCCACTTATTACTGCCCATTTACAGCACTAAAAAGCCCATCTGGTGAAAAATAGACCACTCCCTGAACAAAACCCCTTAGCACATAAGCTGAATTTCAAGAGACCAAGGGCCGAGTTCTGAGGGCTGAATTCCGAGGGCTGAGATTTGAGTATAATAACAACACACATTTTCTGGACCTCAGCTTTTTTCTCACTACCAATTCCCCAAACCACCTCTTCCCCTCAAGGCCTCAGTTTTGCCCACTTATTGTTGTCCATTTAAATCACTAAGAAGCTGATACTGTGAAAAGCAGACCATTCCCTGACCAAAAGCCCTTGGCACATAAATCGATTTTCAGGAGACCAAGGGCTGAGTTCAGAGGGCTGATTTGGAAGTTCTGAGTTCTGAAGGCTGATTTCGAGTTCCGAGGGCTGATTTTGGAGTTCCTAGGGCTGAATTCTGAGGGCTGACTTGGGAGTTCTGAATTCTGAAGGCTGAGTTTCGAGCTCTGAGGGCAGATTTGGGAGTTCTGAGGGCAGATTTGGGAGTTCTGAGGGCAGATTTGGGAGCTCCGAGGGCAGATTTGGGAGCTCCGAGGGCAGATCTCGGAGTACCGGGGACGCCGCGGCGCCGCCGCCCGCGGGAGGCGCTGCCCCGGCGGGGCGGAGGGAGGTGCGATGGGCGGCGCGTCCCGGGGACGTCTCGCAAGATGGCGGCGCCCCCGGACGCGGAGCTTTCCTCACCCCTCAGCCTGGAGCAGCTCCCCACCGACCCGCTGCTGCTCATCCTCAGCTTCCTCGACTACCGGGATCTGGTGAGGTACGGGCGGCCCGGGGGATGACACGGGCGCGGCGGGCGGAGCGCTCCCCGGGTATGCGGGGAAAGGGTTTGGCTGCTTGCGGAGGAGCCGCTGTATGGAGGACACGGCCTGAGCACCCTTCCCTTCCAGCAGCAGCGGGCTTTCCCCTCTTTTACCTTCATTTTTCTAACTGAATGAAATGTTCCTTTTTACTGAGAGGGTGGTGAGGCCTTGGCGCAGGTTTCCCAGAGAAGCTGTGGCTGCCCCACGCCTGGAAGTATCCAAGGCCAGGTTGGACGGGGTTTGGAGCAACCCGGTCTAGCGGAAGGTGTGCCCGCCTATGGCAGGAGAACTGGTTGATCTTTAAGGTCCCTTCCAACCCAAACCATTCAATGAATCTGTTTTTCTCTTCCCCCCATTATATGCTGGCTTTGTTTGTACCTAAATGAAGCAGTATCTAGATTTGTAAGACCAGTATTTCCCCGAAACTTGTGTTTCTACGGGCAAACAAAGGGTGGTCTTGTTGCTAGTAGATGTACTCCACCGTTGGAGGAAAAGCAAACGAAATGAAATACGGTGACTTTTCAAGGAGAAAAACGTGAATGAAAGTGGCAGGTGCTTCTTGGGCTCGGTGGCTGAAGGGTTGTGAGTCATCCAGTAAAGATGAAAATGTGGTTTTAGGTAAAACCTCATCAGACAAGTGCAAGGTTTGGCAATGATTGAAATCACAGTGTTTAATCAAAGAGGGAGGAATAAGTGTAAGAAAACAGAGTATTACCAAAAATGTGGGGAGTTTGGTTTGGGTTTTTCTATTCCCCCTAATAAATATTAGTCAAGAATGACAGGACATCAGGGAGAATTCTGTTAGGATATCAGCAAAAAAGAGTTTAAGCCTAAGCAAAAGCTGTAACAGTTGTTACGGTGGCCCTTAGATATTTGGTCATGTGTCAACTTTTCCATTGTTTGTGTAATTAATGAGAATGGCTTTAATTGCACTTTTATCACGTTTGAAGCCACATGTTCCTGTGATGCTGTGGTGACTTACTCCCTTCCAGAAATTACAGGCTTGATTGATAAACACCAATACAATAGATTTCTGCAAGGGCTTTTTGACTTTGGGATATTTCAGTTCCCCACCCCCCAAAAATATAAAAAAATCCCCATATCATGAAATTTTTGCACAGCCAGATGTCCAGGTGTGAAATGAATGTGTTCGTGGGGGTGTGGATGGAAAGGGTAGTATCAGGGAGTACAGGGAAATCACTTTGTTGAGGTTGACTTTGAGATACTAACACAATTCTAGTTTAAACAGTGCGTAAAGCCCCAAAAAAGCAGCAACTGGCACCTTGTTTGGTACCCTCATGTGGAGTATTTAGGTGTTAATCACAGCCTTTGAAACACACACTTGTCACTTTAGAACGAGCTACCAGAGAAAGTGATGTTGCCACATCTAAACTGATGGTACCTTTTGGAGACTTCCTTCAGAGTCTGTTATTTAAACAATTTAAAGTAGAAAGTAAGTTTTATATACTCAAACTGTATAGTTTCTGTAGCTTACTGTGGAAAAGATAAGGCAGAGCCTGACCATCCAGGTAAGAAAGGGACTTAAATCATAGCTAGCCTGTGCTACTGGAATGCTTTCCACTGGTGGAGTCATGCTGGAATCTTTCAGGCACTGTTTACTTTGGTGTAGGTCTACAGCATGACCTGCTTTACAAAAGTACTTAATTGCTGCCAGTTCCTAAGTGTGTGGAAAAGTAGTTCATGACTTACACAGCTGTGATGAAGAGTTTTACCCATTGTAAGCACAACTCTAAAAGGACAGCTAAATCATTTTCAAACTGTGTGTTTATTTCATGATAGTGTGATGTGTGATACAGCATTTCTCCCTGTTTGTTTTGCTGCAATCAAATGTAATGATTTTATATTTATAGTTGCTGCTATTTGAATCAAAGATTAAATCAGCTGTCAAGCCATGATCCACTGTGGAAAAGACACTGCAAAAAATACTGGCTCATTTCTGAGTAAGTGGGATTGTTTTAAGTCTTTTTTCCTGTGAAGATGAATTTCTGAGACATGTTGTTCAGCTGATGTTCAGTCCATCTCACTGTCTGCTTATCCAGCCGATACTTTTTCAGCTTCTCCATAGCTAAGAAGAGCTGAGTAATGAAGGATGTGAATTAGCTTTTCACCAGCTCTAAGATTCACTGCTAGACAGAGCTCTGTTCAGAAGGCACTCTGTGTAAAGGAGTATTGTTTCTAAATTTTCCCCTAAGTACCCCAAATGTTTCCTAATTCTGTTCCAACTTGCTGTTGAATAGATGCTGGAATTAATTGAGTTTGTGTAGCTTCACATGGCACAGAGTGTTCCTGGGTTAATGTTATGCATCCTGTTCCTGCCAAATAACAAATACCAACTCCTCGGGTTTAGAAGGCTGTTGAAGCTGGCATTTGAACGCATTTTCTTCGTGTCCCCTCAGGGAGGAGAAAAGCCGACGGAATCAGAGCTGGAAAGCCATCTTCACCAGCACCTATGCTGATTTAGGAAGATACATCCACTACTATGCCACGCTGAAAAAAGCCTGGGATGACCTGGAGAAATACTTGGGGCAGTGGTGTCCTCGCATGATCAGCTCTTTGAAAGGTACCCTGGCACACCTGTGAGTGGGTTGGCTCACCCAGCCCTGCCTGTTATTAAGCCTCATGCTGCTTTCATGAAAGGTGTGTGCCTTAATTAGCAGAGTCCTGAAAGTCAGGTAGATGTGCTCTCCCTTGGAAGCACAGGCAGAGTCCTTGCCCAGTTCCTACTGATCCATAGATTCTCTGAAACCAAGATGATATTTTTTTCTAGTGACCAGTCTGTCTTTATCACACTTCTAGGTTGCTATGACCTATTGTTTGTTATTTTTTAGTGTAGCAGCTCCATTACTTGTAGGACGTGCTGGTGTGATTTTATTTGTGAGGTTTTCGTAAGACCTAATGAAAACAGTGTCACATGAAAGCAGACCTTCTAACCTGAAACCAAACAAAAAGGAAGTTGCTGGGTTTTATTTTTTTTCTGTAGGTCTTACTGTAGTCCAGTGGTGGAACAATAGTTTTTCCTTTTTTTTAATCCCCACTAAGATTCTGTTTTCAGCTTCAGTTTGTATTTTAATGCCTGAAGTACTTCCAGTGTTCTAGGTCATAAATCACAGCTACAATCAGTTTGGGGATTTCTGGTATAGGGGACAAAAAAGCTTTTACATTTTCAGCTGCATTTCAGTTTTCTGTATGAAGTTGACTTTTAGACCATGATGTCTAATTCAACTTGATCTGTGAAATTAAGAGCCAAATGATCTCTTAAGAGACAATATTAAGAGACAGATTATCTCTTTCCTATTTAAATCTTGCATTTTCTTGGTTTGCTTGGATAGTGCTGAGTTCTTACTTTTTGTTAAGTATTTTTGAAGGTAGAATGTGAAGCTTTTATTTATGTACAGAAAGACAAAAACAGATTTCAAATGGCCGATTTCCACACTTACATAATGATGGCAGGTTTTAGATAAAATTTAGGCCTTTTTCATACCATTTGTAAGGGATGTTGTTTCAATGAATTGTTAATTTATGTCCTGTTAATGAAACAGATAATGAGTATGAAAAGGGTATTAAAAAAATTGTTTGGAACAGACCACAGAGGCCACCCAGTTGATTTTTGCTGGAAGTGAGGGTGCTGGAACCCCCCTGAAGTACATGTGGAAATGTAAGAATAGTTCTTCTCCACCCCTTTCTGTTGTTGATTTGAAAATCCCCCTTTTACAGCCCATTTATTGGTTCAGATTCCAAGTGAATGCGGGCTGCAGCCAACATTTTTGTGTCACTTATCGAACTGGAAACTGAAAGAAGCTACCCTTAGGGTGATGAAAGACTAAAATCAATGCTGCCTAGAAGCCATAACTGGGACTGTTACTGGCAGTGTTGTGGGGAAAAGGTTCATTTCACTTTATAAACATTTGCTGCTTTCAGGCCTGTTAAGGTTTCACCAGACTGAGCTTGGTGCTGTATTAAATAATCAGTGTCATAATTTTCCTTTCAAATTTATGTGACACTCATTGTGTACCACCCAGCATACAATAAAGCCACCAAATACTGACTTGAGTCCACGTTGGATGAGGGCATTTACAGATTCCATGCCTTGTGTTTGAAATACCTGAACTATCCTTTCTTTTCCAGAGAGTGCAAGGGAGGAAGATCTGGATGCTGTGGAAGCACAAATCCGCTGCAAACTCCCCGATGACTATCGGTGTTCATTCCGTATCCACAATGGGCAGAAGTTGGTTGTTCCAGGGTAAGGACTGAAAACTACTTACCGAGTATTAATTCCTTTTGTATTTTTTCAGCACTTCACTTATTAAAAGGTGAAATGTCCCCTGAACAGGATAAATGAAGCATTTAAATGTATTGTGACTGAGTCACCGCTTAAGTGACGCTTGCAGAATTGGCCGTCTTCTAATCTTGGAAGTAATTGGAAGCCCAACATGGATTTCTAATTGCTCAATTTACTCTTACACTTCCCTTTTTCCTAGTGAGAACCCTTGTCAGTTTTTTGCAGCAACTCAAACTTCCAGCTGTTAGACTTTTAATCATAGCACTGCAAGTTGCTCCCCTGAAGTTTGGCTTTGTATTACAGAAGTAAATTAGCCCCTTGCACTCTTCAGGCTTCGTTCTTCAATAATTCCTTTATTCTTTAAAATGGTTAGGGAATGACTTAAAGTCAGTTAGTCATCTTAAGGTAGAATCAAATTGTCACTTGTGCTTAAGTTTTCTCAGTAGAAGATTTTATGATTTCATGCAGTTTCAGCAGTGAAAATCTCCCTTTTACATTAAGCTTAGAAGGCCGATGACCAAACAAAGTTTCTGGTCTTTCAGCTGTAGAAAAATTAGGTGTTTGAAGCACCTGATGAAGTGCTGCAAACATTAGCAAAAGATGGAAAACTACAGCAAATCTTTGCAATGTCTGTAGGGAGGAATGCACTCATATTGCTCTGCCAAAACCTTCACTCATAAAGAAGGTGCAGCTTTCTCCAATTTGAGTGTTTTATGTGCAGAAGGGACATAGGAAATTGTTTTCTGAAACCATAAGGATGATTTCTAGTTCTGTTTTCCAGGAGAGACTTTAAAATTTTTTAGAGAGAAGATAGGTGCCCTAGTTCTGTAGATTTCAAATGGTGCTCTGCAGGTTGTGTGCTTCCTCTCTTCCTACTGTTTCACTCCCACGAAGCCTCTCCTGTAATGGTGTGCCTATGGAAGGGCTGCAGGAGCAGACACAAGGCTCTGGGGTAGTCTTCCAGCCTGGAGAAAGGCTGCCAGGGGAAGGTGTGGTCCCAGTGGTGGGGGATGAATACTGGGAAGATCAGGTGTAGGCAGTGGAAGTTTGTGCAGCAAGTTGTTAGATCAGAAATGGAAGCGATGTGGGACTCATCCTTGTTAGATGCTTCAGGTTTCTGTGTTGGGATGCTGGCACTGCTTCTGTAGAACGTGCTAATTCCAGGCAAGACTTCCTAAGGAGAAGGAGGAATGGAACCTGTTGGCCAGGATGGGATCAGCTTTTAGCATGCTGACATGTGGCAGCTTGCACCTGAGTCACTGCTTTCATAACACCAGTGGAAACTCAGCACCTGCAGGAATTTACATCTCATTTGCCTTTCCCTGTTGTTCCCAAGCTGGGAGTGTGGAGTGTACACTCAGGTTTGTGTGCTCCTCTGACTGCTGAGTGTGATGCTTACACAAAGCTAGGATGACGATGTGAACTAATAACCTAGTTCAGCATATGGATATTTGACTTGGATTTCACCTAAGCCCAGTATACATCTAGAGCATTGAAAGACGCAGTTTCCAGAAGATTAAAAGCCAGCTTTGCCTTGTGAGTGGTGTCTCCTGTTTATGTTCCCTGTTTTTGTTGTTCCAAGTCTGATGGGAAGCATGGCCCTGTCAAACCACTACCGCTCCGAAGACCTGCTGGACATCGACACGGCGGCCGGAGGCTTCCAGCAGAGGCTGGGGCTCAAGCAGTGCCTGCCCCTGACCTTCTGCATCCACACTGGCCTCAGTCAATACATGGCTCTGGAGAGCGTGGAGGGGCGGAATAAATACGAGATCTTTTACCAGTGTCCAGTAAGGAAGATGTGTTTATGTTCCCCAATGTACTTTTGTGATGATTGGTAGTGCATGAGCCTTAGTGGAAAGTTGAAGCTGTAAATTCAGTTACCATGGGAGCACTCGTGGGGACAGGCGTGTGAGTTTTACATGTCTGAGGATCTGACTGGGACTACAGTGATGTGTCAAGCAGCCAGACTTCAGGTTTGGTGAATACAGGGAAAGTGTTCCCTGTGCTATTTGAATTTTAACCCTGAAAGTCCAGTGCTCTCTTTCTAATACATCCTTAAACTTCTTTCTCTTTCAGGACCAAATGGCTCGCAAACCATCTGCTATTGTTATGTTCATTACAGGTAACACTTCAGATAAAATACTCAAAATGAAATAGTCAGTGTGGGATCATCCAACATATTTAGAAGTATTCCACTTGACTGGAAGGGTTAATCTTGGCTTAGCGTGGGGTGGAGGGGAAGTTCCATACACAGCATTTCACTTGGCATTTTGAAGGTGGCAGGTAGATAGATCCACTTCCTCCATTCAGAGCTACTTTATACAAGGTTTGCATTTTGTGGATTAATGGTACAAAGGAGGATAATAAACTTGGAGTCCCTTAGAATTCCAAAAGATCAAAGGACAGCACACAGAGCTTGTGCTCCAAGGAAGAAGTGGTAAGTACGCTTAATCTAACAGGAGTGGGAATACTTGATTACACATCAGGGAAGGCAAGGATAGTAATTTCTTGCTAGCTCAGCTTCAATCCAGTTTTGAATCCCTAATATTGACAAACAGTTGAACTCTGTACTTTTCTATTGAACTCTGTATTGCAATGCTTGGAAGATTTATGGCTGAGAAATTCTTGTGCAGAGAGCTGGTATGTGAAACTCTCTTCTTTGAGAATTAAATGTGACAGTTTGAGTGTGTGCTTAGCAATCAAGCTGTTCCAAAATAATGGCTGTGGGTGTATGAAAAGCTGTTCTCAGACAATGGCTGCAAGTGTATAAAAATCCCAGAATGACAAACAGCCTTATTCTTCTGAGGTTGTAGAGGAGTGCAGAGTGTGTCTATGATTTATCCCTCTCTTCAAGGAGAGGAAATTCTGCAGTGTTCCTTAGAAGCTTTCCATATGGAATCCAAGTGATGAGACACACCACTGAAGACCCTGATTATGATGTGAAATACATAGCTAAGAGATTCTTTGTTGGCTGTGTCATTTCTGGAGGATGCACCCTTAACTCTTTGGTTCTTGATTGGTTTCTCCAAATTATCCGTATTGGTAGAATGAACTGGAAGATTGACTGACTCATCTCAGTAAGCCTGAGAGTTTGCTATAAAAATAATCCAAGCTTTAAACTTCTTCCTTGAAATATCTACTGTAATGTGCTTAGTGGTAAATTGCCCCATTCTTAGGAATGCTTTTCTTCCTTGGCATCTAGGTACATCTTACTTGGAATGGTTCACATCCTATGTACACGAGGTTGTAACTGGAGGTTATCCTATCATCAGAGACCAGATTTTCAGGTATTGTGACTGGGATTTGTAACCTCAGTGCCAGGTTTTGGTGCTGCTTCTAAGCATGCTCACCTCTTTCCAAGTAGTGTTGGGCATCAGATACAAAAGCTGGTGGTGGGGAGAGGAGAAAGCCCATGAAACTACTGAAAATAAACATGTAAACCAGAATGCTTAAAGCAACTTTGTTTTTTTAACCAGAAGCTTCAGAGCTTGTAGCTGCATTTATGGGACTGGAATTCTGCATTATAAGTGATCTGAAGTTTAGCAAACAACATGATGTTTATTCTTTGGGCCATGAGTGTGTTTTTGCTGCAGGACTGTTCAAAGTTATTAAAAAAACAAATGTTTCAGCTAACCAGTCTCTTGAATATGTAAATAAGCAGGACTTGTTCTGGTGTTTGAATCTTCATGCACTTGAAATTTCTTCTAAATACAACCAAGAGCCTTAATTCTGTTAAACTGGGATGCTGCAGAACCAAGTTCTTGGATCTGTAAATAAATTTGCTGCTAGAGTTTTTAGGTTGGTTTTTTTTTAATAGCATAGTGACACAGCCTTATTTAAACAGTGTGTTTATTAATATTAATAATTATTGATAACTACCTTGTGTGTTTAGTTTTCTGTATCGAATGTGCAAAGCTGTTTGCAGAGATAATGCTCTCCTCTCCGTAGGTATGTGCATGATAAAAAATGTGTTGCTACCACAGAAGATATTACTGTGTCTGTGTCCACCTCTTTTCTACCTGAACTCAGTTCTGTACATCCACCACATTATTTCTTCACTTACAGAATCAGGTAAAAATAACTGAATTAATTCTTAGAATGCAGGATAGACCTATGGAATGTTCACAGCAAATTTATGCACAGCATTTGGAAATGTTCTGAAATGAACAGGATGTGCACAGCATGCTGTACTTTTTAATAAAATAATCCTAATCATTACCTGAAGTTATGATTCATTACATGAAGTACCAGTCAAGCTGGTAATCGCTAAAATACAGTGGTGGGTGGGGGAAAGAAGTTACAAGCAGCTCTTGTGATTTAGAAGAGGGTAAAGAACAGACAGTGAAGCATAGAGATGGATCCTGCTACTGAGGTTACCTTAGTGGGTGTTTTCTTTTCCCAGTTCACTTGGTGATCCCAAGGGCACTACAGCATTTCTTGAAAGGAATGCATTAAGTATGTTCTCTGGCTTCTAGAATTGAAATGTCCAAAGATGCTCTTCCTGAGAAGACCTGTCAGCTGGACAGTCGATACTGGAGAATAACAAATGCCAAGGGTGATGTGGAAGAAGTCCAAGGTCCTGGAGTAGTTGGTAAGTGAAAAATTACTGGAGCGAGTATTTAATGTACTTGTTATTAAAATTCTGTTTGTCAGGTTGTGTGGTTTGTATCAAAATCAGAGAAAAAGGGATGAAAGCCAAAGCAGAGGGACACAGGTTGTTTTGTAAGGGGTATCTGGACATCCTGCTACTTAAGCCCTCTCCAGTTTTTTATAATATCAGTAATTGCTGAGAATCAATTTATGCATCCACTGGCATACAAACTGATCTGCCTGAGTCTGTTGTGGAGTGCAAGTCCTTTAGCAACTGCTGAATTGCAGTTCTCCATCAGTCCTTACTATTGTGATGTAATATTTTACCCACAGGGGAGTTCCCAGTCATCGGCCCAGGGAAAGTCTATGAGTACACCAGCTGTACCACGTTTTCCACAACCTCTGGGTACATGGAGGGGTACTACACCTTCCACTGCCTCTACTACAAGGACAGATTCTTCAATGTCACAATCCCTAGGTTTCATATGGTGTGTCCAACATTCAAGGTGTCTACAGCATGAACGGTAAGCAGAGATGCAGTTGGCCAAAACAAACGCCCAAATTATAAAAGTGACAAAAATTACAGTGCTGAAGAGTGTTCATATTGCTAATTCCATACAAAACATGCCCCACGATTCAGAGCTCCTTGTTTGTGCCTGCAGACGTGGCATTGCCTGAGCTACTTGGATTTCACAGCTCCCTCCTTGGTGGGACCACACTCATTAATTTTAGCCATAATAATGTATCTGCTCTATTCACACATGCTCCAGTTAATGACAGTTTAAAAACTGTAGAGTCTGTGATGTGCATTAGTTCTTGCTGAAAGTGCATTTCATAAAGTCACTTAATGACTTTGCAAATCACCAAGATACTTCACTTGCTGTTAATTATAACGTAGTTTTAGTTTGGAGATTGTGGCTTAATTATATCATTTCTCCCTTTTCTCTAGAACACTTAGAGAAAAGCTCTTGATTTATTTTATCCCTAGTTTTTGTGCAAGCACTGAGGAGCCATGAGCTTTCCTCAGGAGCAGGCAGCTGCTTGTACACTATCTCAGGTTTTTCCCAGGATTCCAGACACTCATTCCCAGTGGCTCTAACAGCAGGTGCCAGCAGATGTCGTGCTTCTAACAGAAAACGACATTTCTTCACTCTCACATTTTTGGGATCTGTACTTGCCTTCCTCTCTAACTTCCTTCCCTTCAGCTGACTGGAAAAATAATTTCCTTTTCTCTGTTGCTCCACCCCTGTTTTAAATGGTAGAAGGGTAATAACCCTTTTGTTTTTAAGTTTCTTTAGTAAAGACAACCTAAACCACCAAGAAAATGGGTGCAGCTGAGGTACTGAACTGTGGCTTTCCATAATTGTAGGTATGGAATATTGAAACCCAATGGATCCTTGGGGAGTGAAAGGTCAAGTAGTTCAGCAAAATGACCTCTGCTGCAAATTAAACTTGGTTTTAGGACAAAGATCACAGTGTCTGCTTCAGCTAATGGGTGTGATAATGCAGCCCAGATTTTTCTAGGCAATTGTTAGTGCTTTCTTACAACTAACTGGAAGGGAAGATTTTAATTAAACCTGGGTGTGTTTTTTATTAGATAGAAAATCCTAATGAATCTGCAGTGGATGAAGACCAAGATTCCACAGGCACTGATGACTCCCGAGATCGACGTAGAGCGTTGGACTTTCCTGCACCCTCTGGATGCTGCCCATGCCACACTAATGGGGTTTTTTCCCAAACAAACTGTTTGCAGAAGCTGAAACCTTTGGGGCTAGTGCATAAGAATGTTACTCACTATTGTAAATGAACTCTGTTGCACATCAGGGCAACTAGCATGGATGTTGGTGCCAGTTCTGATATTCATTGGAGTATAACTTCTGTTTCCTTGGTTTGGAAGGAGGGGAAGAGGGAGGAAGACAGGGGGAGGGAGAGGAAGAGGAAGGTGTTTGGGCTTTGTTTGTTTTTTTCTGAAGTGTGAAACAGCGTGATAGTCCAGGGTAATCATATCTTACATTTTTGAAGTATTGCCTATTTATGATCATACTGCAGATACGGTGTGGGGATTTGGTTCTATACAAGCATTTAAAATTAGCAGTAGACAAGATGGCAAAAAAGGCTGTATCCTGTTGTCCTTTCTCATGAGTTTCTGCTCTGGATAGCTCCTGCTAAGAATGAAACTTGCCGTTTGGTCTGAATATCCCATTTGGGTGAGATTAGGTGCTCTTATGCTATTTTTTTTTTTTTTTTTATTAACATAGGAACAGCAAAAAATTCTGGTCATCAAAATGCGTAAATTAGGAGTGAAACTGGCCTTATTTTTAGACAATCTGTTTGTCAGCTTGATTTTATGCTAAGTGACTCTGATTGGATAATGCCTCTGGGAATGTAGTGTCCATGCATAATCTGCCACTCGTTAACTTAAGGAATTTCTCAATGACTACAGAGTATGGATTTGTAAATATGTTTTGAGGTTTTTTTCTTTACATGATGTTTGCTGTTGTCATAGGTGACAAATTTATGTTATGTATCATGTTTTGCTGAGCCCTCGATGGATTTTTGTAACTGAATAAAAAATTAAATTAAAAAAAAAGAGGAGGCTGGCAGAACAGCAGATGACTAGAAAATTTATATTTAAAGAAGTATCTGTTTGCTTTATCATTTTTGTTTCTGTTGTCATTAATAAACAACTGCCTTTTTTGTTCTCAAGTGCTACATGGGACTGTTTTTGCCAAAACTTGAGCAATAATTTTGTGACCAGCACTGGGGTAGTCAGTTCTTCTTTTTGACAGCTGGAATTTGTAGGTTTTATGAGGTAGACCAGCATATTGTGGTTCCAGCTCAAATTTTCCATTCTTGACTAATTGCAGAGTTCTCTTTTTTTTTTTTTTGCAAGCCCAGGTATTGGATTCTCCATGTGCTCAGCTTTCCCCTGGTGCATTTTCCACAGCGGCACAAGGTAGAAAAACAAACACTGAGTCTGATCCCTACAACAGTTTTTAGGTGAAACATCTCCAGAAACAAAACCAGCTTGTGTTGTCCCTCACCGGAGTCAGAACAGCACTGAGCATTGCTGGAATGCTTGCAAAACGTTGCCATTTTGAGGATTATCACAGTATTACCTGTGAGGGACAAGAAATTTCCACAAAAGTTCTGTCAAGGATCAGTAAAAGAAGGTTTTAGTGGAACTAGAACTTGCTGCAGGGCTGTGTGTTTTCAAGGACAGATTACCCTCATGGTTGGAGGCCATTCTTGGGAGGATTCCTCCCAGGATCTCTATGTTCTAGTGCAGTGGAATCAGCTCAAGGGCATGGGACTCTACACAAACACTGCCAACTCTTGGCAATTTCACTTATTTTTCCCTACTGTTTCAGGGAGTGGTTCTCCCTTGGGTTGTTACAGATGAGCTGGAATTCTTGCTTTCTTTGGGAGATGAAGGACAGTGCTGTGCTTTCAGCCCCTGAGCGCTGTGGTGCCAGGGTTTGAGGCCTCAGCTCTGGGCACAGCTGGTGGCAGAGGGGTCTGGAGTGAGGAGGGAGTTGAGGGATTGCTGCTCCTGCTCTGAGCATGAGTGTGTTTTTAGCAGGGCAAAGGGTATTTCTTTGCTTCAGGCAGCTATTTTAGCACAGGGTGTGTTGCCTGGAGCTGCCAGAAGTGCTGCAGCTCCTCATGATGTGCATTTGAAGCGGGGCTGAAACCCGTGGCTCTCCTCACCCCTCCCAAACAGAAGGTTATTCCAGGAGCGTGAATCACGGAATCATGGGATCAATGTGAAATCAGAAACAAAGGAGTTGGTGATGTTTGGCAGCACTGCTGGCCTGTGGGAATGTTCACTGAGCAGCAGCAGAGAATTGAGTCGAGGTCCCGCTGCCGCAGACAGCACCTCACCGCTCTGGCTGGGCACAGGTGTGGGGCAGCTGTCACTCCAGTGCATGCAGCTGCCAAACGCTTCCTGTGGTCACTGGAATCATGGGAATGTCCTTCCCATCGGCCACCATCCTGCAGGCTCAGCCTGAAGCTCTGCCACCTTCTCCTGACTCAGACCTGACTCTGAGGCTTGGTTAGGACTTCACCTGGCCAGGCAAAACCCGCCTCGCTAAACACCTGTGGACTCAGCTTGTGCTGAAACCCTGGCACATCCAACACAAACATGTAACTGGTCCGGTTCTTTTTCTGTCCCTATGCTGACAGGCTCTTTATAATTGCTCTGTAGGATTCTTTCAACATTTTTGTGGGATTTTGCTGGCTGAATGGTTTCATGGAGAGGACCTTTGGCCACGATTTCTTTGCCATGGCTGCACCACAGAGAGAAAAACAAATGGTGTGCCAGCCAGTTAAATAAAGAAAACCCAACTGAAAGTTGCTGTGCAAGTTATTCCAGTATTCTGGTGCTGGTTTTATTTTTTCCTGTCACTGTTTAATTTGTCAAAATTTATGCAAAGAATTTAAGGTGGAAAATTCAGGTCAAGTTTGAAATACCATTTATGTGTGATGATACAGATAAATGTGTGCTCTGTTGGAGGGACTGTTGCCAGATTTTGGGAAAGGAAAACAGGTAAATGTTCAGCTGTGGCTGACGTTCCTTGTTTCCAGTCCCTCATCTAAGTGAATTATACAGGGTTTTTTTCTATCATATTAATTGAGGGATTCTCATTTAATAAGTTACATCCAATAAACCACAAGAATCTTACATCCCTTTGCTTCTATTTATGGCTTAAACAGAAGTAAAATCTTTTAGACAGAAGAGACAGAAGATCACATGCTGAGCTGACTGGTAATCAACACACTAAGAGAATCTGATGTAAGTTCTGAGTATTTAGGGTTTGCTTTAGGTTTAGTAAGTAAAACGGCAGTTTTGGTGTGGTAACAAAATTAAACCTAAGAGTCCTTTTTAAATACAACTGGTAGTTTTACAGGTATTTCATATTGTCCTCAAGTCAGCACTGAACTTTTTTTTTTCTAGATAGCATGGATCTAAGTATTAGTAAAATACTTTTGGGGTCCTCATTTCTATTGCTGTTCAATGTTTTCCTGGGTTGTGAATGTTTAAATCTACATTCAGGTACCTCTGGAGGAAACGACCACTTGCCATTCCTGGTTGTTCCTTTGTGTGTTCTAAAACTCTTCACTGCTTTCTGTAATCTATTAATTCATACCATGAGGTATCTCTCTCTGGGGAGACCGTAGAGCCCCTTCCAGTACCTAAAGGGCCTCCAAGAGAAGTGGAGAAGGACCTTGGATAAGGGCCTGGCATGACAGGACAAAGAGGAATGGATTTAAAATGACAGGGGCTAAGTTTAGATGGAATATTAGGAAGAAATTATTTATCAGAGCAGGGTGAGGCCCTGGCACGGGTTTCCCAGAGAAGGTGTGACTGCCCCATGCCCTTAGTGTTCAAGGCCAAGTTTAGTGGGGCGTGGAGCAACCTGGTTTAGTGGAAGGTCCATGGTAAGAACTCTCGTTCCTGAAGTTCCCTTCCAACCGCAGCCATCCCAGGATTTAACCAAAGTGGCGATGGCCACAGGCATGCCCACATGACGCGTGAGGGAGGGGGGCACACGCGTTCCCTGGAAGCTCCCCGGCC